>NC_090941.1:1142080900-1142383931 GCF_040938575.1 Ambystoma mexicanum | reverse complement strand
AGGCATCTGAAATTCAAAACTGCAATGTTCAGCCAAAGGGTCTGCATCCCTGTTCTTGTCAGAGGCTGTTTCTGGTATGGGCACTGTGGAAGAAGTGCCCACCTTTTTATCCCTTGAAAGGCCCTCAAGGCACCAAACCATTAAGTAGCTCCTCCCACATTTTTCCCGCTCTTTTCCGAGCTTGCTTGGTGAAGATTTTGAAAGTATAGAGAGATGGTTTTCTGTAGTGGGGATAGTGCAACAATTGCTCACCTAACATAGAAGCACTTACTAACTAAAGAAAAATAGAAAGAACTCCTGTTAGGTGAACACCTGATGCTCAAATGCAATCCATCCCTAAATAGTATACCATGTACTTCCAGAGTTGTTGTTTATTTCACAGAACTTCAAACTCAAAAGGTAAGCACTTATAACCATGAAGCTGTATTTCTATGAGGTTTCAAGACATCTGAAATTCAAAACTGCAATGTTCAGCCAGTTGGCCTGCATCACTGTTGTCATCCGAGGCCGTTCCTGCTATGGGCACTGTGGAGAAGGGCCCACCTTTTTATCCCTTGAAAGGCCCTCAAGGCACCAGACCATTAAGTAGCTCCTCCCACATTTTTCCCGCTCTTTTCTGAGGTTGCTTGGTGAAGATTTTGAAAGTATAGAGAGATGGTTTTCTGTAGTGGGGATATTGCAACAATTGCTCACCTAACATGGAAGCACTTACTAACTAAAGAAAAATAGAAAGAACTCCTGATAGGTGACCACCTGATGCTCAAATGCAATCCATCCCTAAATATTATACCATGTACTTCCAGAGTTGTTGTTTATTTCACAGAACTTCAAACTCAAAAGGTAAGCACTTACAAGCTTGAAGCTGTATTTCTATGAGGTTTCAAGGCATCTGAAATTCCAAACTGCAATGTTCAGCCAAAGGGTCTGCATCCCTGTTCTTGTCAGAGGCTGTTTCTGGTATGGGCACTGTGGAATAAGTGCTCGCCTTTTTATCCCTTGAAAGGCCCTGATGGCACCAAACCATTAAGTAGCTCCTCCCACATTTTTCCCGCTCTTTTCTGAGCTTGCTTGGTGAAGATTTTGAAAGTATAGAGAGATGGTTTTCTGTAGTGGGGATATTGCAACAATTGCTCACCTAACATGGAAGCACTTACTAACTAAAGAAAAATAGAAAGAACTCCTGTTAGGTGAACACCTAATGCTCAAATGCAATCCATCCCTAAATATTATACCATGTACTTCCAGAGTTGTTGTTTATTTCACAGAACTTCAAACTCAAAAGGTAAGCACTTACAAGCTTGAAGCTGTATTTCTATGAGGTTTCAAGACATCTGAAATTCAAAACTGCAATGTTCAGCCAAAGGGTCTGCATCCCTGTTCTTGTCTGAGGCTGTTCCTGGTATGGGCACTGTGGAAGAAGTTCTAGCCTTTTTATCCCTTGAAAGTCCCTGAAGGCACCAAACCATTAAGAAGCTCCTCCCACATTTTTCCCGCTCTTTTCTGAGCTTGCTTGGTGAAGATTTTGAAAGTATAGAGAGATGGTTTTCTGTAGTGGAGATATTGCAACAATTGCTCACCTAACATGGAAGCACTTACTAACTAAAGAAAAATAGAAAGAACTCCTGTTAGGTGAGCACCTGATGTTCAAATGCAACCCATCCCTAAATATTATACCATGTACTTCCAGAGTTGTTGTTTATTTCACAGAACTTCAAACTCAAAAGGTAAGCACTTACAACCATGAAGCTGTATTTCTATGAGGTTTCAAGATATCTGAAATTCAAAACTGCAATGTTCAGCCAGTTGGCCTGCATCACTGTTCTCATCCGAGGCCGTTCCTGCTATGGGCACTGTGGAAGAAGTGCCCACCTTTTTATGCCTTGAAAGGCACTCAAGGCACCAAACCATTAAGTAGCTCCTCCCACATTTTTCCCGCTCTTTTCTGAGCTTGCTTGGTGAAGATTTTGAAAGTATAGAGAGATGGTTTTCTGTAGTAGAGATATTGCAACAATTGCTCACCTAACATGGAAGCACTTACTAACTAAAGAAAAATAGAAAGAACTCCTGTTAGGTGAGCACCTGATGCTCAAATGCAATTATTCTCTAAATATTATAACATACACTTCCAGAGCTGTTGTTTAGTTAACAGAACTTCAACCTCAATAGGTAAGCACTTACAAGCTTGAAGCTGTATTTCTATGAGGTTTCAAGACATCTGAAATTCAAAACTGCAATGTTCAGCCAGTTGGCCTGCATCACTGTTCTCATCCGAGGCCGTTCCTGCTATGGGCACTGTGGAAGAAGTGCCCACCTTTTTATCCCTTGAAAGGCCCTCAGGCACCAAACCATTAAGTAGCTCCTCCCACATTTTTCCCGCTCTTTTCTGAGCTTGCTTGGTGAAGATTTTGAAAGTATAGAGAGATGGTTTTCTGTAGTGGGGATATTGCAACAATTGCTCACCTAACATGGAAGCACTTACTAACTAAAGAAAAATAGAAAGAACTCCTGCTAGGTGAGCACCTGATGTTCAAATGCAATCCATCCTAAATATTATAACATACACTTCCAAAGTTGCTGTTTAGTTCACAGAACTTCAACCTCAAAAGGTAAGCACTTATAACCATGAAGCTATATTTCTATGAGGTTTCAAGACATCTGAAATTCAAAACTGCAATGTTCAGCCAATGGGTGTGCATCCCTGTTCTTGTCTGAGGCTGTTCCTGTTATGGGCACTGTGGAAGAAGTGCTCGCCTTTTTATCCCTTGAAATGCCCTGAAGGCACCAAAACATTAAGTAGCTCCTCCCACATTTTTCCCGCTCTAACATGGAAGCACTTACTAACTAAAGAAAAATAGAAAGAACTCCTGTTAGGTGAACACCTGATGCTCAAATGTAATCCATCCCTAAATATTATACCATGTACTTCCAGAGTTGTTGTTTATTTCACAGAACTTCAAACTCAAAAGGTAAGCACTTACAAGCTTGAAGCTGTATTTCTATGAGGTTTCAAGACATCTGAAATTCAAAACTGCAATGTTCAGCCAAAGGGTCTGCATCCCTGTTCTTGTCTGAGGCTGTTCCTGGTATGGGCACTGTGGAAGAAGTTCTAGCCTTTTTATCCCTTGAAAGTCCCTGAAGGCACCAAACCATTAAGAAGCTCCTCCCACATTTTTCCCGCTCTTTTCTGAGCTTGCTTGGTGAAGATTTTGAAAGTATAGAGAGATGGTTTTCTGTAGTGGAGATATTGCAACAATTGCTCACCTAACATGGAAGCACTTACTAACTAAAGAGAAATAGAAATAACTCCTGTTAGGTGAGCACCTGATGTTCAAATGCAATCCATCCTGAATATTATAACATACACTTCCAAAATTGCTGTTTAGTTCACAGAACTTCAACCTCAAAAGGGAAGCACTTACACATATATAAAACGCAGGTGCCAACCTTGAAGCTGTATTTCTGTGAGGTTCCAAGACATCTGAAATTCAAAACTGCAATGTTCAGCCAGTGGGTGTGCATCCCTGTTCTTGTCTGAGGCTGTTCCTGTTATGGGCACTGTGGAAGAAGTGCTCGCCTTTTTATCCCTTGAAAGGCCCTGAAGGCACCAAAACATTAAGTAGCTCCTCCCACATTTTTCCCGCTCTTTTCTGAGCTTGATTGGTGAAGATTTTGAAAGTATAGAGAGATGGTTTTCTGTAGTGGGGATATTGCAACAATTGCTCACCTAACATGGAAGCACTTACTAACTAAAGAAAAATAGAAAGAACTCCTGTTAGGTGAGCATCTGATGCTCAAATGCAATTATTCTCTAAATATTATAACATACACTTCCAGAGCTGTTGTTTAGTTAACAGAACTTCAACCTCAATAGGTAAGCACTTACAAGCTTGAAGCTGTATTTCTGTGAGGTTCCAAGACATCTGAAATTCAAAACTGCAATGTTCAGCCAGTGGGTCTGCATCCCTGTTCTTGTCTCAGGCTGTTCCTGTTATGGGCACTGTGGAAGAAGTGCTCGCCTTTTTATCCCTTGAAAGGCCCTGAAGGCACCAAAACATTAAGTAGCTCCTCCCACATTTTTCCCGCTCTTTTCTGAGCTTGATTGGTGAAGATTTTGAAAGTATAGAGAGATGGTTTTCTGTAGTGGGGATATTGCAACAATTGCTCACCTAACATGGAAGCACTTACTAACTAAAGAAAAATAGAAAGAACTCCTGTTAGGTGAGCATCTGATGCTCAAATGCAATTATTCTCTAAATATTATAACATACACTTCCAGAGCTGTTGTTTAGTTAACAGAGTTGTTGTTTATTTCACAGAACTTCAAACTCAAAAGGTAAGCACTTACAAGCTTGAAGCTGTATTTCTATGAGGTTTCAAGGCATCTGAAATTCAAAACTGCAATGTTCAGCCAAAGGGTCTGCATCCCTGTTCTTGTCAGAGGCTGTTTCTGGTATGGGCACTGTGGAAGAAGTGCCCACCTTTTTATCCCTTGAAAGGCCCTCAAGGCACCAAACCATTAAGTAGCTCCTCCCACATTTTTCCCGCTCTTTTCCGAGCTTGCTTGGTGAAGATTTTGAAAGTATAGAGAGATGGTTTTCTGTAGTGGGGATAGTGCAACAATTGCTCACCTAACATAGAAGCACTTACTAACTAAAGAAAAATAGAAAGAACTCCTGTTAGTTGAACACCTGATGCTCAAATGCAATCCATCCCTAAATAGTATACCATGTACTTCCAGAGTTGTTGTTTATTTCACAGAACTTCAAACTCAAAAGGTAAGCACTTATAACCATGAAGCTGTATTTCTATGAGGTTTCAAGACATCTGAAATTCAAAACTGCAATGTTCAGCCAGTTGGCCTGCATCACTGTTGTCATCCGAGGCCGTTCCTGCTATGGGCACTGTGGAGAAGGGCCCACCTTTTTATCCCTTGAAAGGCCCTCAAGGCACCAGACCATTAAGTAGCTCCTCCCACATTTTTCCCGCTCTTTTCTGAGGTTGCTTGGTGAAGATTTTGAAAGTATAGAGAGATGGTTTTCTGTAGTGGGGATATTGCAACAATTGCTCACCTAACATGGAAGCACTTACTAACTAAAGAAAAATAGAAAGAACTCCTGATAGGTGACCACCTGATGCTCAAATGCAATCCATCCCTAAATATTATACCATGTACTTCCAGAGTTGTTGTTTATTTCACAGAACTTCAAACTCAAAAGGTAAGCACTTACAAGCTTGAAGCTGTATTTCTATGAGGTTTCAAGGCATCTGAAATTCCAAACTGCAATGTTCAGCCAAAGGGTCTGCATCCCTGTTCTTGTCAGAGGCTGTTTCTGGTATGGGCACTGTGGAATAAGTGCTCGCCTTTTTATCCCTTGAAAGGCCCTGATGGCACCAAACCATTAAGTAGCTCCTCCCACATTTTTCCCGCTCTTTTCTGAGCTTGCTTGGTGAAGATTTTGAAAGTATAGAGAGATGGTTTTCTGTAGTGGGGATATTGCAACAATTGCTCACCTAACATGGAAGCACTTACTAACTAAAGAAAAATAGAAAGAACTCCTGTTAGGTGAACACCTAATGCTCAAATGCAATCCATCCCTAAATATTATACCATGTACTTCCAGAGTTGTTGTTTATTTCACAGAACTTCAAACTCAAAAGGTAAGCACTTACAAGCTTGAAGCTGTATTTCTATGAGGTTTCAAGACATCTGAAATTCAAAACTGCAATGTTCAGCCAAAGGGTCTGCATCCCTGTTCTTGTCTGAGGCTGTTCCTGGTATGGGCACTGTGGAAGAAGTTCTAGCCTTTTTATCCCTTGAAAGTCCCTGAAGGCACCAAACCATTAAGAAGCTCCTCCCACATTTTTCCCGCTCTTTTCTGAGCTTGCTTGGTGAAGATTTTGAAAGTATAGAGAGATGGTTTTCTGTAGTGGAGATATTGCAACAATTGCTCACCTAACATGGAAGCACTTACTAACTAAAGAAAAATAGAAAGAACTCCTGTTAGGTGAGCACCTGATGTTCAAATGCAACCCATCCCTAAATATTATACCATGTACTTCCAGAGTTGTTGTTTATTTCACAGAACTTCAAACTCAAAAGGTAAGCACTTACAACCATGAAGCTGTATTTCTATGAGGTTTCAAGATATCTGAAATTCAAAACTGCAATGTTCAGCCAGTTGGCCTGCATCACTGTTCTCATCCGAGGCCGTTCCTGCTATGGGCACTGTGGAAGAAGTGCCCACCTTTTTATGCCTTGAAAGGCACTCAAGGCACCAAACCATTAAGTAGCTCCTCCCACATTTTTCCCGCTCTTTTCTGAGCTTGCTTGGTGAAGATTTTGAAAGTATAGAGAGATGGTTTTCTGTAGTAGAGATATTGCAACAATTGCTCACCTAACATGGAAGCACTTACTAACTAAAGAAAAATAGAAAGAACTCCTGTTAGGTGAGCACCTGATGCTCAAATGCAATTATTCTCTAAATATTATAACATACACTTCCAGAGCTGTTGTTTAGTTAACAGAACTTCAACCTCAATAGGTAAGCACTTACAAGCTTGAAGCTGTATTTCTATGAGGTTTCAAGACATCTGAAATTCAAAACTGCAATGTTCAGCCAGTTGGCCTGCATCACTGTTCTCATCCGAGGCCGTTCCTGCTATGGGCACTGTGGAAGAAGTGCCCACCTTTTTATCCCTTGAAAGGCCCTCAGGCACCAAACCATTAAGTAGCTCCTCCCACATTTTTCCCGCTCTTTTCTGAGCTTGCTTGGTGAAGATTTTGAAAGTATAGAGAGATGGTTTTCTGTAGTGGGGATATTGCAACAATTGCTCACCTAACATGGAAGCACTTACTAACTAAAGAAAAATAGAAAGAACTCCTGTTAGGTGAGCACCTGATGTTCAAATGCAATCCATCCTAAATATTATAACATACACTTCCAAAGTTGCTGTTTAGTTCACAGAACTTCAACCTCAAAAGGTAAGCACTTATAACCATGAAGCTATATTTCTATGAGGTTTCAAGACATCTGAAATTCAAAACTGCAATGTTCAGCCAATGGGTGTGCATCCCTGTTCTTGTCTGAGGCTGTTCCTGTTATGGGCACTGTGGAAGAAGTGCTCGCCTTTTTATCCCTTGAAATGCCCTGAAGGCACCAAAACATTAAGTAGCTCCTCCCACATTTTTCCCGCTCTAACATGGAAGCACTTACTAACTAAAGAAAAATAGAAAGAACTCCTGTTAGGTGAACACCTGATGCTCAAATGTAATCCATCCCTAAATATTATACCATGTACTTCCAGAGTTGTTGTTTATTTCACAGAACTTCAAACTCAAAAGGTAAGCACTTACAAGCTTGAAGCTGTATTTCTATGAGGTTTCAAGACATCTGAAATTCAAAACTGCAATGTTCAGCCAAAGGGTCTGCATCCCTGTTCTTGTCTGAGGCTGTTCCTGGTATGGGCACTGTGGAAGAAGTTCTAGCCTTTTTATCCCTTGAAAGTCCCTGAAGGCACCAAACCATTAAGAAGCTCCTCCCACATTTTTCCCGCTCTTTTCTGAGCTTGCTTGGTGAAGATTTTGAAAGTATAGAGAGATGGTTTTCTGTAGTGGAGATATTGCAACAATTGCTCACCTAACATGGAAGCACTTGCTAACTAAAGAGAAATAGAAATAACTCCTGTTAGGTGAGCACCTGATGTTCAAATGCAATCCATCCTGAATATTATAACATACACTTCCAAAATTGCTGTTTAGTTCACAGAACTTCAACCTCAAAAGGGAAGCACTTACACATATATAAAACGCAGGTGCCAACCTTGAAGCTGTATTTCTGTGAGGTTCCAAGACATCTGAAATTCAAAACTGCAATGTTCAGCCAGTGGGTGTGCATCCCTGTTCTTGTCTGAGGCTGTTCCTGTTATGGGCACTGTGGAAGAAGTGCTCGCCTTTTTATCCCTTGAAAGGCCCTGAAGGCACCAAAACATTAAGTAGCTCCTCCCACATTTTTCCCGCTCTTTTCTGAGCTTGATTGGTGAAGATTTTGAAAGTATAGAGAGATGGTTTTCTGTAGTGGGGATATTGCAACAATTGCTCACCTAACATGGAAGCACTTACTAACTAAAGAAAAATAGAAAGAACTCCTGTTAGGTGAGCATCTGATGCTCAAATGCAATTATTCTCTAAATATTATAACATACACTTCCAGAGCTGTTGTTTAGTTAACAGAACTTCAACCTCAATAGGTAAGCACTTACAAGCTTGAAGCTGTATTTCTGTGAGGTTCCAAGACATCTGAAATTCAAAACTGCAATGTTCAGCCAGTGGGTCTGCATCCCTGTTCTTGTCTCAGGCTGTTCCTGTTATGGGCACTGTGGAAGAAGTGCTCGCCTTTTTATCCCTTGAAAGGCCCTGAAGGCACCAAAACATTAAGTAGCTCCTCCCACATTTTTCCCGCTCTTTTCTGAGCTTGATTGGTGAAGATTTTGAAAGTATAGAGAGATGGTTTTCTGTAGTGGGGATATTGCAACAATTGCTCACCTAACATGGAAGCACTTACTAACTAAAGAAAAATAGAAAGAACTCCTGTTAGGTGAGCATCTGATGCTCAAATGCAATTATTCTCTAAATATTATAACATACACTTCCAGAGCTGTTGTTTAGTTAACAGAGTTGTTGTTTATTTCACAGAACTTCAAACTCAAAAGGTAAGCACTTACAAGCTTGAAGCTGTATTTCTATGAGGTTTCAAGGCATCTGAAATTCAAAACTGCAATGTTCAGCCAAAGGGTCTGCATCCCTGTTCTTGTCAGAGGCTGTTTCTGGTATGGGCACTGTGGAAGAAGTGCCCACCTTTTTATCCCTTGAAAGGCCCTCAAGGCACCAAACCATTAAGTAGCTCCTCCCACATTTTTCCCGCTCTTTTCCGAGCTTGCTTGGTGAAGATTTTGAAAGTATAGAGAGATGGTTTTCTGTAGTGGGGATAGTGCAACAATTGCTCACCTAACATAGAAGCACTTACTAACTAAAGAAAAATAGAAAGAACTCCTGTTAGGTGAACACCTGATGCTCAAATGCAATCCATCCCTAAATAGTATACCATGTACTTCCAGAGTTGTTGTTTATTTCACAGAACTTCAAACTCAAAAGGTAAGCACTTATAACCATGAAGCTGTATTTCTATGAGGTTTCAAGACATCTGAAATTCAAAACTGCAATGTTCAGCCAGTTGGCCTGCATCACTGTTGTCATCCGAGGCCGTTCCTGCTATGGGCACTGTGGAGAAGGGCCCACCTTTTTATCCCTTGAAAGGCCCTCAAGGCACCAGACCATTAAGTAGCTCCTCCCACATTTTTCCCGCTCTTTTCTGAGGTTGCTTGGTGAAGATTTTGAAAGTATAGAGAGATGGTTTTCTGTAGTGGGGATATTGCAACAATTGCTCACCTAACATGGAAGCACTTACTAACTAAAGAAAAATAGAAAGAACTCCTGATAGGTGACCACCTGATGCTCAAATGCAATCCATCCCTAAATATTATACCATGTACTTCCAGAGTTGTTGTTTATTTCACAGAACTTCAAACTCAAAAGGTAAGCACTTACAAGCTTGAAGCTGTATTTCTATGAGGTTTCAAGGCATCTGAAATTCCAAACTGCAATGTTCAGCCAAAGGGTCTGCATCCCTGTTCTTGTCAGAGGCTGTTTCTGGTATGGGCACTGTGGAATAAGTGCTCGCCTTTTTATCCCTTGAAAGGCCCTGATGGCACCAAACCATTAAGTAGCTCCTCCCACATTTTTCCCGCTCTTTTCTGAGCTTGCTTGGTGAAGATTTTGAAAGTATAGAGAGATGGTTTTCTGTAGTGGAGATATTGCAACAATTGCTCACCTAACATGGAAGCACTTACTAACTAAAGAAAAATAGAAAGAACTCCTGTTAGGTGAGCACCTGATGCTCAAATGCAATTATTCTCTAAATATTATAACATACACTTCCAGAGCTGTTGTTTAGTTAACAGAGTTGTTGTTTATTTCACAGAACTTCAAACTCAAAAGGTAAGCACTTACAAGCTTGAAGCTGTATTTCTATGAGGTTTCAAGACATCTGAAATTCAAAACTGCAATGTTCAGCCAAAGGGTCTGCATCCCTGTTCTTGTCTGAGGCTGTTCCTGGTATGGGCACTGTGGAAGAAGTTCTAGCCTTTTTATCCCTTGAAAGTCCCTGAAGGCACCAAACCATTAAGAAGCTCCTCCCACATTTTTCCCGCTCTTTTCTGAGCTTGCTTGGTGAAGATTTTGAAAGTATAGAGAGATGGTTTTCTGTAGTGGAGATATTGCAACAATTGCTCACCTAACATGGAAGCACTTACTAACTAAAGAAAAATAGAAAGAACTCCTGTTAGGTGAGCACCTGATGTTCAAATGCAACCCATCCCTAAATATTATACCATGTACTTCCAGAGTTGTTGTTTATTTCACAGAACTTCAAACTCAAAAGGTAAGCACTTACAACCATGAAGCTGTATTTCTATGAGGTTTCAAGATATCTGAAATTCAAAACTGCAATGTTCAGCCAGTTGGCCTGCATCACTGTTCTCATCCGAGGCCGTTCCTGCTATGGGCACTGTGGAAGAAGTGCCCACCTTTTTATGCCTTGAAAGGCACTCAAGGCACCAAACCATTAAGTAGCTCCTCCCACATTTTTCCCGCTCTTTTCTGAGCTTGCTTGGTGAAGATTTTGAAAGTATAGAGAGATGGTTTTCTGTAGTAGAGATATTGCAACAATTGCTCACCTAACATGGAAGCACTTACTAACTAAAGAAAAATAGAAAGAACTCCTGTTAGGTGAGCACCTGATGCTCAAATGCAATTATTCTCTAAATATTATAACATACACTTCCAGAGCTGTTGTTTAGTTAACAGAACTTCAACCTCAATAGGTAAGCACTTACAAGCTTGAAGCTGTATTTCTATGAGGTTTCAAGACATCTGAAATTCAAAACTGCAATGTTCAGCCAGTTGGCCTGCATCACTGTTCTCATCCGAGGCCGTTCCTGCTATGGGCACTGTGGAAGAAGTGCCCACCTTTTTATCCCTTGAAAGGCCCTCAGGCACCAAACCATTAAGTAGCTCCTCCCACATTTTTCCCGCTCTTTTCTGAGCTTGCTTGGTGAAGATTTTGAAAGTATAGAGAGATGGTTTTCTGTAGTGGGGATATTGCAACAATTGCTCACCTAACATGGAAGCACTTACTAACTAAAGAAAAATAGAAAGAACTCCTGTTAGGTGAGCACCTGATGTTCAAATGCAATCCATCCTAAATATTATAACATACACTTCCAAAGTTGCTGTTTAGTTCACAGAACTTCAACCTCAAAAGGTAAGCACTTATAACCATGAAGCTATATTTCTATGAGGTTTCAAGACATCTGAAATTCAAAACTGCAATGTTCAGCCAATGGGTGTGCATCCCTGTTCTTGTCTGAGGCTGTTCCTGTTATGGGCACTGTGGAAGAAGTGCTCGCCTTTTTATCCCTTGAAATGCCCTGAAGGCACCAAAACATTAAGTAGCTCCTCCCACATTTTTCCCGCTCTAACATGGAAGCACTTACTAACTAAAGAAAAATAGAAAGAACTCCTGTTAGGTGAACACCTGATGCTCAAATGTAATCCATCCCTAAATATTATACCATGTACTTCCAGAGTTGTTGTTTATTTCACAGAACTTCAAACTCAAAAGGTAAGCACTTACAAGCTTGAAGCTGTATTTCTATGAGGTTTCAAGACATCTGAAATTCAAAACTGCAATGTTCAGCCAAAGGGTCTGCATCCCTGTTCTTGTCTGAGGCTGTTCCTGGTATGGGCACTGTGGAAGAAGTTCTAGCCTTTTTATCCCTTGAAAGTCCCTGAAGGCACCAAACCATTAAGAAGCTCCTCCCACATTTTTCCCGCTCTTTTCTGAGCTTGCTTGGTGAAGATTTTGAAAGTATAGAGAGATGGTTTTCTGTAGTGGAGATATTGCAACAATTGCTCACCTAACATGGAAGCACTTACTAACTAAAGAGAAATAGAAATAACTCCTGTTAGGTGAGCACCTGATGTTCAAATGCAATCCATCCTGAATATTATAACATACACTTCCAAAATTGCTGTTTAGTTCACAGAACTTCAACCTCAAAAGGGAAGCACTTACACATATATAAAACGCAGGTGCCAACCTTGAAGCTGTATTTCTGTGAGGTTCCAAGACATCTGAAATTCAAAACTGCAATGTTCAGCCAGTGGGTGTGCATCCCTGTTCTTGTCTGAGGCTGTTCCTGTTATGGGCACTGTGGAAGAAGTGCTCGCCTTTTTATCCCTTGAAAGGCCCTGAAGGCACCAAAACATTAAGTAGCTCCTCCCACATTTTTCCCGCTCTTTTCTGAGCTTGATTGGTGAAGATTTTGAAAGTATAGAGAGATGGTTTTCTGTAGTGGGGATATTGCAACAATTGCTCACCTAACATGGAAGCACTTACTAACTAAAGAAAAATAGAAAGAACTCCTGTTAGGTGAGCATCTGATGCTCAAATGCAATTATTCTCTAAATATTATAACATACACTTCCAGAGCTGTTGTTTAGTTAACAGAACTTCAACCTCAATAGGTAAGCACTTACAAGCTTGAAGCTGTATTTCTGTGAGGTTCCAAGACATCTGAAATTCAAAACTGCAATGTTCAGCCAGTGGGTCTGCATCCCTGTTCTTGTCTCAGGCTGTTCCTGTTATGGGCACTGTGGAAGAAGTGCTCGCCTTTTTATCCCTTGAAAGGCCCTGAAGGCACCAAAACATTAAGTAGCTCCTCCCACATTTTTCCCGCTCTTTTCTGAGCTTGATTGGTGAAGATTTTGAAAGTATAGAGAGATGGTTTTCTGTAGTGGGGATATTGCAACAATTGCTCACCTAACATGGAAGCACTTACTAACTAAAGAAAAATAGAAAGAACTCCTGTTAGGTGAGCATCTGATGCTCAAATGCAATTATTCTCTAAATATTATAACATACACTTCCAGAGCTGTTGTTTAGTTAACAGAGTTGTTGTTTATTTCACAGAACTTCAAACTCAAAAGGTAAGCACTTACAAGCTTGAAGCTGTATTTCTATGAGGTTTCAAGGCATCTGAAATTCAAAACTGCAATGTTCAGCCAAAGGGTCTGCATCCCTGTTCTTGTCAGAGGCTGTTTCTGGTATGGGCACTGTGGAAGAAGTGCCCACTTTTTTATCCCTTGAAAGGCCCTCAAGGCACCAAACCATTAAGTAGCTCCTCCCACATTTTTCCCGCTCTTTTCCGAGCTTGCTTGGTGAAGATTTTGAAAGTATAGAGAGATGGTTTTCTGTAGTGGGGATAGTGCAACAATTGCTCACCTAACATAGAAGCACTTACTAACTAAAGAAAAATAGAAAGAACTCCTGTTAGGTGAACACCTGATGCTCAAATGCAATCCATCCCTAAATAGTATACCATGTACTTCCAGAGTTGTTGTTTATTTCACAGAACTTCAAACTCAAAAGGTAAGCACTTATAACCATGAAGCTGTATTTCTATGAGGTTTCAAGACATCTGAAATTCAAAACTGCAATGTTCAGCCAGTTGGCCTGCATCACTGTTGTCATCCGAGGCCGTTCCTGCTATGGGCACTGTGGAGAAGGGCCCACCTTTTTATCCCTTGAAAGGCCCTCAAGGCACCAGACCATTAAGTAGCTCCTCCCACATTTTTCCCGCTCTTTTCTGAGGTTGCTTGGTGAAGATTTTGAAAGTATAGAGAGATGGTTTTCTGTAGTGGGGATATTGCAACAATTGCTCACCTAACATGGAAGCACTTACTAACTAAAGAAAAATAGAAAGAACTCCTGTTAGGTGAACACCTGATGCTCAAATGCAATCCATCCCTAAATATTATACCATGTACTTCCAGAGTTGTTGTTTATTTCACAGAACTTCAAACTCAAAAGGTAAGCACTTACAAGCTTGAAGCTGTATTTCTATGAGGTTTCAAGGCATCTGAAATTCAAAACTGCAATGTTCAGCCAAAGGGTCTGCATCCCTGTTCTTGTCAGAGGCTGTTTCTGGTATGGGCACTGTGGAATAAGTGCTCGCCTTTTTATCCCTTGAAAGGCCCTGAAGGCACCAAATCATTAAGTAGCTCCTCCCACATTTTTCCCGCTCTTTTCTGAGCTTGCTTGGTGAAGATTTTGAAAGTATAGAGAGATGGTTTTCTGTAGTGGGGATATTGCAACAATTGCTCACCTAACATGGAAGCACTTACTAACTAAAGAAAAATAGAAAGAACTCCTGTTAGGTGAACACCTAATGCTCAAATGCAATCCATCCCTAAATATTATACCATGTACTTCCAGAGTTGTTGTTTATTTCACAGAACTTCAAACTCAAAAGGTAAGCACTTACAAGCTTGAAGCTGTATTTCTTTGAGGTTTCAAGACATCTGAAATTCAAAACTGCAATGTTCAGCCAAAGGGTCTGCATCCCTGTTCTTGTCTGAGGCTGTTCCTGGTATGGGCACTGTGGAAGAAGTTCTAGCCTTTTTATCCCTTGAAAGTCCCTGAAGGCACCAAACCATTAAGAAGCTCCTCCCACATTTTTCCCGCTCTTTTCTGAGCTTGCTTGGTGAAGATTTTGAAAGTATAGAGAGATGGTTTTCTGTAGTGGAGATATTGCAACAATTGCTCACCTAACATGGAAGCACTTACTAACTAAAGAAAAATAGAAAGAACTCCTGTTAGGTGAGCACCTGATGTTCAAATGCAACCCATCCCTAAATATTATACCATGTACTTCCAGAGTTGTTGTTTATTTCACAGAACTTCAAACTCAAAAGGTAAGCACTTACAACCATGAAGCTGTATTTCTATGAGGTTTCAAGATATCTGAAATTCAAAACTGCAATGTTCAGCCAGTTGGCCTGCATCACTGTTCTCATCCGAGGCCGTTCCTGCTATGGGCACTGTGGAAGAAGTGCCCACCTTTTTATGCCTTGAAAGGCACTCAAGGCACCAAACCATTAAGTAGCTCCTCCCACATTTTTCCCGCTCTTTTCTGAGCTTGCTTGGTGAAGATTTTGAAAGTATAGAGAGATGGTTTTCTGTAGTAGAGATATTGCAACAATTGCTCACCTAACATGGAAGCACTTACTAACTAAAGAAAAATAGAAAGAACTCCTGTTAGGTGAGCACCTGATGCTCAAATGCAATTATTCTCTAAATATTATAACATACACTTCCAGAGCTGTTGTTTAGTTAACAGAACTTCAACCTCAATAGGTAAGCACTTACAAGCTTGAAGCTGTATTTCTATGAGGTTTCAAGACATCTGAAATTCAAAACTGCAATGTTCAGCCAGTTGGCCTGCATCACTGTTCTCATCCGAGGCCGTTCCTGCTATGGGCACTGTGGAAGAAGTGCCCACCTTTTTATCCCTTGAAAGGCCCTCAGGCACCAAACCATTAAGTAGCTCCTCCCACATTTTTCCCGCTCTTTTCTGAGCTTGCTTGGTGAAGATTTTGAAAGTATAGAGAGATGGTTTTCTGTAGTGGGGATATTGCAACAATTGCTCACCTAACATGGAAGCACTTACTAACTAAAGAAAAATAGAAAGAACTCCTGTTAGGTGAGCACCTGATGTTCAAATGCAATCCATCCTAAATATTATAACATACACTTCCAAAGTTGCTGTTTAGTTCACAGAACTTCAACCTCAAAAGGTAAGCACTTATAACCATGAAGCTATATTTCTATGAGGTTTCAAGACATCTGAAATTCAAAACTGCAATGTTCAGCCAATGGGTGTGCATCCCTGTTCTTGTCTGAGGCTGTTCCTGTTATGGGCACTGTGGAAGAAGTGCTCGCCTTTTTATCCCTTGAAATGCCCTGAAGGCACCAAAACATTAAGTAGCTCCTCCCACATTTTTCCCGCTCTAACATGGAAGCACTTACTAACTAAAGAAAAATAGAAAGAACTCCTGTTAGGTGAACACCTGATGCTCAAATGTAATCCATCCCTAAATATTATACCATGTACTTCCAGAGTTGTTGTTTATTTCACAGAACTTCAAACTCAAAAGGTAAGCACTTACAAGCTTGAAGCTGTATTTCTATGAGGTTTCAAGACATCTGAAATTCAAAACTGCAATGTTCAGCCAAAGGGTCTGCATCCCTGTTCTTGTCTGAGGCTGTTCCTGGTATGGGCACTGTGGAAGAAGTTCTAGCCTTTTTATCCCTTGAAAGTCCCTGAAGGCACCAAACCATTAAGAAGCTCCTCCCACATTTTTCCCGCTCTTTTCTGAGCTTGCTTGGTGAAGATTTTGAAAGTATAGAGAGATGGTTTTCTGTAGTGGAGATATTGCAACAATTGCTCACCTAACATGGAAGCACTTACTAACTAAAGAGAAATAGAAATAACTCCTGTTAGGTGAGCACCTGATGTTCAAATGCAATCCATCCTGAATATTATAACATACACTTCCAAAATTGCTGTTTAGTTCACAGAACTTCAACCTCAAAAGGGAAGCACTTACACATATATAAAACGCAGGTGCCAACCTTGAAGCTGTATTTCTGTGAGGTTCCAAGACATCTGAAATTCAAAACTGCAATGTTCAGCCAGTGGGTGTGCATCCCTGTTCTTGTCTGAGGCTGTTCCTGTTATGGGCACTGTGGAAGAAGTGCTCGCCTTTTTATCCCTTGAAAGGCCCTGAAGGCACCAAAACATTAAGTAGCTCCTCCCACATTTTTCCCGCTCTTTTCTGAGCTTGATTGGTGAAGATTTTGAAAGTATAGAGAGATGGTTTTCTGTAGTGGGGATATTGCAACAATTGCTCACCTAACATGGAAGCACTTACTAACTAAAGAAAAATAGAAAGAACTCCTGTTAGGTGAGCATCTGATGCTCAAATGCAATTATTCTCTAAATATTATAACATACACTTCCAGAGCTGTTGTTTAGTTAACAGAACTTCAACCTCAATAGGTAAGCACTTACAAGCTTGAAGCTGTATTTCTGTGAGGTTCCAAGACATCTGAAATTCAAAACTGCAATGTTCAGCCAGTGGGTCTGCATCCCTGTTCTTGTCTCAGGCTGTTCCTGTTATGGGCACTGTGGAAGAAGTGCTCGCCTTTTTATCCCTTGAAAGGCCCTGAAGGCACCAAAACATTAAGTAGCTCCTCCCACATTTTTCCCGCTCTTTTCTGAGCTTGATTGGTGAAGATTTTGAAAGTATAGAGAGATGGTTTTCTGTAGTGGGGATATTGCAACAATTGCTCACCTAACATGGAAGCACTTACTAACTAAAGAAAAATAGAAAGAACTCCTGTTAGGTGAGCATCTGATGCTCAAATGCAATTATTCTCTAAATATTATAACATACACTTCCAGAGCTGTTGTTTAGTTAACAGAGTTGTTGTTTATTTCACAGAACTTCAAACTCAAAAGGTAAGCACTTACAAGCTTGAAGCTGTATTTCTATGAGGTTTCAAGGCATCTGAAATTCAAAACTGCAATGTTCAGCCAAAGGGTCTGCATCCCTGTTCTTGTCAGAGGCTGTTTCTGGTATGGGCACTGTGGAAGAAGTGCCCACTTTTTTATCCCTTGAAAGGCCCTCAAGGCACCAAACCATTAAGTAGCTCCTCCCACATTTTTCCCGCTCTTTTCCGAGCTTGCTTGGTGAAGATTTTGAAAGTATAGAGAGATGGTTTTCTGTAGTGGGGATAGTGCAACAATTGCTCACCTAACATAGAAGCACTTACTAACTAAAGAAAAATAGAAAGAACTCCTGTTAGGTGAACACCTGATGCTCAAATGCAATCCATCCCTAAATAGTATACCATGTACTTCCAGAGTTGTTGTTTATTTCACAGAACTTCAAACTCAAAAGGTAAGCACTTATAACCATGAAGCTGTATTTCTATGAGGTTTCAAGACATCTGAAATTCAAAACTGCAATGTTCAGCCAGTTGGCCTGCATCACTGTTGTCATCCGAGGCCGTTCCTGCTATGGGCACTGTGGAGAAGGGCCCACCTTTTTATCCCTTGAAAGGCCCTCAAGGCACCAGACCATTAAGTAGCTCCTCCCACATTTTTCCCGCTCTTTTCTGAGGTTGCTTGGTGAAGATTTTGAAAGTATAGAGAGATGGTTTTCTGTAGTGGGGATATTGCAACAATTGCTCACCTAACATGGAAGCACTTACTAACTAAAGAAAAATAGAAAGAACTCCTGTTAGGTGAACACCTGATGCTCAAATGCAATCCATCCCTAAATATTATACCATGTACTTCCAGAGTTGTTGTTTATTTCACAGAACTTCAAACTCAAAAGGTAAGCACTTACAAGCTTGAAGCTGTATTTCTATGAGGTTTCAAGGCATCTGAAATTCAAAACTGCAATGTTCAGCCAAAGGGTCTGCATCCCTGTTCTTGTCAGAGGCTGTTTCTGGTATGGGCACTGTGGAATAAGTGCTCGCCTTTTTATCCCTTGAAAGGCCCTGAAGGCACCAAATCATTAAGTAGCTCCTCCCACATTTTTCCCGCTCTTTTCTGAGCTTGCTTGGTGAAGATTTTGAAAGTATAGAGAGATGGTTTTCTGTAGTGGGGATAGTGCAACAGTTGCTCACCTAACATAGAAGCACTTGCTAACTAAAGAAAAATAGAAAGAACTCCTGTTAGGTGAACACCTGATGATCAAATGCAATCCATCCTAAATATTATAACATACACTTCCAAAGTTGCTGTTTAGTTCACAGAACTTCAACCTCAAAAGGTAAGCACTTATAACCATGAAGCTGTATTTCTATGAGGTTTCAAGACATCTGAAATTCAAAACTGCAATGTTCAGCCACTGGGTCTGCATCCCTGTTCTTGTCTGAGGCTGTTACTGTTATGGGCACTGTGGAAGAAGTGCTCGCCTTTTTATCCCTTGAAAGGCCCTGAAGGCACCAAACCATTAAGTAGCTCCTCCCACATTTTTCCCGCTCTTTTCTGAGCTTGCTTGGTGAAGATTTTGAAAGTATAGAGAGATGGTTTTCTGTAGTGGAGATATTGCAACAATTGCTCACCTAACATGGAAGCACTTACTAACTAAAGAAAAATAGAAAGAACTCCTGTTAGGTGAGCACCTGATGTTCAAATGCAATCCATCCTAAATATTATAACATACACTTCCAAAGTTGCTGTTTAGTTCACAGAACTTCAACCTCAAAAGGTAAGCACTTATAACCATGAAGCTGTATTTCTATGAGGTTTCAAGACATCTGAAATTCAAAACTGCAATGTTCAGCCAATGGGTCTGCATCCCTGTTCTTGTCTGAGGCTGTTCCTGTTATGGGCACTGTGGAAGAAGTGCTCGCCTTTTTATCCCTTGAAAGGCCCTGAAGGGACCAAACCATTAAGTAGCTCCTCCCACATTTTTCCCGCTCTTTTCTGAGATTGCTTGGTGAAGATTTTGAAAGTATAGAGAGATGGTTTTCTGTAGTGGAGATATTGCAACAATTGCTCACCTAACATGGAAGCACTTACTAACTAAAGAAAAATAGAAATAACTCCTGTTAGGTGAGCACCTGATGTTCAAATGCAATCCATCCTAAATATTATAACATAAACTTCCAAAATTGCTGTTTAGTTCACAGAACTTCAACCTCAAAAGGGAAGCACTTACACATATATAAAACGCAGGTGCCAACCTTAAAGCTGTATTTCTGTGAGGTTCCAAGACATCTGAAATTCAAAACTGCAATGTTCAGCCAGTGGGTCTGCATCCCTGTTCTTGTCTGAGGCTGTTCCTGTTATGGGCACTGTGGAAGAAGTGCTCGCCTTTTTATCCCTTGAAAGGCCCTGAAGGCACCAAAACATTAAGTAGCTCCTCCCACATTTTTCCCGCTCTTTTCTGAGCTTGATTGGTGAAGATTTTGAAAGTATAGAGAGATGGTTTTCTGTAGTGGAGATATTGCAACAATTGCTCACCTAACATGGAAGCACTTACTAACTAAAGAAAAATAGAAAGAACTCCTGTTAGGTGAGCACCTGATGCTCAAATGCAATTATTCTCTAAATATTATAACATACACTTCCAGAGCTGTTGTTTAGTTAACAGAGTTGTTGTTTATTTCACAGAACTTCAAACTCAAAAGGTAAGCACTTACAAGCTTGAAGCTGTATTTCTATGAGGTTTCAAGGCATCTGAAATTCAAAACTGCAATGTTCAGCCAAAGGGTCTGCATCCCTGTTCTTGTCAGAGGCTGTTTCTGGTATGGGCACTGTGGAAGAAGTGCCCACCTTTTTATCCCTTGAAAGGCCCTCAAGGCACCAAACCATTAAGTAGCTCCTCCCACATTGTTCCCGCTCTTTTCCAAGCTTGCTTGGTGAAGATTTTGAAAGTATAGAGAGATGGTTTTCTGTAGTGGGGATAGTGCAACAATTGCTCACCTAACATAGAAGCACTTACTAACTAAAGAAAAATAGAAAGAACTCCTGTTAGGTGAACACCTGATGCTCAAATGCAATCCATCCCTAAATAGTATACCACATACTTCCAGAGTTGTTGTTTATTTCACAGAACTTCAAACTCAAAAGGTAAGCACTTATAACCATGAAGCTGTATTTCTATGAGGTTTCAAGACATCTGAAATTCAAAACTGCAATGTTCAGCCAGTTGGCCTGCATCACTGTTGTCATCCGAGGCCGTTCCTGCTATGGGCACTGTGGAGAAGGGCCCACCTTTTTATCCCTTGAAAGGCCCTCAAGGCACCAGACCATTAAGTAGCTCCTCCCACATTTTCCCCGCTCTTTTCTGAGGTTGCTTGGTGAAGATTTTGAAAGTATAGAGAGATGGTTTTCTGTAGTGGGGATATTGCAACAATTGCTCACCTAACATGGAAGCACTTACTAACTAAAGAAAAATAGAAAGAACTCCTGTTAGGTGAACACCTGATGCTCAAATGCAATCCATCCCTAAATATTATACCATGTACTTCCAGAGTTGTTGTTTATTTCACAGAACTTCAAACTCAAAAGGTAAGCACTTACAAGCTTGAAGCTGTATTTCTATGAGGTTTCAAGGCATCTGAAATTCCAAACTGCAATGTTCAGCCAAAGGGTCTGCATCCCTGTTCTTGTCAGAGGCTGTTTCTGGTATGGGCACTGTGTGCTCGCCTTTTTATCCCTTGAAAGGCCCTGAAGGCACCAAACCATTAAGTAGCTCCTCCCACATTTTTCCCGCTCTTTTCTGAGCTTGCTTGGTGAAGATTTTGAAAGTATAGAGAGATGGTTTTCTGTAGTGGGGATATTGCAACAATTGCTCACCTAACATGGAAGCACTTACTAACTAAAGAAAAATAGAAAGAACTCCTGTTAGGTGAGCACCTGATGTTCAAATGCAATCCATCCTAAATATTATAACATACACTTCCAAAGTTGCTGTTTAGTTCACAGAACTTCAACCTCAAAAGGTAAGCACTTATAACCATGAAGCTATATTTCTATGAGGTTTCAAGACATCTGAAATTCAAAACTGCAATGTTCAGCCAATGGGTGTGCATCCCTGTTCTTGTCTGAGGCTGTTCCTGTTATGGGCACTGTGGAAGAAGTGCTCGCCTTTTTATCCCTTGAAATGCCCTGAAGGCACCAAAACATTAAGTAGCTCCTCCCACATTTTTCCCGCTCTAACATGGAAGCACTTACTAACTAAAGAAAAATAGAAAGAACTCCTGTTAGGTGAACACCTGATGCTCAAATGTAATCCATCCCTAAATATTATACCATGTACTTCCAGAGTTGTTGTTTATTTCACAGAACTTCAAACTCAAAAGGTAAGCACTTACAAGCTTGAAGCTGTATTTCTATGAGGTTTCAAGACATCTGAAATTCAAAACTGCAATGTTCAGCCAAAGGGTCTGCATCCCTGTTCTTGTCTGAGGCTGTTCCTGGTATGGGCACTGTGGAAGAAGTTCTAGCCTTTTTATCCCTTGAAAGTCCCTGAAGGCACCAAACCATTAAGAAGCTCCTCCCACATTTTTCCCGCTCTTTTCTGAGCTTGCTTGGTGAAGATTTTGAAAGTATAGAGAGATGGTTTTCTGTAGTGGAGATATTGCAACAATTGCTCACCTAACATGGAAGCACTTGCTAACTAAAGAGAAATAGAAATAACTCCTGTTAGGTGAGCACCTGATGTTCAAATGCAATCCATCCTGAATATTATAACATACACTTCCAAAATTGCTGTTTAGTTCACAGAACTTCAACCTCAAAAGGGAAGCACTTACACATATATAAAACGCAGGTGCCAACCTTGAAGCTGTATTTCTGTGAGGTTCCAAGACATCTGAAATTCAAAACTGCAATGTTCAGCCAGTGGGTGTGCATCCCTGTTCTTGTCTGAGGCTGTTCCTGTTATGGGCACTGTGGAAGAAGTGCTCGCCTTTTTATCCCTTGAAAGGCCCTGAAGGCACCAAAACATTAAGTAGCTCCTCCCACATTTTTCCCGCTCTTTTCTGAGCTTGATTGGTGAAGATTTTGAAAGTATAGAGAGATGGTTTTCTGTAGTGGGGATATTGCAACAATTGCTCACCTAACATGGAAGCACTTACTAACTAAAGAAAAATAGAAAGAACTCCTGTTAGGTGAGCATCTGATGCTCAAATGCAATTATTCTCTAAATATTATAACATACACTTCCAGAGCTGTTGTTTAGTTAACAGAACTTCAACCTCAATAGGTAAGCACTTACAAGCTTGAAGCTGTATTTCTGTGAGGTTCCAAGACATCTGAAATTCAAAACTGCAATGTTCAGCCAGTGGGTCTGCATCCCTGTTCTTGTCTCAGGCTGTTCCTGTTATGGGCACTGTGGAAGAAGTGCTCGCCTTTTTATCCCTTGAAAGGCCCTGAAGGCACCAAAACATTAAGTAGCTCCTCCCACATTTTTCCCGCTCTTTTCTGAGCTTGATTGGTGAAGATTTTGAAAGTATAGAGAGATGGTTTTCTGTAGTGGGGATATTGCAACAATTGCTCACCTAACATGGAAGCACTTACTAACTAAAGAAAAATAGAAAGAACTCCTGTTAGGTGAGCATCTGATGCTCAAATGCAATTATTCTCTAAATATTATAACATACACTTCCAGAGCTGTTGTTTAGTTAACAGAGTTGTTGTTTATTTCACAGAACTTCAAACTCAAAAGGTAAGCACTTACAAGCTTGAAGCTGTATTTCTATGAGGTTTCAAGGCATCTGAAATTCAAAACTGCAATGTTCAGCCAAAGGGTCTGCATCCCTGTTCTTGTCAGAGGCTGTTTCTGGTATGGGCACTGTGGAAGAAGTGCCCACCTTTTTATCCCTTGAAAGGCCCTCAAGGCACCAAACCATTAAGTAGCTCCTCCCACATTTTTCCCGCTCTTTTCCGAGCTTGCTTGGTGAAGATTTTGAAAGTATAGAGAGATGGTTTTCTGTAGTGGGGATAGTGCAACAATTGCTCACCTAACATAGAAGCACTTACTAACTAAAGAAAAATAGAAAGAACTCCTGTTAGGTGAACACCTGATGCTCAAATGCAATCCATCCCTAAATAGTATACCATGTACTTCCAGAGTTGTTGTTTATTTCACAGAACTTCAAACTCAAAAGGTAAGCACTTATAACCATGAAGCTGTATTTCTATGAGGTTTCAAGACATCTGAAATTCAAAACTGCAATGTTCAGCCAGTTGGCCTGCATCACTGTTGTCATCCGAGGCCGTTCCTGCTATGGGCACTGTGGAGAAGGGCCCACCTTTTTATCCCTTGAAAGGCCCTCAAGGCACCAGACCATTAAGTAGCTCCTCCCACATTTTTCCCGCTCTTTTCTGAGGTTGCTTGGTGAAGATTTTGAAAGTATAGAGAGATGGTTTTCTGTAGTGGGGATATTGCAACAATTGCTCACCTAACATGGAAGCACTTACTAACTAAAGAAAAATAGAAAGAACTCCTGATAGGTGACCACCTGATGCTCAAATGCAATCCATCCCTAAATATTATACCATGTACTTCCAGAGTTGTTGTTTATTTCACAGAACTTCAAACTCAAAAGGTAAGCACTTACAAGCTTGAAGCTGTATTTCTATGAGGTTTCAAGGCATCTGAAATTCCAAACTGCAATGTTCAGCCAAAGGGTCTGCATCCCTGTTCTTGTCAGAGGCTGTTTCTGGTATGGGCACTGTGGAATAAGTGCTCGCCTTTTTATCCCTTGAAAGGCCCTGATGGCACCAAACCATTAAGTAGCTCCTCCCACATTTTTCCCGCTCTTTTCTGAGCTTGCTTGGTGAAGATTTTGAAAGTATAGAGAGATGGTTTTCTGTAGTGGGGATATTGCAACAATTGCTCACCTAACATGGAAGCACTTACTAACTAAAGAAAAATAGAAAGAACTCCTGTTAGGTGAACACCTAATGCTCAAATGCAATCCATCCCTAAATATTATACCATGTACTTCCAGAGTTGTTGTTTATTTCACAGAACTTCAAACTCAAAAGGTAAGCACTTACAAGCTTGAAGCTGTATTTCTATGAGGTTTCAAGACATCTGAAATTCAAAACTGCAATGTTCAGCCAAAGGGTCTGCATCCCTGTTCTTGTCTGAGGCTGTTCCTGGTATGGGCACTGTGGAAGAAGTTCTAGCCTTTTTATCCCTTGAAAGTCCCTGAAGGCACCAAACCATTAAGAAGCTCCTCCCACATTTTTCCCGCTCTTTTCTGAGCTTGCTTGGTGAAGATTTTGAAAGTATAGAGAGATGGTTTTCTGTAGTGGAGATATTGCAACAATTGCTCACCTAACATGGAAGCACTTACTAACTAAAGAAAAATAGAAAGAACTCCTGTTAGGTGAGCACCTGATGTTCAAATGCAACCCATCCCTAAATATTATACCATGTACTTCCAGAGTTGTTGTTTATTTCACAGAACTTCAAACTCAAAAGGTAAGCACTTACAACCATGAAGCTGTATTTCTATGAGGTTTCAAGATATCTGAAATTCAAAACTGCAATGTTCAGCCAGTTGGCCTGCATCACTGTTCTCATCCGAGGCCGTTCCTGCTATGGGCACTGTGGAAGAAGTGCCCACCTTTTTATGCCTTGAAAGGCACTCAAGGCACCAAACCATTAAGTAGCTCCTCCCACATTTTTCCCGCTCTTTTCTGAGCTTGCTTGGTGAAGATTTTGAAAGTATAGAGAGATGGTTTTCTGTAGTAGAGATATTGCAACAATTGCTCACCTAACATGGAAGCACTTACTAACTAAAGAAAAATAGAAAGAACTCCTGTTAGGTGAGCACCTGATGCTCAAATGCAATTATTCTCTAAATATTATAACATACACTTCCAGAGCTGTTGTTTAGTTAACAGAACTTCAACCTCAATAGGTAAGCACTTACAAGCTTGAAGCTGTATTTCTATGAGGTTTCAAGACATCTGAAATTCAAAACTGCAATGTTCAGCCAGTTGGCCTGCATCACTGTTCTCATCCGAGGCCGTTCCTGCTATGGGCACTGTGGAAGAAGTGCCCACCTTTTTATCCCTTGAAAGGCCCTCAGGCACCAAACCATTAAGTAGCTCCTCCCACATTTTTCCCGCTCTTTTCTGAGCTTGCTTGGTGAAGATTTTGAAAGTATAGAGAGATGGTTTTCTGTAGTGGGGATATTGCAACAATTGCTCACCTAACATGGAAGCACTTACTAACTAAAGAAAAATAGAAAGAACTCCTGCTAGGTGAGCACCTGATGT
This sequence comes from Ambystoma mexicanum, assembly GCF_040938575.1. Taxonomy (NCBI): domain Eukaryota; kingdom Metazoa; phylum Chordata; class Amphibia; order Caudata; family Ambystomatidae; genus Ambystoma; species Ambystoma mexicanum. The sequence continues at coordinate 1,142,358,146 of NC_090941.1, read as the reverse complement.
TCAAATGCAATCCATCCTAAATATTATAACATACACTTCCAAAGTTGCTGTTTAGTTCACAGAACTTCAACCTCAAAAGGTAAGCACTTATAACCATGAAGCTATATTTCTATGAGGTTTCAAGACATCTGAAATTCAAAACTGCAATGTTCAGCCAATGGGTGTGCATCCCTGTTCTTGTCTGAGGCTGTTCCTGTTATGGGCACTGTGGAAGAAGTGCTCGCCTTTTTATCCCTTGAAATGCCCTGAAGGCACCAAAACATTAAGTAGCTCCTCCCACATTTTTCCCGCTCTAACATGGAAGCACTTACTAACTAAAGAAAAATAGAAAGAACTCCTGTTAGGTGAACACCTGATGCTCAAATGTAATCCATCCCTAAATATTATACCATGTACTTCCAGAGTTGTTGTTTATTTCACAGAACTTCAAACTCAAAAGGTAAGCACTTACAAGCTTGAAGCTGTATTTCTATGAGGTTTCAAGACATCTGAAATTCAAAACTGCAATGTTCAGCCAAAGGGTCTGCATCCCTGTTCTTGTCTGAGGCTGTTCCTGGTATGGGCACTGTGGAAGAAGTTCTAGCCTTTTTATCCCTTGAAAGTCCCTGAAGGCACCAAACCATTAAGAAGCTCCTCCCACATTTTTCCCGCTCTTTTCTGAGCTTGCTTGGTGAAGATTTTGAAAGTATAGAGAGATGGTTTTCTGTAGTGGAGATATTGCAACAATTGCTCACCTAACATGGAAGCACTTACTAACTAAAGAGAAATAGAAATAACTCCTGTTAGGTGAGCACCTGATGTTCAAATGCAATCCATCCTGAATATTATAACATACACTTCCAAAATTGCTGTTTAGTTCACAGAACTTCAACCTCAAAAGGGAAGCACTTACACATATATAAAACGCAGGTGCCAACCTTGAAGCTGTATTTCTGTGAGGTTCCAAGACATCTGAAATTCAAAACTGCAATGTTCAGCCAGTGGGTGTGCATCCCTGTTCTTGTCTGAGGCTGTTCCTGTTATGGGCACTGTGGAAGAAGTGCTCGCCTTTTTATCCCTTGAAAGGCCCTGAAGGCACCAAAACATTAAGTAGCTCCTCCCACATTTTTCCCGCTCTTTTCTGAGCTTGATTGGTGAAGATTTTGAAAGTATAGAGAGATGGTTTTCTGTAGTGGGGATATTGCAACAATTGCTCACCTAACATGGAAGCACTTACTAACTAAAGAAAAATAGAAAGAACTCCTGTTAGGTGAGCATCTGATGCTCAAATGCAATTATTCTCTAAATATTATAACATACACTTCCAGAGCTGTTGTTTAGTTAACAGAACTTCAACCTCAATAGGTAAGCACTTACAAGCTTGAAGCTGTATTTCTGTGAGGTTCCAAGACATCTGAAATTCAAAACTGCAATGTTCAGCCAGTGGGTCTGCATCCCTGTTCTTGTCTCAGGCTGTTCCTGTTATGGGCACTGTGGAAGAAGTGCTCGCCTTTTTATCCCTTGAAAGGCCCTGAAGGCACCAAAACATTAAGTAGCTCCTCCCACATTTTTCCCGCTCTTTTCTGAGCTTGATTGGTGAAGATTTTGAAAGTATAGAGAGATGGTTTTCTGTAGTGGGGATATTGCAACAATTGCTCACCTAACATGGAAGCACTTACTAACTAAAGAAAAATAGAAAGAACTCCTGTTAGGTGAGCATCTGATGCTCAAATGCAATTATTCTCTAAATATTATAACATACACTTCCAGAGCTGTTGTTTAGTTAACAGAGTTGTTGTTTATTTCACAGAACTTCAAACTCAAAAGGTAAGCACTTACAAGCTTGAAGCTGTATTTCTATGAGGTTTCAAGGCATCTGAAATTCAAAACTGCAATGTTCAGCCAAAGGGTCTGCATCCCTGTTCTTGTCAGAGGCTGTTTCTGGTATGGGCACTGTGGAAGAAGTGCCCACCTTTTTATCCCTTGAAAGGCCCTCAAGGCACCAAACCATTAAGTAGCTCCTCCCACATTTTTCCCGCTCTTTTCCGAGCTTGCTTGGTGAAGATTTTGAAAGTATAGAGAGATGGTTTTCTGTAGTGGGGATAGTGCAACAATTGCTCACCTAACATAGAAGCACTTACTAACTAAAGAAAAATAGAAAGAACTCCTGTTAGGTGAACACCTGATGCTCAAATGCAATCCATCCCTAAATAGTATACCATGTACTTCCAGAGTTGTTGTTTATTTCACAGAACTTCAAACTCAAAAGGTAAGCACTTATAACCATGAAGCTGTATTTCTATGAGGTTTCAAGACATCTGAAATTCAAAACTGCAATGTTCAGCCAGTTGGCCTGCATCACTGTTGTCATCCGAGGCCGTTCCTGCTATGGGCACTGTGGAGAAGGGCCCACCTTTTTATCCCTTGAAAGGCCCTCAAGGCACCAGACCATTAAGTAGCTCCTCCCACATTTTTCCCGCTCTTTTCTGAGGTTGCTTGGTGAAGATTTTGAAAGTATAGAGAGATGGTTTTCTGTAGTGGGGATATTGCAACAATTGCTCACCTAACATGGAAGCACTTACTAACTAAAGAAAAATAGAAAGAACTCCTGATAGGTGACCACCTGATGCTCAAATGCAATCCATCCCTAAATATTATACCATGTACTTCCAGAGTTGTTGTTTATTTCACAGAACTTCAAACTCAAAAGGTAAGCACTTACAAGCTTGAAGCTGTATTTCTATGAGGTTTCAAGGCATCTGAAATTCCAAACTGCAATGTTCAGCCAAAGGGTCTGCATCCCTGTTCTTGTCAGAGGCTGTTTCTGGTATGGGCACTGTGGAATAAGTGCTCGCCTTTTTATCCCTTGAAAGGCCCTGATGGCACCAAACCATTAAGTAGCTCCTCCCACATTTTTCCCGCTCTTTTCTGAGCTTGCTTGGTGAAGATTTTGAAAGTATAGAGAGATGGTTTTCTGTAGTGGGGATATTGCAACAATTGCTCACCTAACATGGAAGCACTTACTAACTAAAGAAAAATAGAAAGAACTCCTGTTAGGTGAACACCTAATGCTCAAATGCAATCCATCCCTAAATATTATACCATGTACTTCCAGAGTTGTTGTTTATTTCACAGAACTTCAAACTCAAAAGGTAAGCACTTACAAGCTTGAAGCTGTATTTCTATGAGGTTTCAAGACATCTGAAATTCAAAACTGCAATGTTCAGCCAAAGGGTCTGCATCCCTGTTCTTGTCTGAGGCTGTTCCTGGTATGGGCACTGTGGAAGAAGTTCTAGCCTTTTTATCCCTTGAAAGTCCCTGAAGGCACCAAACCATTAAGAAGCTCCTCCCACATTTTTCCCGCTCTTTTCTGAGCTTGCTTGGTGAAGATTTTGAAAGTATAGAGAGATGGTTTTCTGTAGTGGAGATATTGCAACAATTGCTCACCTAACATGGAAGCACTTACTAACTAAAGAAAAATAGAAAGAACTCCTGTTAGGTGAGCACCTGATGTTCAAATGCAACCCATCCCTAAATATTATACCATGTACTTCCAGAGTTGTTGTTTATTTCACAGAACTTCAAACTCAAAAGGTAAGCACTTACAACCATGAAGCTGTATTTCTATGAGGTTTCAAGATATCTGAAATTCAAAACTGCAATGTTCAGCCAGTTGGCCTGCATCACTGTTCTCATCCGAGGCCGTTCCTGCTATGGGCACTGTGGAAGAAGTGCCCACCTTTTTATGCCTTGAAAGGCACTCAAGGCACCAAACCATTAAGTAGCTCCTCCCACATTTTTCCCGCTCTTTTCTGAGCTTGCTTGGTGAAGATTTTGAAAGTATAGAGAGATGGTTTTCTGTAGTAGAGATATTGCAACAATTGCTCACCTAACATGGAAGCACTTACTAACTAAAGAAAAATAGAAAGAACTCCTGTTAGGTGAGCACCTGATGCTCAAATGCAATTATTCTCTAAATATTATAACATACACTTCCAGAGCTGTTGTTTAGTTAACAGAACTTCAACCTCAATAGGTAAGCACTTACAAGCTTGAAGCTGTATTTCTATGAGGTTTCAAGACATCTGAAATTCAAAACTGCAATGTTCAGCCAGTTGGCCTGCATCACTGTTCTCATCCGAGGCCGTTCCTGCTATGGGCACTGTGGAAGAAGTGCCCACCTTTTTATCCCTTGAAAGGCCCTCAGGCACCAAACCATTAAGTAGCTCCTCCCACATTTTTCCCGCTCTTTTCTGAGCTTGCTTGGTGAAGATTTTGAAAGTATAGAGAGATGGTTTTCTGTAGTGGGGATATTGCAACAATTGCTCACCTAACATGGAAGCACTTACTAACTAAAGAAAAATAGAAAGAACTCCTGCTAGGTGAGCACCTGATGTTCAAATGCAATCCATCCTAAATATTATAACATACACTTCCAAAGTTGCTGTTTAGTTCACAGAACTTCAACCTCAAAAGGTAAGCACTTATAACCATGAAGCTATATTTCTATGAGGTTTCAAGACATCTGAAATTCAAAACTGCAATGTTCAGCCAATGGGTGTGCATCCCTGTTCTTGTCTGAGGCTGTTCCTGTTATGGGCACTGTGGAAGAAGTGCTCGCCTTTTTATCCCTTGAAATGCCCTGAAGGCACCAAAACATTAAGTAGCTCCTCCCACATTTTTCCCGCTCTAACATGGAAGCACTTACTAACTAAAGAAAAATAGAAAGAACTCCTGTTAGGTGAACACCTGATGCTCAAATGTAATCCATCCCTAAATATTATACCATGTACTTCCAGAGTTGTTGTTTATTTCACAGAACTTCAAACTCAAAAGGTAAGCACTTACAAGCTTGAAGCTGTATTTCTATGAGGTTTCAAGACATCTGAAATTCAAAACTGCAATGTTCAGCCAAAGGGTCTGCATCCCTGTTCTTGTCTGAGGCTGTTCCTGGTATGGGCACTGTGGAAGAAGTTCTAGCCTTTTTATCCCTTGAAAGTCCCTGAAGGCACCAAACCATTAAGAAGCTCCTCCCACATTTTTCCCGCTCTTTTCTGAGCTTGCTTGGTGAAGATTTTGAAAGTATAGAGAGATGGTTTTCTGTAGTGGAGATATTGCAACAATTGCTCACCTAACATGGAAGCACTTACTAACTAAAGAGAAATAGAAATAACTCCTGTTAGGTGAGCACCTGATGTTCAAATGCAATCCATCCTGAATATTATAACATACACTTCCAAAATTGCTGTTTAGTTCACAGAACTTCAACCTCAAAAGGGAAGCACTTACACATATATAAAACGCAGGTGCCAACCTTGAAGCTGTATTTCTGTGAGGTTCCAAGACATCTGAAATTCAAAACTGCAATGTTCAGCCAGTGGGTGTGCATCCCTGTTCTTGTCTGAGGCTGTTCCTGTTATGGGCACTGTGGAAGAAGTGCTCGCCTTTTTATCCCTTGAAAGGCCCTGAAGGCACCAAAACATTAAGTAGCTCCTCCCACATTTTTCCCGCTCTTTTCTGAGCTTGATTGGTGAAGATTTTGAAAGTATAGAGAGATGGTTTTCTGTAGTGGGGATATTGCAACAATTGCTCACCTAACATGGAAGCACTTACTAACTAAAGAAAAATAGAAAGAACTCCTGTTAGGTGAGCATCTGATGCTCAAATGCAATTATTCTCTAAATATTATAACATACACTTCCAGAGCTGTTGTTTAGTTAACAGAACTTCAACCTCAATAGGTAAGCACTTACAAGCTTGAAGCTGTATTTCTGTGAGGTTCCAAGACATCTGAAATTCAAAACTGCAATGTTCAGCCAGTGGGTCTGCATCCCTGTTCTTGTCTCAGGCTGTTCCTGTTATGGGCACTGTGGAAGAAGTGCTCGCCTTTTTATCCCTTGAAAGGCCCTGAAGGCACCAAAACATTAAGTAGCTCCTCCCACATTTTTCCCGCTCTTTTCTGAGCTTGATTGGTGAAGATTTTGAAAGTATAGAGAGATGGTTTTCTGTAGTGGGGATATTGCAACAATTGCTCACCTAACATGGAAGCACTTACTAACTAAAGAAAAATAGAAAGAACTCCTGTTAGGTGAGCATCTGATGCTCAAATGCAATTATTCTCTAAATATTATAACATACACTTCCAGAGCTGTTGTTTAGTTAACAGAGTTGTTGTTTATTTCACAGAACTTCAAACTCAAAAGGTAAGCACTTACAAGCTTGAAGCTGTATTTCTATGAGGTTTCAAGGCATCTGAAATTCAAAACTGCAATGTTCAGCCAAAGGGTCTGCATCCCTGTTCTTGTCAGAGGCTGTTTCTGGTATGGGCACTGTGGAAGAAGTGCCCACCTTTTTATCCCTTGAAAGGCCCTCAAGGCACCAAACCATTAAGTAGCTCCTCCCACATTTTTCCCGCTCTTTTCCGAGCTTGCTTGGTGAAGATTTTGAAAGTATAGAGAGATGGTTTTCTGTAGTGGGGATAGTGCAACAATTGCTCACCTAACATAGAAGCACTTACTAACTAAAGAAAAATAGAAAGAACTCCTGTTAGGTGAACACCTGATGCTCAAATGCAATCCATCCCTAAATAGTATACCATGTACTTCCAGAGTTGTTGTTTATTTCACAGAACTTCAAACTCAAAAGGTAAGCACTTATAACCATGAAGCTGTATTTCTATGAGGTTTCAAGACATCTGAAATTCAAAACTGCAATGTTCAGCCAGTTGGCCTGCATCACTGTTGTCATCCGAGGCCGTTCCTGCTATGGGCACTGTGGAGAAGGGCCCACCTTTTTATCCCTTGAAAGGCCCTCAAGGCACCAGACCATTAAGTAGCTCCTCCCACATTTTTCCCGCTCTTTTCTGAGGTTGCTTGGTGAAGATTTTGAAAGTATAGAGAGATGGTTTTCTGTAGTGGGGATATTGCAACAATTGCTCACCTAACATGGAAGCACTTACTAACTAAAGAAAAATAGAAAGAACTCCTGATAGGTGACCACCTGATGCTCAAATGCAATCCATCCCTAAATATTATACCATGTACTTCCAGAGTTGTTGTTTATTTCACAGAACTTCAAACTCAAAAGGTAAGCACTTACAAGCTTGAAGCTGTATTTCTATGAGGTTTCAAGGCATCTGAAATTCCAAACTGCAATGTTCAGCCAAAGGGTCTGCATCCCTGTTCTTGTCAGAGGCTGTTTCTGGTATGGGCACTGTGGAATAAGTGCTCGCCTTTTTATCCCTTGAAAGGCCCTGATGGCACCAAACCATTAAGTAGCTCCTCCCACATTTTTCCCGCTCTTTTCTGAGCTTGCTTGGTGAAGATTTTGAAAGTATAGAGAGATGGTTTTCTGTAGTGGGGATATTGCAACAATTGCTCACCTAACATGGAAGCACTTACTAACTAAAGAAAAATAGAAAGAACTCCTGTTAGGTGAACACCTAATGCTCAAATGCAATCCATCCCTAAATATTATACCATGTACTTCCAGAGTTGTTGTTTATTTCACAGAACTTCAAACTCAAAAGGTAAGCACTTACAAGCTTGAAGCTGTATTTCTATGAGGTTTCAAGACATCTGAAATTCAAAACTGCAATGTTCAGCCAAAGGGTCTGCATCCCTGTTCTTGTCTGAGGCTGTTCCTGGTATGGGCACTGTGGAAGAAGTTCTAGCCTTTTTATCCCTTGAAAGTCCCTGAAGGCACCAAACCATTAAGAAGCTCCTCCCACATTTTTCCCGCTCTTTTCTGAGCTTGCTTGGTGAAGATTTTGAAAGTATAGAGAGATGGTTTTCTGTAGTGGAGATATTGCAACAATTGCTCACCTAACATGGAAGCACTTACTAACTAAAGAAAAATAGAAAGAACTCCTGTTAGGTGAGCACCTGATGTTCAAATGCAACCCATCCCTAAATATTATACCATGTACTTCCAGAGTTGTTGTTTATTTCACAGAACTTCAAACTCAAAAGGTAAGCACTTACAACCATGAAGCTGTATTTCTATGAGGTTTCAAGATATCTGAAATTCAAAACTGCAATGTTCAGCCAGTTGGCCTGCATCACTGTTCTCATCCGAGGCCGTTCCTGCTATGGGCACTGTGGAAGAAGTGCCCACCTTTTTATGCCTTGAAAGGCACTCAAGGCACCAAACCATTAAGTAGCTCCTCCCACATTTTTCCCGCTCTTTTCTGAGCTTGCTTGGTGAAGATTTTGAAAGTATAGAGAGATGGTTTTCTGTAGTAGAGATATTGCAACAATTGCTCACCTAACATGGAAGCACTTACTAACTAAAGAAAAATAGAAAGAACTCCTGTTAGGTGAGCACCTGATGCTCAAATGCAATTATTCTCTAAATATTATAACATACACTTCCAGAGCTGTTGTTTAGTTAACAGAACTTCAACCTCAATAGGTAAGCACTTACAAGCTTGAAGCTGTATTTCTATGAGGTTTCAAGACATCTGAAATTCAAAACTGCAATGTTCAGCCAGTTGGCCTGCATCACTGTTCTCATCCGAGGCCGTTCCTGCTATGGGCACTGTGGAAGAAGTGCCCACCTTTTTATCCCTTGAAAGGCCCTCAGGCACCAAACCATTAAGTAGCTCCTCCCACATTTTTCCCGCTCTTTTCTGAGCTTGCTTGGTGAAGATTTTGAAAGTATAGAGAGATGGTTTTCTGTAGTGGGGATATTGCAACAATTGCTCACCTAACATGGAAGCACTTACTAACTAAAGAAAAATAGAAAGAACTCCTGCTAGGTGAGCACCTGATGTTCAAATGCAATCCATCCTAAATATTATAACATACACTTCCAAAGTTGCTGTTTAGTTCACAGAACTTCAACCTCAAAAGGTAAGCACTTATAACCATGAAGCTATATTTCTATGAGGTTTCAAGACATCTGAAATTCAAAACTGCAATGTTCAGCCAATGGGTGTGCATCCCTGTTCTTGTCTGAGGCTGTTCCTGTTATGGGCACTGTGGAAGAAGTGCTCGCCTTTTTATCCCTTGAAATGCCCTGAAGGCACCAAAACATTAAGTAGCTCCTCCCACATTTTTCCCGCTCTAACATGGAAGCACTTACTAACTAAAGAAAAATAGAAAGAACTCCTGTTAGGTGAACACCTGATGCTCAAATGTAATCCATCCCTAAATATTATACCATGTACTTCCAGAGTTGTTGTTTATTTCACAGAACTTCAAACTCAAAAGGTAAGCACTTACAAGCTTGAAGCTGTATTTCTATGAGGTTTCAAGACATCTGAAATTCAAAACTGCAATGTTCAGCCAAAGGGTCTGCATCCCTGTTCTTGTCTGAGGCTGTTCCTGGTATGGGCACTGTGGAAGAAGTTCTAGCCTTTTTATCCCTTGAAAGTCCCTGAAGGCACCAAACCATTAAGAAGCTCCTCCCACATTTTTCCCGCTCTTTTCTGAGCTTGCTTGGTGAAGATTTTGAAAGTATAGAGAGATGGTTTTCTGTAGTGGAGATATTGCAACAATTGCTCACCTAACATGGAAGCACTTACTAACTAAAGAGAAATAGAAATAACTCCTGTTAGGTGAGCACCTGATGTTCAAATGCAATCCATCCTGAATATTATAACATACACTTCCAAAATTGCTGTTTAGTTCACAGAACTTCAACCTCAAAAGGGAAGCACTTACACATATATAAAACGCAGGTGCCAACCTTGAAGCTGTATTTCTGTGAGGTTCCAAGACATCTGAAATTCAAAACTGCAATGTTCAGCCAGTGGGTGTGCATCCCTGTTCTTGTCTGAGGCTGTTCCTGTTATGGGCACTGTGGAAGAAGTGCTCGCCTTTTTATCCCTTGAAAGGCCCTGAAGGCACCAAAACATTAAGTAGCTCCTCCCACATTTTTCCCGCTCTTTTCTGAGCTTGATTGGTGAAGATTTTGAAAGTATAGAGAGATGGTTTTCTGTAGTGGGGATATTGCAACAATTGCTCACCTAACATGGAAGCACTTACTAACTAAAGAAAAATAGAAAGAACTCCTGTTAGGTGAGCATCTGATGCTCAAATGCAATTATTCTCTAAATATTATAACATACACTTCCAGAGCTGTTGTTTATTTAACAGAACTTCAACCTCAATAAGTAAGCACTTACAAGCTTGAAGCTGTATTTCTGTGAGGTTCCAAGACATCTGAAATTCAAAACTGCAATGTTCAGCCAGTGGGTCTGCATCCCTGTTCTTGTCTCAGGCTGTTCCTGTTATGGGCACTGTGGAAGAAGTGCTCGCCTTTTTATCCCTTGAAAGGCCCTGAAGGCACCAAAACATTAAGTAGCTCCTCCCACATTTTTCCCGCTCTTTTCTGAGCTTGATTGGTGAAGATTTTGAAAGTATAGAGAGATGGTTTTCTGTAGTGGGGATATTGCAACAATTGCTCACCTAACATGGAAGCACTTACTAACTAAAGAAAAATAGAAAGAACTCCTGTTAGGTGAGCATCTGATGCTCAAATGCAATTATTCTCTAAATATTATAACATACACTTCCAGAGCTGTTGTTTAGTTAACAGAGTTGTTGTTTATTTCACAGAACTTCAAACTCAAAAGGTAAGCACTTACAAGCTTGAAGCTGTATTTCTATGAGGTTTCAAGGCATCTGAAATTCAAAACTGCAATGTTCAGCCAAAGGGTCTGCATCCCTGTTCTTGTCAGAGGCTGTTTCTGGTATGGGCACTGTGGAAGAAGTGCCCACCTTTTTATCCCTTGAAAGGCCCTCAAGGCACCAAACCATTAAGTAGCTCCTCCCACATTTTTCCCGCTCTTTTCCGAGCTTGCTTGGTGAAGATTTTGAAAGTATAGAGAGATGGTTTTCTGTAGTGGGGATAGTGCAACAATTGCTCACCTAACATAGAAGCACTTACTAACTAAAGAAAAATAGAAAGAACTCCTGTTAGGTGAACACCTGATGCTCAAATGCAATCCATCCCTAAATAGTATACCATGTACTTCCAGAGTTGTTGTTTATTTCACAGAACTTCAAACTCAAAAGGTAAGCACTTATAACCATGAAGCTGTATTTCTATGAGGTTTCAAGACATCTGAAATTCAAAACTGCAATGTTCAGCCAGTTGGCCTGCATCACTGTTGTCATCCGAGGCCGTTCCTGCTATGGGCACTGTGGAGAAGGGCCCACCTTTTTATCCCTTGAAAGGCCCTCAAGGCACCAGACCATTAAGTAGCTCCTCCCACATTTTTCCCGCTCTTTTCTGAGGTTGCTTGGTGAAGATTTTGAAAGTATAGAGAGATGGTTTTCTGTAGTGGGGATATTGCAACAATTGCTCACCTAACATGGAAGCACTTACTAACTAAAGAAAAATAGAAAGAACTCCTGATAGGTGACCACCTGATGCTCAAATGCAATCCATCCCTAAATATTATACCATGTACTTCCAGAGTTGTTGTTTATTTCACAGAACTTCAAACTCAAAAGGTAAGCACTTACAAGCTTGAAGCTGTATTTCTATGAGGTTTCAAGGCATCTGAAATTCCAAACTGCAATGTTCAGCCAAAGGGTCTGCATCCCTGTTCTTGTCAGAGGCTGTTTCTGGTATGGGCACTGTGGAATAAGTGCTCGCCTTTTTATCCCTTGAAAGGCCCTGATGGCACCAAACCATTAAGTAGCTCCTCCCACATTTTTCCCGCTCTTTTCTGAGCTTGCTTGGTGAAGATTTTGAAAGTATAGAGAGATGGTTTTCTGTAGTGGGGATATTGCAACAATTGCTCACCTAACATGGAAGCACTTACTAACTAAAGAAAAATAGAAAGAACTCCTGTTAGGTGAACACCTAATGCTCAAATGCAATCCATCCCTAAATATTATACCATGTACTTCCAGAGTTGTTGTTTATTTCACAGAACTTCAAACTCAAAAGGTAAGCACTTACAAGCTTGAAGCTGTATTTCTATGAGGTTTCAAGACATCTGAAATTCAAAACTGCAATGTTCAGCCAAAGGGTCTGCATCCCTGTTCTTGTCTGAGGCTGTTCCTGGTATGGGCACTGTGGAAGAAGTTCTAGCCTTTTTATCCCTTGAAAGTCCCTGAAGGCACCAAACCATTAAGAAGCTCCTCCCACATTTTTCCCGCTCTTTTCTGAGCTTGCTTGGTGAAGATTTTGAAAGTATAGAGAGATGGTTTTCTGTAGTGGAGATATTGCAACAATTGCTCACCTAACATGGAAGCACTTACTAACTAAAGAAAAATAGAAAGAACTCCTGTTAGGTGAGCACCTGATGTTCAAATGCAACCCATCCCTAAATATTATACCATGTACTTCCAGAGTTGTTGTTTATTTCACAGAACTTCAAACTCAAAAGGTAAGCACTTACAACCATGAAGCTGTATTTCTATGAGGTTTCAAGATATCTGAAATTCAAAACTGCAATGTTCAGCCAGTTGGCCTGCATCACTGTTCTCATCCGAGGCCGTTCCTGCTATGGGCACTGTGGAAGAAGTGCCCACCTTTTTATGCCTTGAAAGGCACTCAAGGCACCAAACCATTAAGTAGCTCCTCCCACATTTTTCCCGCTCTTTTCTGAGCTTGCTTGGTGAAGATTTTGAAAGTATAGAGAGATGGTTTTCTGTAGTAGAGATATTGCAACAATTGCTCACCTAACATGGAAGCACTTACTAACTAAAGAAAAATAGAAAGAACTCCTGTTAGGTGAGCACCTGATGCTCAAATGCAATTATTCTCTAAATATTATAACATACACTTCCAGAGCTGTTGTTTAGTTAACAGAACTTCAACCTCAATAGGTAAGCACTTACAAGCTTGAAGCTGTATTTCTATGAGGTTTCAAGACATCTGAAATTCAAAACTGCAATGTTCAGCCAGTTGGCCTGCATCACTGTTCTCATCCGAGGCCGTTCCTGCTATGGGCACTGTGGAAGAAGTGCCCACCTTTTTATCCCTTGAAAGGCCCTCAGGCACCAAACCATTAAGTAGCTCCTCCCACATTTTTCCCGCTCTTTTCTGAGCTTGCTTGGTGAAGATTTTGAAAGTATAGAGAGATGGTTTTCTGTAGTGGGGATATTGCAACAATTGCTCACCTAACATGGAAGCACTTACTAACTAAAGAAAAATAGAAAGAACTCCTGTTAGGTGAGCACCTGATGTTCAAATGCAATCCATCCTAAATATTATAACATACACTTCCAAAGTTGCTGTTTAGTTCACAGAACTTCAACCTCAAAAGGTAAGCACTTATAACCATGAAGCTATATTTCTATGAGGTTTCAAGACATCTGAAATTCAAAACTGCAATGTTCAGCCAATGGGTGTGCATCCCTGTTCTTGTCTGAGGCTGTTCCTGTTATGGGCACTGTGGAAGAAGTGCTCGCCTTTTTATCCCTTGAAATGCCCTGAAGGCACCAAAACATTAAGTAGCTCCTCCCACATTTTTCCCGCTCTAACATGGAAGCACTTACTAACTAAAGAAAAATAGAAAGAACTCCTGTTAGGTGAACACCTGATGCTCAAATGTAATCCATCCCTAAATATTATACCATGTACTTCCAGAGTTGTTGTTTATTTCACAGAACTTCAAACTCAAAAGGTAAGCACTTACAAGCTTGAAGCTGTATTTCTATGAGGTTTCAAGACATCTGAAATTCAAAACTGCAATGTTCAGCCAAAGGGTCTGCATCCCTGTTCTTGTCTGAGGCTGTTCCTGGTATGGGCACTGTGGAAGAAGTTCTAGCCTTTTTATCCCTTGAAAGTCCCTGAAGGCACCAAACCATTAAGAAGCTCCTCCCACATTTTTCCCGCTCTTTTCTGAGCTTGCTTGGTGAAGATTTTGAAAGTATAGAGAGATGGTTTTCTGTAGTGGAGATATTGCAACAATTGCTCACCTAACATGGAAGCACTTGCTAACTAAAGAGAAATAGAAATAACTCCTGTTAGGTGAGCACCTGATGTTCAAATGCAATCCATCCTGAATATTATAACATACACTTCCAAAATTGCTGTTTAGTTCACAGAACTTCAACCTCAAAAGGGAAGCACTTACACATATATAAAACGCAGGTGCCAACCTTGAAGCTGTATTTCTGTGAGGTTCCAAGACATCTGAAATTCAAAACTGCAATGTTCAGCCAGTGGGTGTGCATCCCTGTTCTTGTCTGAGGCTGTTCCTGTTATGGGCACTGTGGAAGAAGTGCTCGCCTTTTTATCCCTTGAAAGGCCCTGAAGGCACCAAAACATTAAGTAGCTCCTCCCACATTTTTCCCGCTCTTTTCTGAGCTTGATTGGTGAAGATTTTGAAAGTATAGAGAGATGGTTTTCTGTAGTGGGGATATTGCAACAATTGCTCACCTAACATGGAAGCACTTACTAACTAAAGAAAAATAGAAAGAACTCCTGTTAGGTGAGCATCTGATGCTCAAATGCAATTATTCTCTAAATATTATAACATACACTTCCAGAGCTGTTGTTTAGTTAACAGAACTTCAACCTCAATAGGTAAGCACTTACAAGCTTGAAGCTGTATTTCTGTGAGGTTCCAAGACATCTGAAATTCAAAACTGCAATGTTCAGCCAGTGGGTCTGCATCCCTGTTCTTGTCTCAGGCTGTTCCTGTTATGGGCACTGTGGAAGAAGTGCTCGCCTTTTTATCCCTTGAAAGGCCCTGAAGGCACCAAAACATTAAGTAGCTCCTCCCACATTTTTCCCGCTCTTTTCTGAGCTTGATTGGTGAAGATTTTGAAAGTATAGAGAGATGGTTTTCTGTAGTGGGGATATTGCAACAATTGCTCACCTAACATGGAAGCACTTACTAACTAAAGAAAAATAGAAAGAACTCCTGTTAGGTGAGCATCTGATGCTCAAATGCAATTATTCTCTAAATATTATAACATACACTTCCAGAGCTGTTGTTTAGTTAACAGAGTTGTTGTTTATTTCACAGAACTTCAAACTCAAAAGGTAAGCACTTACAAGCTTGAAGCTGTATTTCTATGAGGTTTCAAGGCATCTGAAATTCAAAACTGCAATGTTCAGCCAAAGGGTCTGCATCCCTGTTCTTGTCAGAGGCTGTTTCTGGTATGGGCACTGTGGAAGAAGTGCCCACCTTTTTATCCCTTGAAAGGCCCTCAAGGCACCAAACCATTAAGTAGCTCCTCCCACATTTTTCCCGCTCTTTTCCGAGCTTGCTTGGTGAAGATTTTGAAAGTATAGAGAGATGGTTTTCTGTAGTGGGGATAGTGCAACAATTGCTCACCTAACATAGAAGCACTTACTAACTAAAGAAAAATAGAAAGAACTCCTGTTAGGTGAACACCTGATGCTCAAATGCAATCCATCCCTAAATAGTATACCATGTACTTCCAGAGTTGTTGTTTATTTCACAGAACTTCAAACTCAAAAGGTAAGCACTTATAACCATGAAGCTGTATTTCTATGAGGTTTCAAGACATCTGAAATTCAAAACTGCAATGTTCAGCCAGTTGGCCTGCATCACTGTTGTCATCCGAGGCCGTTCCTGCTATGGGCACTGTGGAGAAGGGCCCACCTTTTTATCCCTTGAAAGGCCCTCAAGGCACCAGACCATTAAGTAGCTCCTCCCACATTTTTCCCGCTCTTTTCTGAGGTTGCTTGGTGAAGATTTTGAAAGTATAGAGAGATGGTTTTCTGTAGTGGGGATATTGCAACAATTGCTCACCTAACATGGAAGCACTTACTAACTAAAGAAAAATAGAAAGAACTCCTGATAGGTGACCACCTGATGCTCAAATGCAATCCATCCCTAAATATTATACCATGTACTTCCAGAGTTGTTGTTTATTTCACAGAACTTCAAACTCAAAAGGTAAGCACTTACAAGCTTGAAGCTGTATTTCTATGAGGTTTCAAGGCATCTGAAATTCCAAACTGCAATGTTCAGCCAAAGGGTCTGCATCCCTGTTCTTGTCAGAGGCTGTTTCTGGTATGGGCACTGTGGAATAAGTGCTCGCCTTTTTATCCCTTGAAAGGCCCTGATGGCACCAAACCATTAAGTAGCTCCTCCCACATTTTTCCCGCTCTTTTCTGAGCTTGCTTGGTGAAGATTTTGAAAGTATAGAGAGATGGTTTTCTGTAGTGGGGATATTGCAACAATTGCTCACCTAACATGGAAGCACTTACTAACTAAAGAAAAATAGAAAGAACTCCTGTTAGGTGAACACCTAATGCTCAAATGCAATCCATCCCTAAATATTATACCATGTACTTCCAGAGTTGTTGTTTATTTCACAGAACTTCAAACTCAAAAGGTAAGCACTTACAAGCTTGAAGCTGTATTTCTATGAGGTTTCAAGACATCTGAAATTCAAAACTGCAATGTTCAGCCAAAGGGTCTGCATCCCTGTTCTTGTCTGAGGCTGTTCCTGGTATGGGCACTGTGGAAGAAGTTCTAGCCTTTTTATCCCTTGAAAGTCCCTGAAGGCACCAAACCATTAAGAAGCTCCTCCCACATTTTTCCCGCTCTTTTCTGAGCTTGCTTGGTGAAGATTTTGAAAGTATAGAGAGATGGTTTTCTGTAGTGGAGATATTGCAACAATTGCTCACCTAACATGGAAGCACTTACTAACTAAAGAAAAATAGAAAGAACTCCTGTTAGGTGAGCACCTGATGTTCAAATGCAACCCATCCCTAAATATTATACCATGTACTTCCAGAGTTGTTGTTTATTTCACAGAACTTCAAACTCAAAAGGTAAGCACTTACAACCATGAAGCTGTATTTCTATGAGGTTTCAAGATATCTGAAATTCAAAACTGCAATGTTCAGCCAGTTGGCCTGCATCACTGTTCTCATCCGAGGCCGTTCCTGCTATGGGCACTGTGGAAGAAGTGCCCACCTTTTTATGCCTTGAAAGGCACTCAAGGCACCAAACCATTAAGTAGCTCCTCCCACATTTTTCCCGCTCTTTTCTGAGCTTGCTTGGTGAAGATTTTGAAAGTATAGAGAGATGGTTTTCTGTAGTAGAGATATTGCAACAATTGCTCACCTAACATGGAAGCACTTACTAACTAAAGAAAAATAGAAAGAACTCCTGTTAGGTGAGCACCTGATGCTCAAATGCAATTATTCTCTAAATATTATAACATACACTTCCAGAGCTGTTGTTTAGTTAACAGAACTTCAACCTCAATAGGTAAGCACTTACAAGCTTGAAGCTGTATTTCTATGAGGTTTCAAGACATCTGAAATTCAAAACTGCAATGTTCAGCCAGTTGGCCTGCATCACTGTTCTCATCCGAGGCCGTTCCTGCTATGGGCACTGTGGAAGAAGTGCCCACCTTTTTATCCCTTGAAAGGCCCTCAGGCACCAAACCATTAAGTAGCTCCTCCCACATTTTTCCCGCTCTTTTCTGAGCTTGCTTGGTGAAGATTTTGAAAGTATAGAGAGATGGTTTTCTGTAGTGGGGATATTGCAACAATTGCTCACCTAACATGGAAGCACTTACTAACTAAAGAAAAATAGAAAGAACTCCTGTTAGGTGAGCACCTGATGTTCAAATGCAATCCATCCTAAATATTATAACATACACTTCCAAAGTTGCTGTTTAGTTCACAGAACTTCAACCTCAAAAGGTAAGCACTTATAACCATGAAGCTATATTTCTATGAGGTTTCAAGACATCTGAAATTCAAAACTGCAATGTTCAGCCAATGGGTGTGCATCCCTGTTCTTGTCTGAGGCTGTTCCTGTTATGGGCACTGTGGAAGAAGTGCTCGCCTTTTTATCCCTTGAAATGCCCTGAAGGCACCAAAACATTAAGTAGCTCCTCCCACATTTTTCCCGCTCTAACATGGAAGCACTTACTAACTAAAGAAAAATAGAAAGAACTCCTGTTAGGTGAACACCTGATGCTCAAATGTAATCCATCCCTAAATATTATACCATGTACTTCCAGAGTTGTTGTTTATTTCACAGAACTTCAAACTCAAAAGGTAAGCACTTACAAGCTTGAAGCTGTATTTCTATGAGGTTTCAAGACATCTGAAATTCAAAACTGCAATGTTCAGCCAAAGGGTCTGCATCCCTGTTCTTGTCTGAGGCTGTTCCTGGTATGGGCACTGTGGAAGAAGTTCTAGCCTTTTTATCCCTTGAAAGTCCCTGAAGGCACCAAACCATTAAGAAGCTCCTCCCACATTTTTCCCGCTCTTTTCTGAGCTTGCTTGGTGAAGATTTTGAAAGTATAGAGAGATGGTTTTCTGTAGTGGAGATATTGCAACAATTGCTCACCTAACATGGAAGCACTTACTAACTAAAGAGAAATAGAAATAACTCCTGTTAGGTGAGCACCTGATGTTCAAATGCAATCCATCCTGAATATTATAACATACACTTCCAAAATTGCTGTTTAGTTCACAGAACTTCAACCTCAAAAGGGAAGCACTTACA
This sequence comes from Ambystoma mexicanum, assembly GCF_040938575.1. Classification (NCBI taxonomy): domain Eukaryota; kingdom Metazoa; phylum Chordata; class Amphibia; order Caudata; family Ambystomatidae; genus Ambystoma; species Ambystoma mexicanum. The sequence continues at coordinate 1,142,339,749 of NC_090941.1, read as the reverse complement.
CATATATAAAACGCAGGTGCCAACCTTGAAGCTGTATTTCTGTGAGGTTCCAAGACATCTGAAATTCAAAACTGCAATGTTCAGCCAGTGGGTGTGCATCCCTGTTCTTGTCTGAGGCTGTTCCTGTTATGGGCACTGTGGAAGAAGTGCTCGCCTTTTTATCCCTTGAAAGGCCCTGAAGGCACCAAAACATTAAGTAGCTCCTCCCACATTTTTCCCGCTCTTTTCTGAGCTTGATTGGTGAAGATTTTGAAAGTATAGAGAGATGGTTTTCTGTAGTGGGGATATTGCAACAATTGCTCACCTAACATGGAAGCACTTACTAACTAAAGAAAAATAGAAAGAACTCCTGTTAGGTGAGCATCTGATGCTCAAATGCAATTATTCTCTAAATATTATAACATACACTTCCAGAGCTGTTGTTTAGTTAACAGAACTTCAACCTCAATAGGTAAGCACTTACAAGCTTGAAGCTGTATTTCTGTGAGGTTCCAAGACATCTGAAATTCAAAACTGCAATGTTCAGCCAGTGGGTCTGCATCCCTGTTCTTGTCTCAGGCTGTTCCTGTTATGGGCACTGTGGAAGAAGTGCTCGCCTTTTTATCCCTTGAAAGGCCCTGAAGGCACCAAAACATTAAGTAGCTCCTCCCACATTTTTCCCGCTCTTTTCTGAGCTTGATTGGTGAAGATTTTGAAAGTATAGAGAGATGGTTTTCTGTAGTGGGGATATTGCAACAATTGCTCACCTAACATGGAAGCACTTACTAACTAAAGAAAAATAGAAAGAACTCCTGTTAGGTGAGCATCTGATGCTCAAATGCAATTATTCTCTAAATATTATAACATACACTTCCAGAGCTGTTGTTTAGTTAACAGAGTTGTTGTTTATTTCACAGAACTTCAAACTCAAAAGGTAAGCACTTACAAGCTTGAAGCTGTATTTCTATGAGGTTTCAAGGCATCTGAAATTCAAAACTGCAATGTTCAGCCAAAGGGTCTGCATCCCTGTTCTTGTCAGAGGCTGTTTCTGGTATGGGCACTGTGGAAGAAGTGCCCACTTTTTTATCCCTTGAAAGGCCCTCAAGGCACCAAACCATTAAGTAGCTCCTCCCACATTTTTCCCGCTCTTTTCCGAGCTTGCTTGGTGAAGATTTTGAAAGTATAGAGAGATGGTTTTCTGTAGTGGGGATAGTGCAACAATTGCTCACCTAACATAGAAGCACTTACTAACTAAAGAAAAATAGAAAGAACTCCTGTTAGGTGAACACCTGATGCTCAAATGCAATCCATCCCTAAATAGTATACCATGTACTTCCAGAGTTGTTGTTTATTTCACAGAACTTCAAACTCAAAAGGTAAGCACTTATAACCATGAAGCTGTATTTCTATGAGGTTTCAAGACATCTGAAATTCAAAACTGCAATGTTCAGCCAGTTGGCCTGCATCACTGTTGTCATCCGAGGCCGTTCCTGCTATGGGCACTGTGGAGAAGGGCCCACCTTTTTATCCCTTGAAAGGCCCTCAAGGCACCAGACCATTAAGTAGCTCCTCCCACATTTTTCCCGCTCTTTTCTGAGGTTGCTTGGTGAAGATTTTGAAAGTATAGAGAGATGGTTTTCTGTAGTGGGGATATTGCAACAATTGCTCACCTAACATGGAAGCACTTACTAACTAAAGAAAAATAGAAAGAACTCCTGTTAGGTGAACACCTGATGCTCAAATGCAATCCATCCCTAAATATTATACCATGTACTTCCAGAGTTGTTGTTTATTTCACAGAACTTCAAACTCAAAAGGTAAGCACTTACAAGCTTGAAGCTGTATTTCTATGAGGTTTCAAGGCATCTGAAATTCAAAACTGCAATGTTCAGCCAAAGGGTCTGCATCCCTGTTCTTGTCAGAGGCTGTTTCTGGTATGGGCACTGTGGAATAAGTGCTCGCCTTTTTATCCCTTGAAAGGCCCTGAAGGCACCAAATCATTAAGTAGCTCCTCCCACATTTTTCCCGCTCTTTTCTGAGCTTGCTTGGTGAAGATTTTGAAAGTATAGAGAGATGGTTTTCTGTAGTGGGGATATTGCAACAATTGCTCACCTAACATGGAAGCACTTACTAACTAAAGAAAAATAGAAAGAACTCCTGTTAGGTGAACACCTAATGCTCAAATGCAATCCATCCCTAAATATTATACCATGTACTTCCAGAGTTGTTGTTTATTTCACAGAACTTCAAACTCAAAAGGTAAGCACTTACAAGCTTGAAGCTGTATTTCTATGAGGTTTCAAGACATCTGAAATTCAAAACTGCAATGTTCAGCCAAAGGGTCTGCATCCCTGTTCTTGTCTGAGGCTGTTCCTGGTATGGGCACTGTGGAAGAAGTTCTAGCCTTTTTATCCCTTGAAAGTCCCTGAAGGCACCAAACCATTAAGAAGCTCCTCCCACATTTTTCCCGCTCTTTTCTGAGCTTGCTTGGTGAAGATTTTGAAAGTATAGAGAGATGGTTTTCTGTAGTGGAGATATTGCAACAATTGCTCACCTAACATGGAAGCACTTACTAACTAAAGAAAAATAGAAAGAACTCCTGTTAGGTGAGCACCTGATGTTCAAATGCAACCCATCCCTAAATATTATACCATGTACTTCCAGAGTTGTTGTTTATTTCACAGAACTTCAAACTCAAAAGGTAAGCACTTACAACCATGAAGCTGTATTTCTATGAGGTTTCAAGATATCTGAAATTCAAAACTGCAATGTTCAGCCAGTTGGCCTGCATCACTGTTCTCATCCGAGGCCGTTCCTGCTATGGGCACTGTGGAAGAAGTGCCCACCTTTTTATGCCTTGAAAGGCACTCAAGGCACCAAACCATTAAGTAGCTCCTCCCACATTTTTCCCGCTCTTTTCTGAGCTTGCTTGGTGAAGATTTTGAAAGTATAGAGAGATGGTTTTCTGTAGTAGAGATATTGCAACAATTGCTCACCTAACATGGAAGCACTTACTAACTAAAGAAAAATAGAAAGAACTCCTGTTAGGTGAGCACCTGATGCTCAAATGCAATTATTCTCTAAATATTATAACATACACTTCCAGAGCTGTTGTTTAGTTAACAGAACTTCAACCTCAATAGGTAAGCACTTACAAGCTTGAAGCTGTATTTCTATGAGGTTTCAAGACATCTGAAATTCAAAACTGCAATGTTCAGCCAGTTGGCCTGCATCACTGTTCTCATCCGAGGCCGTTCCTGCTATGGGCACTGTGGAAGAAGTGCCCACCTTTTTATCCCTTGAAAGGCCCTCAGGCACCAAACCATTAAGTAGCTCCTCCCACATTTTTCCCGCTCTTTTCTGAGCTTGCTTGGTGAAGATTTTGAAAGTATAGAGAGATGGTTTTCTGTAGTGGGGATATTGCAACAATTGCTCACCTAACATGGAAGCACTTACTAACTAAAGAAAAATAGAAAGAACTCCTGTTAGGTGAGCACCTGATGTTCAAATGCAATCCATCCTAAATATTATAACATACACTTCCAAAGTTGCTGTTTAGTTCACAGAACTTCAACCTCAAAAGGTAAGCACTTATAACCATGAAGCTATATTTCTATGAGGTTTCAAGACATCTGAAATTCAAAACTGCAATGTTCAGCCAATGGGTGTGCATCCCTGTTCTTGTCTGAGGCTGTTCCTGTTATGGGCACTGTGGAAGAAGTGCTCGCCTTTTTATCCCTTGAAATGCCCTGAAGGCACCAAAACATTAAGTAGCTCCTCCCACATTTTTCCCGCTCTAACATGGAAGCACTTACTAACTAAAGAAAAATAGAAAGAACTCCTGTTAGGTGAACACCTGATGCTCAAATGTAATCCATCCCTAAATATTATACCATGTACTTCCAGAGTTGTTGTTTATTTCACAGAACTTCAAACTCAAAAGGTAAGCACTTACAAGCTTGAAGCTGTATTTCTATGAGGTTTCAAGACATCTGAAATTCAAAACTGCAATGTTCAGCCAAAGGGTCTGCATCCCTGTTCTTGTCTGAGGCTGTTCCTGGTATGGGCACTGTGGAAGAAGTTCTAGCCTTTTTATCCCTTGAAAGTCCCTGAAGGCACCAAACCATTAAGAAGCTCCTCCCACATTTTTCCCGCTCTTTTCTGAGCTTGCTTGGTGAAGATTTTGAAAGTATAGAGAGATGGTTTTCTGTAGTGGAGATATTGCAACAATTGCTCACCTAACATGGAAGCACTTACTAACTAAAGAGAAATAGAAATAACTCCTGTTAGGTGAGCACCTGATGTTCAAATGCAATCCATCCTGAATATTATAACATACACTTCCAAAATTGCTGTTTAGTTCACAGAACTTCAACCTCAAAAGGGAAGCACTTACACATATATAAAACGCAGGTGCCAACCTTGAAGCTGTATTTCTGTGAGGTTCCAAGACATCTGAAATTCAAAACTGCAATGTTCAGCCAGTGGGTGTGCATCCCTGTTCTTGTCTGAGGCTGTTCCTGTTATGGGCACTGTGGAAGAAGTGCTCGCCTTTTTATCCCTTGAAAGGCCCTGAAGGCACCAAAACATTAAGTAGCTCCTCCCACATTTTTCCCGCTCTTTTCTGAGCTTGATTGGTGAAGATTTTGAAAGTATAGAGAGATGGTTTTCTGTAGTGGGGATATTGCAACAATTGCTCACCTAACATGGAAGCACTTACTAACTAAAGAAAAATAGAAAGAACTCCTGTTAGGTGAGCATCTGATGCTCAAATGCAATTATTCTCTAAATATTATAACATACACTTCCAGAGCTGTTGTTTAGTTAACAGAACTTCAACCTCAATAGGTAAGCACTTACAAGCTTGAAGCTGTATTTCTGTGAGGTTCCAAGACATCTGAAATTCAAAACTGCAATGTTCAGCCAGTGGGTCTGCATCCCTGTTCTTGTCTCAGGCTGTTCCTGTTATGGGCACTGTGGAAGAAGTGCTCGCCTTTTTATCCCTTGAAAGGCCCTGAAGGCACCAAAACATTAAGTAGCTCCTCCCACATTTTTCCCGCTCTTTTCTGAGCTTGATTGGTGAAGATTTTGAAAGTATAGAGAGATGGTTTTCTGTAGTGGGGATATTGCAACAATTGCTCACCTAACATGGAAGCACTTACTAACTAAAGAAAAATAGAAAGAACTCCTGTTAGGTGAGCATCTGATGCTCAAATGCAATTATTCTCTAAATATTATAACATACACTTCCAGAGCTGTTGTTTAGTTAACAGAGTTGTTGTTTATTTCACAGAACTTCAAACTCAAAAGGTAAGCACTTACAAGCTTGAAGCTGTATTTCTATGAGGTTTCAAGGCATCTGAAATTCAAAACTGCAATGTTCAGCCAAAGGGTCTGCATCCCTGTTCTTGTCAGAGGCTGTTTCTGGTATGGGCACTGTGGAAGAAGTGCCCACTTTTTTATCCCTTGAAAGGCCCTCAAGGCACCAAACCATTAAGTAGCTCCTCCCACATTTTTCCCGCTCTTTTCCGAGCTTGCTTGGTGAAGATTTTGAAAGTATAGAGAGATGGTTTTCTGTAGTGGGGATAGTGCAACAATTGCTCACCTAACATAGAAGCACTTACTAACTAAAGAAAAATAGAAAGAACTCCTGTTAGGTGAACACCTGATGCTCAAATGCAATCCATCCCTAAATAGTATACCATGTACTTCCAGAGTTGTTGTTTATTTCACAGAACTTCAAACTCAAAAGGTAAGCACTTATAACCATGAAGCTGTATTTCTATGAGGTTTCAAGACATCTGAAATTCAAAACTGCAATGTTCAGCCAGTTGGCCTGCATCACTGTTGTCATCCGAGGCCGTTCCTGCTATGGGCACTGTGGAGAAGGGCCCACCTTTTTATCCCTTGAAAGGCCCTCAAGGCACCAGACCATTAAGTAGCTCCTCCCACATTTTTCCCGCTCTTTTCTGAGGTTGCTTGGTGAAGATTTTGAAAGTATAGAGAGATGGTTTTCTGTAGTGGGGATATTGCAACAATTGCTCACCTAACATGGAAGCACTTACTAACTAAAGAAAAATAGAAAGAACTCCTGTTAGGTGAACACCTGATGCTCAAATGCAATCCATCCCTAAATATTATACCATGTACTTCCAGAGTTGTTGTTTATTTCACAGAACTTCAAACTCAAAAGGTAAGCACTTACAAGCTTGAAGCTGTATTTCTATGAGGTTTCAAGGCATCTGAAATTCAAAACTGCAATGTTCAGCCAAAGGGTCTGCATCCCTGTTCTTGTCAGAGGCTGTTTCTGGTATGGGCACTGTGGAATAAGTGCTCGCCTTTTTATCCCTTGAAAGGCCCTGAAGGCACCAAATCATTAAGTAGCTCCTCCCACATTTTTCCCGCTCTTTTCTGAGCTTGCTTGGTGAAGATTTTGAAAGTATAGAGAGATGGTTTTCTGTAGTGGGGATAGTGCAACAGTTGCTCACCTAACATAGAAGCACTTGCTAACTAAAGAAAAATAGAAAGAACTCCTGTTAGGTGAACACCTGATGATCAAATGCAATCCATCCTAAATATTATAACATACACTTCCAAAGTTGCTGTTTAGTTCACAGAACTTCAACCTCAAAAGGTAAGCACTTATAACCATGAAGCTGTATTTCTATGAGGTTTCAAGACATCTGAAATTCAAAACTGCAATGTTCAGCCACTGGGTCTGCATCCCTGTTCTTGTCTGAGGCTGTTACTGTTATGGGCACTGTGGAAGAAGTGCTCGCCTTTTTATCCCTTGAAAGGCCCTGAAGGCACCAAACCATTAAGTAGCTCCTCCCACATTTTTCCCGCTCTTTTCTGAGCTTGCTTGGTGAAGATTTTGAAAGTATAGAGAGATGGTTTTCTGTAGTGGAGATATTGCAACAATTGCTCACCTAACATGGAAGCACTTACTAACTAAAGAAAAATAGAAAGAACTCCTGTTAGGTGAGCACCTGATGTTCAAATGCAATCCATCCTAAATATTATAACATACACTTCCAAAGTTGCTGTTTAGTTCACAGAACTTCAACCTCAAAAGGTAAGCACTTATAACCATGAAGCTGTATTTCTATGAGGTTTCAAGACATCTGAAATTCAAAACTGCAATGTTCAGCCAATGGGTCTGCATCCCTGTTCTTGTCTGAGGCTGTTCCTGTTATGGGCACTGTGGAAGAAGTGCTCGCCTTTTTATCCCTTGAAAGGCCCTGAAGGGACCAAACCATTAAGTAGCTCCTCCCACATTTTTCCCGCTCTTTTCTGAGATTGCTTGGTGAAGATTTTGAAAGTATAGAGAGATGGTTTTCTGTAGTGGAGATATTGCAACAATTGCTCACCTAACATGGAAGCACTTACTAACTAAAGAAAAATAGAAATAACTCCTGTTAGGTGAGCACCTGATGTTCAAATGCAATCCATCCTAAATATTATAACATAAACTTCCAAAATTGCTGTTTAGTTCACAGAACTTCAACCTCAAAAGGGAAGCACTTACACATATATAAAACGCAGGTGCCAACCTTAAAGCTGTATTTCTGTGAGGTTCCAAGACATCTGAAATTCAAAACTGCAATGTTCAGCCAGTGGGTCTGCATCCCTGTTCTTGTCTGAGGCTGTTCCTGTTATGGGCACTGTGGAAGAAGTGCTCGCCTTTTTATCCCTTGAAAGGCCCTGAAGGCACCAAAACATTAAGTAGCTCCTCCCACATTTTTCCCGCTCTTTTCTGAGCTTGATTGGTGAAGATTTTGAAAGTATAGAGAGATGGTTTTCTGTAGTGGAGATATTGCAACAATTGCTCACCTAACATGGAAGCACTTACTAACTAAAGAAAAATAGAAAGAACTCCTGTTAGGTGAGCACCTGATGCTCAAATGCAATTATTCTCTAAATATTATAACATACACTTCCAGAGCTGTTGTTTAGTTAACAGAGTTGTTGTTTATTTCACAGAACTTCAAACTCAAAAGGTAAGCACTTACAAGCTTGAAGCTGTATTTCTATGAGGTTTCAAGGCATCTGAAATTCAAAACTGCAATGTTCAGCCAAAGGGTCTGCATCCCTGTTCTTGTCAGAGGCTGTTTCTGGTATGGGCACTGTGGAAGAAGTGCCCACCTTTTTATCCCTTGAAAGGCCCTCAAGGCACCAAACCATTAAGTAGCTCCTCCCACATTGTTCCCGCTCTTTTCCAAGCTTGCTTGGTGAAGATTTTGAAAGTATAGAGAGATGGTTTTCTGTAGTGGGGATAGTGCAACAATTGCTCACCTAACATAGAAGCACTTACTAACTAAAGAAAAATAGAAAGAACTCCTGTTAGGTGAACACCTGATGCTCAAATGCAATCCATCCCTAAATAGTATACCACATACTTCCAGAGTTGTTGTTTATTTCACAGAACTTCAAACTCAAAAGGTAAGCACTTATAACCATGAAGCTGTATTTCTATGAGGTTTCAAGACATCTGAAATTCAAAACTGCAATGTTCAGCCAGTTGGCCTGCATCACTGTTGTCATCCGAGGCCGTTCCTGCTATGGGCACTGTGGAGAAGGGCCCACCTTTTTATCCCTTGAAAGGCCCTCAAGGCACCAGACCATTAAGTAGCTCCTCCCACATTTTCCCCGCTCTTTTCTGAGGTTGCTTGGTGAAGATTTTGAAAGTATAGAGAGATGGTTTTCTGTAGTGGGGATATTGCAACAATTGCTCACCTAACATGGAAGCACTTACTAACTAAAGAAAAATAGAAAGAACTCCTGTTAGGTGAACACCTGATGCTCAAATGCAATCCATCCCTAAATATTATACCATGTACTTCCAGAGTTGTTGTTTATTTCACAGAACTTCAAACTCAAAAGGTAAGCACTTACAAGCTTGAAGCTGTATTTCTATGAGGTTTCAAGGCATCTGAAATTCCAAACTGCAATGTTCAGCCAAAGGGTCTGCATCCCTGTTCTTGTCAGAGGCTGTTTCTGGTATGGGCACTGTGTGCTCGCCTTTTTATCCCTTGAAAGGCCCTGAAGGCACCAAACCATTAAGTAGCTCCTCCCACATTTTTCCCGCTCTTTTCTGAGCTTGCTTGGTGAAGATTTTGAAAGTATAGAGAGATGGTTTTCTGTAGTGGGGATATTGCAACAATTGCTCACCTAACATGGAAGCACTTACTAACTAAAGAAAAATAGAAAGAACTCCTGTTAGGTGATCACCTAATGCTCAAATGCAATCCATCCCTAAATATTATACCATGTACTTCCAGAGTTGTTGTTTATTTCACAGAACTTCAAACTCAAAAGGTAAGCACTTACAAGCTTGAAGCTGTATTTCTATGAGGTTTCAAGACATCTGAAATTCAAAACTGCAATGTTCAGCCAAAGGGTCTGCATCCCGGTTCTTGTCTGAGGCTGTTCCTGGTATGGGCACTGTGGAAGAAGTTCTAGCCTTTTTATCCCTTGAAAGTCCCTGAAGGCACCAAACCATTAAGAAGCTCCTCCCACATTTTTCCCGCTCTTTTCTGAGCTTGCTTGGTGAAGATTTTGAAAGTATAGAGAGATGGTTTTCTGTAGTGGAGATATTGCAACAATTGCTCACCTAACATGGAAGCACTTACTAACTAAAGAAAAATAGAAAGAACTCCTGTTAGGTGAGCACCTGATGTTCAAATGCAACCCATCCCTAAATATTATACCATGTACTTCCAGAGTTGTTGTTTATTTCACAGAACTTCAAACTCAAAAGGTAAGCACTTACAACCATGAAGCTGTATTTCTATGAGGTTTCAAGATATCTGAAATTCAAAACTGCAATGTTCAGCCAGTTGGCCTGCATCACTGTTCTCATCTGAGGCCGTTCCTGCTATGGGCACTGTGGAAGAAGTGCCCACCTTTTTATGCCTTGAAAGGCACTCAAGGCACCAAACCATTAAGTAGCTCCTCCCACATTTTTCCCGCTCTTTTCTGAGCTTGCTTGGTGAAGATTTTGAAAGTATAGAGAGATGGTTTTCTGTAGTAGAGATATTGCAACAATTGCTCACCTAACATGGAAGCACTTACTAACTGAAGAAAAATAGAAAGAACTCCTGTTAGGTGAGCACCTGATGCTCAAATGCAATTATTCTCTAAATATTATAACATACACTTCCAGAGCTGTTGTTTAGTTAACAGAACTTCAACCTCAATAGGTAAGCACTTACAAGCTTGAAGCTGTATTTCTATGAGGTTTCAAGACATCTGAAATTCAAAACTGCAATGTTCAGCCAGTTGGCCTGCATCACTGTTCTCATCCGAGGCCATTCCTGCTATGGGCACTGTGGAAGAAGTGCCCACCTTTTTATCCCTTGAAAGGCCCTCAAGGCACCAAACCATTAAGTAGCTCCTCCCACATTTTTCCCGCTCTTTTCTGAGCGTGCTTGGTGAAGATTTTGAAAGTATAGAGAGATGGTTTTCTGTAGTGGGGATATTGCAACAATTGCTCACCTAACATGGAAGCACTTACTAACTAAAGAAAAATAGAAAGAACTCCTGTTAGGTGAGCACCTGATGTTCAAATGCAATCCATCCTAAATATTATAACATACACTTCCAAAGTTGCTGTTTAGTTCACAGAACTTCAACCTCAAAAGGTAAGCACTTATAACCATGAAGCTGTATTTCTATGAGGTTTCAAGACATCTGAAATTCAAAACTGCAATGTTCAGCCAAAGGGTCTCCATCCCTGTTCTTGTCTGAGGCTGTTCCTGGTATGGGCACTGTGGAAGAAGTTCTAGCCTTTTTATCCCTTGAAAGGCCCTCAAGGCACCAAACCATTAAGTAGCTCCTCCCACATTTTTCCCGCTCTTTTCTGAGCGTGCTTGGTGAAGATTTTGAAAGTATAGAGAGATGGTTTTCTGTAGTGGGGATATTGCAACAATTGCTCACCTAACATGGAAGCACTTACTAACTAAAGAAAAATAGAAAGAAGTCCTGTTAGGTGAACACCTGATGCTCAAATGTAATCCATCCCTAAATATTATACCATGTACTTCCAGAGTTGTTGTTTATTTCACAGAACTTCAAACTCAAAAGGTAAGCACTTACAAGCTTGAAGCTGTATTTCTATGAGGTTTCAAGACATCTGAAATTCAAAACTGCAATGTTCAGCCAAAGGGTCTGCATCCCTGTTCTTGTCTGAGGCTGTTCCTGGTATGGGCACTGTGGAAGAAGTTCTAGCCTTTTTATCCCTTGAAAGTCCCTGAAGGCACCAAACCATTAAGAAGCTACTCCCACATTTTTCCCGCTCTTTTCTGAGCTTGCTTGGTGAAGATTTTGAAAGTATAGAGAGATGGTTTTCTGTAGTGGAGATATTGCAACAATTGCTCACCTAACATGGAAGCACTTACTAACTAAAGAAAAATAGAAATAACTCCTGTTAGGTGAGCACCTGATGTTCAAATGCAATCCATCCTAAATATTATAACATACACTTCCAAAATTGCTGTTTAGTTCACAGAACTTCAACCTCAAAAGGGAAGCACTTACACATATATAAAACGCAGGTGCCAACCTTAAAGCTGTATTTCTGTGAGGTTCCAAGACATCTGAAATTCAAAACTGCAATGTTCAGCCAGTGGGTCTGCATCCCTGTTCTTGTCTGAGGCTGTTCCTGTTATGGGCACTGTGGAAGAAGTGCTCGCCTTTTTATCCCTTGAAAGGCCCTGAAGGCACCAAAACATTAAGTAGCTCCTCCCACATTTTTCCCGCTCTTTTCTGAGCTTGATTGGTGAAGATTTTGAAAGTATAGAGAGATGGTTTTCTGTAGTGGAGATATTGCAACAATTGCTCACCTAACATGGAAGCACTTACTAACTAAAGAAAAATAGAAAGAACTCCTGTTAGGTGAGCACCTGATGCTCAAATGCAATTATTCTCTAAATATTATAACATACACTTCCAGAGCTGTTGTTTAGTTAACAGAGTTGTTGTTTATTTCACAGAACTTCAAACTCAAAAGGTAAGCACTTACAAGCTTGAAGCTGTATTTCTATGAGGTTTCAAGGCATCTGAAATTCAAAACTGCAATGTTCAGCCAAAGGGTCTGCATCCCTGTTCTTGTCAGAGGCTGTTTCTGGTATGGGCACTGTGGAAGAAGTGCCCACCTTTTTATCCCTTGAAAGGCCCTCAAGGCACCAAACCATTAAGTAGCTCCTCCCACATTGTTCCCGCTCTTTTCCAAGCTTGCTTGGTGAAGATTTTGAAAGTATAGAGAGATGGTTTTCTGTAGTGGGGATAGTGCAACAATTGCTCACCTAACATAGAAGCACTTACTAACTAAAGAAAAATAGAAAGAACTCCTGTTAGGTGAACACCTGATGCTCAAATGCAATCCATCCCTAAATAGTATACCACGTACTTCCAGAGTTGTTGTTTATTTCACAGAACTTCAAACTCAAAAGGTAAGCACTTATAACCATGAAGCTGTATTTCTATGAGGTTTCAAGACATCTGAAATTCAAAACTGCAATGTTCAGCCAGTTGGCCTGCATCGCTGTTGTCATCCGAGGCCGTTCCTGCTATGGGCACTGTGGAGAAGGGCCTACCTTTTTATCCCTTGAAAGGCCCTCAAGGCACCAGACCATTAAGTAGCTCCTCCCACATTTTCCCCGCTCTTTTCTGAGGTTGCTTGGTGAAGATTTTGAAAGTATAGAGAGATGGTTTTCTGTAGTGGGGATATTGCAACAATTGCTCACCTAACATGGAAGCACTTACTAACTAAAGAAAAATAGAAAGAACTCCTGTTAGGTGAACACCTGATGCTCAAATGCAATCCATCCCTAAATATTATACCATGTACTTCCAGAGTTGTTGTTTATTTCACAGAACTTCAAACTCAAAAGGTAAGCACTTACAAGCTTGAAGCTGTATTTCTATGAGGTTTCAAGGCATCTGAAATTCAAAACTGCAATGTTCAGCCAAAGGGTCTGCATCCCTGTTCTTGTCAGAGGCTGTTTCTGGTATGGGCACTGTGGAATAAGTGCTCGCCTTTTTATCCCTTGAAAGGCCCTGAAGGCACCAAACCATTAAGTAGCTCCTCCCACATTTTTCCCGCTCTTTTCTGAGCTTGCTTGGTGAAGATTTTGAAAGTATAGAGAGATGGTTTTCTGTAGTGGGGATATTGCAACAATTGCTCACCTAACATGGAAGCACTTACTAACTAAAGAAAAATAGAAAGAACTCCTGTTAGGTGATCACCTAATGCTCAAATGCAATCCATCCCTAAATATTATACCATGTACTTCCAGAGTTGTTGTTTATTTCACAGAACTTCAAACTCAAAAGGTAAGCACTTACAAGCTTGAAGCTGTATTTCTATGAGGTTTCAAGACATCTGAAATTCAAAACTGCAATGTTCAGCCAAAGGGTCTGCATCCCGGTTCTTGTCTGAGGCTGTTCCTGGTATGGGCACTGTGGAAGAAGTTCTAGCCTTTTTATCCCTTGAAAGTCCCTGAAGGCACCAAACCATTAAGAAGCTCCTCCCACATTTTTCCCGCTCTTTTCTGAGCTTGCTTGGTGAAGATTTTGAAAGTATAGAGAGATGGTTTTCTGTAGTGGAGATATTGCAACAATTGCTCACCTAACATGGAAGCACTTACTAACTAAAGAAAAATAGAAAGAACTCCTGTTAGGTGAGCACCTGATGTTCAAATGCAACCCATCCCTAAATATTATACCATGTACTTCCAGAGTTGTTGTTTATTTCACAGAACTTCAAACTCAAAAGGTAAGCACTTACAACCATGAAGCTGTATTTCTATGAGGTTTCAAGATATCTGAAATTCAAAACTGCAATGTTCAGCCAGTTGGCCTGCATCACTGTTCTCATCTGAGGCCGTTCCTGCTATGGGCACTGTGGAAGAAGTGCCCACCTTTTTATGCCTTGAAAGGCACTCAAGGCACCAAACCATTAAGTAGCTCCTCCCACATTTTTCCCGCTCTTTTCTGAGCTTGCTTGGTGAAGATTTTGAAAGTATAGAGAGATGGTTTTCTGTAGTAGAGATATTGCAACAATTGCTCACCTAACATGGAAGCACTTACTAACTGAAGAAAAATAGAAAGAACTCCTGTTAGGTGAGCACCTGATGCTCAAATGCAATTATTCTCTAAATATTATAACATACACTTCCAGAGCTGTTGTTTAGTTAACAGAACTTCAACCTCAATAGGTAAGCACTTACAAGCTTGAAGCTGTATTTCTATGAGGTTTCAAGACATCTGAAATTCAAAACTGCAATGTTCAGCCAGTTGGCCTGCATCACTGTTCTCATCCGAGGCCATTCCTGCTATGGGCACTGTGGAAGAAGTGCCCACCTTTTTATCCCTTGAAAGGCCCTCAAGGCACCAAACCATTAAGTAGCTCCTCCCACATTTTTCCCGCTCTTTTCTGAGCGTGCTTGGTGAAGATTTTGAAAGTATAGAGAGATGGTTTTCTGTAGTGGGGATATTGCAACAATTGCTCACCTAACATGGAAGCACTTACTAACTAAAGAAAAATAGAAAGAACTCCTGTTAGGTGAACACCTGATGCTCAAATGTAATCCATCCCTAAATATTATACCATGTACTTCCAGAGTTGTTGTTTATTTCACAGAACTTCAAACTCAAAAGGTAAGCACTTACAAGCTTGAAGCTGTATTTCTATGAGGTTTCAAGACATCTGAAATTCAAAACTGCAATGTTCAGCCAAAGGGTCTGCATCCCTGTTCTTGTCTGAGGCTGTTCCTGGTATGGGCACTGTGGAAGAAGTTCTAGCCTTTTTATCCCTTGAAAGTCCCTGAAGGCACCAAACCATTAAGAAGCTCCTCCCACATTTTTCCCGCTCTTTTCTGAGCTTGCTTGGTGAAGATTTTGAAAGTATAGAGAGATGGTTTTCTGTAGTGGAGATATTGCAACAATTGCTCACCTAACATGGAAGCACTTACTAACTAAAGAAAAATAGAAATAACTCCTGTTAGGTGAGTACCTGATGTTCAAATGCAATCCATCCTAAATATTATAACATACACTTCCAAAATTGCTGTTTAGTTCACAGAACTTCAACCTCAAAAGGGAAGCACTTACACATATATAAAACGCAGGTGCCAACCTTGAAGCTGTATTTCTGTGAGGTTCCAAGACATCTGAAATTCAAAACTGCAATGTTCAGCCAGTGGGTCTGCATCCCTGTTCTTGTCTGAGGCTGTTCCTGTTATGGGCACTGTGGAAGAAGTGCTTGCCTTTTTATCCCTTGAAAGGCCCTGAAGGCACCAAAACATTAAGTAGCTCCTCCCACATTTTTCCCGCTCTTTTCTGAGCTTGATTGGTGAAGATTTTGAAAGTATAGAGAGATGGTTTTCTGTAGTGGGGATATAGCAACAATTGCTCACCTAACATGGAAGCACTTACTAACTAAAGAAAAATTGAAAGAACTCCTGTTAGGTGAGCACCTGATGCTCAAATGCAATTATTCTCTAAATATTATAACATACACTTCCAGAGCTGTTGTTTAGTTAACAGAGTTGTTGTTTATTTCACAGAACTTCAAACTCAAAAGGTAAGCACTTACAAGCTTGAAGCTGTATTTCTATGAGGTTTCAAGGCATCTGAAATTCAAAACTGCAATGTTCAGCCAAAGGGTCTGCATCCCTGTTCTTGTCAGAGGCTGTTTCTGGTATGGGCACTGTGGAAGAAGTGCCCACCTTTTTATCCCTTGAAAGGCCCTCAAGGCACCAAACCATTAAGTAGCTCCTCCCACATTTTTCCCGCTCTTTTCCGAGCTTGCTTGGTGAAGATTTTGAAAGTATAGAGAGATGGTTTTCTGTAGTGGGGATAGTGCAACAATTGCTCACCTAACATAGAAGCACTTACTAACTAAAGAAAAATAGAAAGAACTCCTGTTAGGTGAACACCTGATGCTCAAATGCAATCCATCCCTAAATAGTATACCATGTACTTCCAGAGTTGTTGTTTATTTCACAGAACTTCAAACTCAAAAGGTAAGCACTTATAACCATGAAGCTGTATTTCTATGAGGTTTCAAGACATCTGAAATTCAAAACTGCAATGTTCAGCCAGTTGGCCTGCATCACTGTTGTCATCCGAGGCCGTTCCTGCTATGGGCACTGTGGAGAAGGGCCCACCTTTTTATCCCTTGAAAGGCCCTCAAGGCACCAGACCATTAAGTAGCTCCTCCCACATTTTTCCCGCTCTTTTCTGAGCTTGCTTGGTGAAGATTTTGAAAGTATAGAGAGATGGTTTTCTGTAGTGGGGATATTGCAACAATTGCTCACCTAACATGGAAGCACTTACTAACTAAAGAAAAATAGAAAGAACTCCTGTTAGGTGAACACCTGATGCTCAAATGCAATCCATCCCTAAATATTATACCATGTACTTCCAGAGTTGTTGTTTATTTCACAGAACTTCAAACTCAAAACGTAAGCACTTACAAGCTTGAAGCTGTATTTCTATGAGGTTTCAAGGCATCTGAAATTCAAAACTGCAATGTTCAGCCAAAGGGTCTACATCCCTGTTCTTGTCAGAGGCTGTTTCTGGTATGGGCACTGTGGAATAAGTGCTCGCCTTTTTACCCCTTGAAAGGCCCTGATGGCACCAAACCATTAAGTAGCTCCTCCCACATTTTTCCCGCTCTTTTCTGAGCTTGCTTGGTGAAGATTTTGAAAGTATAGAGAGATGGTTTTCTGTAGTGGGGATATTGCAACAATTGCTCACCTAACATGGAAGCACTTACTAACTAAAGAAAAATAGAAAGAACTCCTGTTAGGTGAACACCTAATGCTCAAATGCAATCCATCCCTAAATATTATACCATGTACTTCCAGAGTTGTTGTTTATTTCACAGAACTTCAAACTCAAAAGGTAAGCACTTACAAGCTTGAAGCTGTATTTCTATGAGGTTTCAAGACATCTGAAATTCAAAACTGCAATGTTCAGCCAAAGGGTCTGCATCCCTGTTCTTGTCTGAGGCTGTTCCTGGTATGGGCACTGTGGAAGAAGTTCTAGCCTTTTTATCCCTTGAAAGTCCCTGAAGGCACCAAACCATTAAGAAGCTCCTCCCACATTTTTCCCGCTCTTTTCTGAGCTTGCTTGGTGAAGATTTTGAAAGTATAGAGAGATGGTTTTCTGTAGTGGAGATATTGCAACAATTGCTCACCTAACATGGAAGCACTTACTAACTAAAGAAAAATAGAAAGAACTCCTGTTAGGTGAGCACCTGATGCTCAAATGCAATATCTCTAAATATTATACCACTCAAGAGCTGTTTTGTTTAGTTAACAGAGTTGTTGTTTATTTCACAGAACTTCAAACTCAAAAGGGAAGCACTTACAAGCTGAAGCTGTATTTCTATGAGGTTTCAAGGCATCCTGAATTTCAAACCTGCAATGTTCAGCCAGTTGGCCTGCATCACTGTTCTTGAGAGGCTGTTCTGGTATGGGCACTGTGGAAGAAGTGCCCACCTTTTTATGCCTTGAAAGGCACTCAAGGCACCAAACCATTAAGTAGCTCCTCCCACATTTTTCCCGCTCTTTTCTGAGCTTGCTTGGTGAAGATTTTGAAAAGTATAGAGAGATGGTTTTCTGTAGTGGAGATAGTGCCTAACATAGAAGCACTTACTAACTAAAGAAAAATAGAAAGAACTCCTGTTAGGTGATCACCTAATGCTCAAATGCAATCCATCCCTAAATAGTATACCATGTACTTCCAGAGTTGTTGTTTATTTCACAGAACTTCAAACTCAAAAGGTAAGCACTTACAAGCTTGAAGCTGTATTTCTATGAGGTTTCAAGACATCTGAAATTCAAAACTGCAATGTTCAGCCAATGGGTCTGCATCCCTGTTCTTGTCAGAGGCTGTTTCTGGTATGGGCACTGTGGAATAAGTGCTCGCCTTTTTATCCCTTGAAAGTCCCTGAAGGCACCAAACCATTAAGAAGCTCCTCCCACATTTTTCCCGCTCTTTTCTGAGCTTGCTTGGTGAAGATTTTGAAAGTATAGAGAGATGGTTTTCTGTAGTGGAGATATTGCAACAATTGCTCACCTAACATGGAAGCACTTACTAACTAAAGAAAAATAGAAAGAACTCCTGTTAGGTGAGCACCTGATGTTCAAATGCAACCCATCCCTAAATATTATACCATGTACTTCCAGAGTTGTTGTTTATTTCACAGAACTTCAAACTCAAAAGGTAAGCACTTACAACCATGAAGCTGTATTTCTATGAGGTTTCAAGATATCTGAAATTCAAAACTGCAATGTTCAGCCAGTTGGCCTGCATCACTGTTCTCATCCGAGGCCGTTCCTGCTATGGGCACTGTGGAAGAAGTGCCCACCTTTTTATGCCTTGAAAGGCACTCAAGGCACCAAACCATTAAGTAGCTCCTCCCACATTTTTCCCGCTCTTTTCTGAGCTTGCTTGGTGAAGATTTTGAAAGTATAGAGAGATGGTTTTCTGTAGTAGAGATATTGCAACAATTGCTCACCTAACATGGAAGCACTTACTAACTAAAGAAAAATAGAAAGAACTCCTGTTAGGTGAGCACCTGATGCTCAAATGCAATTATTCTCTAAATATTATAACATACACTTCCAGAGCTGTTGTTTAGTTAACAGAACTTCAACCTCAATAGGTAAGCACTTACAAGCTTGAAGCTGTATTTCTATGAGGTTTCAAGACATCTGAAATTCAAAACTGCAATGTTCAGCCAGTTGGCCTGCATCACTGTTCTCATCCGAGGCCGTTCCTGCTATGGGCACTGTGGAAGAAGTGCCCACCTTTTTATCCCTTGAAAGGCCCTCAGGCACCAAACCATTAAGTAGCTCCTCCCACATTTTTCCCGCTCTTTTCTGAGATTGCTTGGTGAAGATTTTGAAAGTATAGAGAGATGGTTTTCTGTAGTGGAGATATTGCAACAATTGCTCACCTAACATGGAAGCACTTACTAACTAAAGAAAAATAGAAATAACTCCTGTTAGGTGAGCACCTGATGTTCAAATGCAATCCATCCTAAATATTATAACATAAACTTCCAAAATTGCTGTTTAGTTCACAGAACTTCAACCTCAAAAGGGAAGCACTTACACATATATAAAACGCAGGTGCCAACCTTAAAGCTGTATTTCTGTGAGGTTCCAAGACATCTGAAATTCAAAACTGCAATGTTCAGCCAGTGGGTCTGCATCCCTGTTCTTGTCTGAGGCTGTTCCTGTTATGGGCACTGTGGAAGAAGTGCTCGCCTTTTTATCCCTTGAAAGGCCCTGAAGGCACCAAAACATTAAGTAGCTCCTCCCACATTTTTCCCGCTCTTTTCTGAGCTTGATTGGTGAAGATTTTGAAAGTATAGAGAGATGGTTTTCTGTAGTGGAGATATTGCAACAATTGCTCACCTAACATGGAAGCACTTACTAACTAAAGAAAAATAGAAAGAACTCCTGTTAGGTGAGCACCTGATGCTCAAATGCAATTATTCTCTAAATATTATAACATACACTTCCAGAGCTGTTGTTTAGTTAACAGAGTTGTTGTTTATTTCACAGAACTTCAAACTCAAAAGGTAAGCACTTACAAGCTTGAAGCTGTATTTCTATGAGGTTTCAAGGCATCTGAAATTCAAAACTGCAATGTTCAGCCAAAGGGTCTGCATCCCTGTTCTTGTCAGAGGCTGTTTCTGGTATGGGCACTGTGGAAGAAGTGCCCACCTTTTTATCCCTTGAAAGGCCCTCAAGGCACCAAACCATTAAGTAGCTCCTCCCACATTGTTCCCGCTCTTTTCCAAGCTTGCTTGGTGAAGATTTTGAAAGTATAGAGAGATGGTTTTCTGTAGTGGGGATAGTGCAACAATTGCTCACCTAACATAGAAGCACTTACTAACTAAAGAAAAATAGAAAGAACTCCTGTTAGGTGAACACCTGATGCTCAAATGCAATCCATCCCTAAATAGTATACCACATACTTCCAGAGTTGTTGTTTATTTCACAGAACTTCAAACTCAAAAGGTAAGCACTTATAACCATGAAGCTGTATTTCTATGAGGTTTCAAGACATCTGAAATTCAAAACTGCAATGTTCAGCCAGTTGGCCTGCATCACTGTTGTCATCCGAGGCCGTTCCTGCTATGGGCACTGTGGAGAAGGGCCCACCTTTTTATCCCTTGAAAGGCCCTCAAGGCACCAGACCATTAAGTAGCTCCTCCCACATTTTCCCCGCTCTTTTCTGAGGTTGCTTGGTGAAGATTTTGAAAGTATAGAGAGATGGTTTTCTGTAGTGGGGATATTGCAACAATTGCTCACCTAACATGGAAGCACTTACTAACTAAAGAAAAATAGAAAGAACTCCTGTTAGGTGAACACCTGATGCTCAAATGCAATCCATCCCTAAATATTATACCATGTACTTCCAGAGTTGTTGTTTATTTCACAGAACTTCAAACTCAAAAGGTAAGCACTTACAAGCTTGAAGCTGTATTTCTATGAGGTTTCAAGGCATCTGAAATTCCAAACTGCAATGTTCAGCCAAAGGGTCTGCATCCCTGTTCTTGTCAGAGGCTGTTTCTGGTATGGGCACTGTGTGCTCGCCTTTTTATCCCTTGAAAGGCCCTGAAGGCACCAAACCATTAAGTAGCTCCTCCCACATTTTTCCCGCTCTTTTCTGAGCTTGCTTGGTGAAGATTTTGAAAGTATAGAGAGATGGTTTTCTGTAGTGGGGATATTGCAACAATTGCTCACCTAACATGGAAGCACTTACTAACTAAAGAAAAATAGAAAGAACTCCTGTTAGGTGAGCACCTGATGTTCAAATGCAATCCATCCTAAATATTATAACATACACTTCCAAAGTTGCTGTTTAGTTCACAGAACTTCAACCTCAAAAGGTAAGCACTTATAACCATGAAGCTATATTTCTATGAGGTTTCAAGACATCTGAAATTCAAAACTGCAATGTTCAGCCAATGGGTGTGCATCCCTGTTCTTGTCTGAGGCTGTTCCTGTTATGGGCACTGTGGAAGAAGTGCTCGCCTTTTTATCCCTTGAAATGCCCTGAAGGCACCAAAACATTAAGTAGCTCCTCCCACATTTTTCCCGCTCTAACATGGAAGCACTTACTAACTAAAGAAAAATAGAAAGAACTCCTGTTAGGTGAACACCTGATGCTCAAATGTAATCCATCCCTAAATATTATACCATGTACTTCCAGAGTTGTTGTTTATTTCACAGAACTTCAAACTCAAAAGGTAAGCACTTACAAGCTTGAAGCTGTATTTCTATGAGGTTTCAAGACATCTGAAATTCAAAACTGCAATGTTCAGCCAAAGGGTCTGCATCCCTGTTCTTGTCTGAGGCTGTTCCTGGTATGGGCACTGTGGAAGAAGTTCTAGCCTTTTTATCCCTTGAAAGTCCCTGAAGGCACCAAACCATTAAGAAGCTCCTCCCACATTTTTCCCGCTCTTTTCTGAGCTTGCTTGGTGAAGATTTTGAAAGTATAGAGAGATGGTTTTCTGTAGTGGAGATATTGCAACAATTGCTCACCTAACATGGAAGCACTTGCTAACTAAAGAGAAATAGAAATAACTCCTGTTAGGTGAGCACCTGATGTTCAAATGCAATCCATCCTGAATATTATAACATACACTTCCAAAATTGCTGTTTAGTTCACAGAACTTCAACCTCAAAAGGGAAGCACTTACACATATATAAAACGCAGGTGCCAACCTTGAAGCTGTATTTCTGTGAGGTTCCAAGACATCTGAAATTCAAAACTGCAATGTTCAGCCAGTGGGTGTGCATCCCTGTTCTTGTCTGAGGCTGTTCCTGTTATGGGCACTGTGGAAGAAGTGCTCGCCTTTTTATCCCTTGAAAGGCCCTGAAGGCACCAAAACATTAAGTAGCTCCTCCCACATTTTTCCCGCTCTTTTCTGAGCTTGATTGGTGAAGATTTTGAAAGTATAGAGAGATGGTTTTCTGTAGTGGGGATATTGCAACAATTGCTCACCTAACATGGAAGCACTTACTAACTAAAGAAAAATAGAAAGAACTCCTGTTAGGTGAGCATCTGATGCTCAAATGCAATTATTCTCTAAATATTATAACATACACTTCCAGAGCTGTTGTTTAGTTAACAGAACTTCAACCTCAATAGGTAAGCACTTACAAGCTTGAAGCTGTATTTCTGTGAGGTTCCAAGACATCTGAAATTCAAAACTGCAATGTTCAGCCAGTGGGTCTGCATCCCTGTTCTTGTCTCAGGCTGTTCCTGTTATGGGCACTGTGGAAGAAGTGCTCGCCTTTTTATCCCTTGAAAGGCCCTGAAGGCACCAAAACATTAAGTAGCTCCTCCCACATTTTTCCCGCTCTTTTCTGAGCTTGATTGGTGAAGATTTTGAAAGTATAGAGAGATGGTTTTCTGTAGTGGGGATATTGCAACAATTGCTCACCTAACATGGAAGCACTTACTAACTAAAGAAAAATAGAAAGAACTCCTGTTAGGTGAGCATCTGATGCTCAAATGCAATTATTCTCTAAATATTATAACATACACTTCCAGAGCTGTTGTTTAGTTAACAGAGTTGTTGTTTATTTCACAGAACTTCAAACTCAAAAGGTAAGCACTTACAAGCTTGAAGCTGTATTTCTATGAGGTTTCAAGGCATCTGAAATTCAAAACTGCAATGTTCAGCCAAAGGGTCTGCATCCCTGTTCTTGTCAGAGGCTGTTTCTGGTATGGGCACTGTGGAAGAAGTGCCCACCTTTTTATCCCTTGAAAGGCCCTCAAGGCACCAAACCATTAAGTAGCTCCTCCCACATTTTTCCCGCTCTTTTCCGAGCTTGCTTGGTGAAGATTTTGAAAGTATAGAGAGATGGTTTTCTGTAGTGGGGATAGTGCAACAATTGCTCACCTAACATAGAAGCACTTACTAACTAAAGAAAAATAGAAAGAACTCCTGTTAGGTGAACACCTGATGCTCAAATGCAATCCATCCCTAAATAGTATACCATGTACTTCCAGAGTTGTTGTTTATTTCACAGAACTTCAAACTCAAAAGGTAAGCACTTATAACCATGAAGCTGTATTTCTATGAGGTTTCAAGACATCTGAAATTCAAAACTGCAATGTTCAGCCAGTTGGCCTGCATCACTGTTGTCATCCGAGGCCGTTCCTGCTATGGGCACTGTGGAGAAGGGCCCACCTTTTTATCCCTTGAAAGGCCCTCAAGGCACCAGACCATTAAGTAGCTCCTCCCACATTTTTCCCGCTCTTTTCTGAGGTTGCTTGGTGAAGATTTTGAAAGTATAGAGAGATGGTTTTCTGTAGTGGGGATATTGCAACAATTGCTCACCTAACATGGAAGCACTTACTAACTAAAGAAAAATAGAAAGAACTCCTGATAGGTGACCACCTGATGCTCAAATGCAATCCATCCCTAAATATTATACCATGTACTTCCAGAGTTGTTGTTTATTTCACAGAACTTCAAACTCAAAAGGTAAGCACTTACAAGCTTGAAGCTGTATTTCTATGAGGTTTCAAGGCATCTGAAATTCCAAACTGCAATGTTCAGCCAAAGGGTCTGCATCCCTGTTCTTGTCAGAGGCTGTTTCTGGTATGGGCACTGTGGAATAAGTGCTCGCCTTTTTATCCCTTGAAAGGCCCTGATGGCACCAAACCATTAAGTAGCTCCTCCCACATTTTTCCCGCTCTTTTCTGAGCTTGCTTGGTGAAGATTTTGAAAGTATAGAGAGATGGTTTTCTGTAGTGGGGATATTGCAACAATTGCTCACCTAACATGGAAGCACTTACTAACTAAAGAAAAATAGAAAGAACTCCTGTTAGGTGAACACCTAATGCTCAAATGCAATCCATCCCTAAATATTATACCATGTACTTCCAGAGTTGTTGTTTATTTCACAGAACTTCAAACTCAAAAGGTAAGCACTTACAAGCTTGAAGCTGTATTTCTATGAGGTTTCAAGACATCTGAAATTCAAAACTGCAATGTTCAGCCAAAGGGTCTGCATCCCTGTTCTTGTCTGAGGCTGTTCCTGGTATGGGCACTGTGGAAGAAGTTCTAGCCTTTTTATCCCTTGAAAGTCCCTGAAGGCACCAAACCATTAAGAAGCTCCTCCCACATTTTTCCCGCTCTTTTCTGAGCTTGCTTGGTGAAGATTTTGAAAGTATAGAGAGATGGTTTTCTGTAGTGGAGATATTGCAACAATTGCTCACCTAACATGGAAGCACTTACTAACTAAAGAAAAATAGAAAGAACTCCTGTTAGGTGAGCACCTGATGTTCAAATGCAACCCATCCCTAAATATTATACCATGTACTTCCAGAGTTGTTGTTTATTTCACAGAACTTCAAACTCAAAAGGTAAGCACTTACAACCATGAAGCTGTATTTCTATGAGGTTTCAAGATATCTGAAATTCAAAACTGCAATGTTCAGCCAGTTGGCCTGCATCACTGTTCTCATCCGAGGCCGTTCCTGCTATGGGCACTGTGGAAGAAGTGCCCACCTTTTTATGCCTTGAAAGGCACTCAAGGCACCAAACCATTAAGTAGCTCCTCCCACATTTTTCCCGCTCTTTTCTGAGCTTGCTTGGTGAAGATTTTGAAAGTATAGAGAGATGGTTTTCTGTAGTAGAGATATTGCAACAATTGCTCACCTAACATGGAAGCACTTACTAACTAAAGAAAAATAGAAAGAACTCCTGTTAGGTGAGCACCTGATGCTCAAATGCAATTATTCTCTAAATATTATAACATACACTTCCAGAGCTGTTGTTTAGTTAACAGAACTTCAACCTCAATAGGTAAGCACTTACAAGCTTGAAGCTGTATTTCTATGAGGTTTCAAGACATCTGAAATTCAAAACTGCAATGTTCAGCCAGTTGGCCTGCATCACTGTTCTCATCCGAGGCCGTTCCTGCTATGGGCACTGTGGAAGAAGTGCCCACCTTTTTATCCCTTGAAAGGCCCTCAGGCACCAAACCATTAAGTAGCTCCTCCCACATTTTTCCCGCTCTTTTCTGAGCTTGCTTGGTGAAGATTTTGAAAGTATAGAGAGATGGTT
Source organism: Ambystoma mexicanum (assembly GCF_040938575.1). Taxonomy (NCBI): domain Eukaryota; kingdom Metazoa; phylum Chordata; class Amphibia; order Caudata; family Ambystomatidae; genus Ambystoma; species Ambystoma mexicanum. The sequence goes on along the minus strand of NC_090941.1, from coordinate 1,142,314,653 downwards.
TTCTGTAGTGGGGATATTGCAACAATTGCTCACCTAACATGGAAGCACTTACTAACTAAAGAAAAATAGAAAGAACTCCTGCTAGGTGAGCACCTGATGTTCAAATGCAATCCATCCTAAATATTATAACATACACTTCCAAAGTTGCTGTTTAGTTCACAGAACTTCAACCTCAAAAGGTAAGCACTTATAACCATGAAGCTATATTTCTATGAGGTTTCAAGACATCTGAAATTCAAAACTGCAATGTTCAGCCAATGGGTGTGCATCCCTGTTCTTGTCTGAGGCTGTTCCTGTTATGGGCACTGTGGAAGAAGTGCTCGCCTTTTTATCCCTTGAAATGCCCTGAAGGCACCAAAACATTAAGTAGCTCCTCCCACATTTTTCCCGCTCTAACATGGAAGCACTTACTAACTAAAGAAAAATAGAAAGAACTCCTGTTAGGTGAACACCTGATGCTCAAATGTAATCCATCCCTAAATATTATACCATGTACTTCCAGAGTTGTTGTTTATTTCACAGAACTTCAAACTCAAAAGGTAAGCACTTACAAGCTTGAAGCTGTATTTCTATGAGGTTTCAAGACATCTGAAATTCAAAACTGCAATGTTCAGCCAAAGGGTCTGCATCCCTGTTCTTGTCTGAGGCTGTTCCTGGTATGGGCACTGTGGAAGAAGTTCTAGCCTTTTTATCCCTTGAAAGTCCCTGAAGGCACCAAACCATTAAGAAGCTCCTCCCACATTTTTCCCGCTCTTTTCTGAGCTTGCTTGGTGAAGATTTTGAAAGTATAGAGAGATGGTTTTCTGTAGTGGAGATATTGCAACAATTGCTCACCTAACATGGAAGCACTTACTAACTAAAGAGAAATAGAAATAACTCCTGTTAGGTGAGCACCTGATGTTCAAATGCAATCCATCCTGAATATTATAACATACACTTCCAAAATTGCTGTTTAGTTCACAGAACTTCAACCTCAAAAGGGAAGCACTTACACATATATAAAACGCAGGTGCCAACCTTGAAGCTGTATTTCTGTGAGGTTCCAAGACATCTGAAATTCAAAACTGCAATGTTCAGCCAGTGGGTGTGCATCCCTGTTCTTGTCTGAGGCTGTTCCTGTTATGGGCACTGTGGAAGAAGTGCTCGCCTTTTTATCCCTTGAAAGGCCCTGAAGGCACCAAAACATTAAGTAGCTCCTCCCACATTTTTCCCGCTCTTTTCTGAGCTTGATTGGTGAAGATTTTGAAAGTATAGAGAGATGGTTTTCTGTAGTGGGGATATTGCAACAATTGCTCACCTAACATGGAAGCACTTACTAACTAAAGAAAAATAGAAAGAACTCCTGTTAGGTGAGCATCTGATGCTCAAATGCAATTATTCTCTAAATATTATAACATACACTTCCAGAGCTGTTGTTTAGTTAACAGAACTTCAACCTCAATAGGTAAGCACTTACAAGCTTGAAGCTGTATTTCTGTGAGGTTCCAAGACATCTGAAATTCAAAACTGCAATGTTCAGCCAGTGGGTCTGCATCCCTGTTCTTGTCTCAGGCTGTTCCTGTTATGGGCACTGTGGAAGAAGTGCTCGCCTTTTTATCCCTTGAAAGGCCCTGAAGGCACCAAAACATTAAGTAGCTCCTCCCACATTTTTCCCGCTCTTTTCTGAGCTTGATTGGTGAAGATTTTGAAAGTATAGAGAGATGGTTTTCTGTAGTGGGGATATTGCAACAATTGCTCACCTAACATGGAAGCACTTACTAACTAAAGAAAAATAGAAAGAACTCCTGTTAGGTGAGCATCTGATGCTCAAATGCAATTATTCTCTAAATATTATAACATACACTTCCAGAGCTGTTGTTTAGTTAACAGAGTTGTTGTTTATTTCACAGAACTTCAAACTCAAAAGGTAAGCACTTACAAGCTTGAAGCTGTATTTCTATGAGGTTTCAAGGCATCTGAAATTCAAAACTGCAATGTTCAGCCAAAGGGTCTGCATCCCTGTTCTTGTCAGAGGCTGTTTCTGGTATGGGCACTGTGGAAGAAGTGCCCACCTTTTTATCCCTTGAAAGGCCCTCAAGGCACCAAACCATTAAGTAGCTCCTCCCACATTTTTCCCGCTCTTTTCCGAGCTTGCTTGGTGAAGATTTTGAAAGTATAGAGAGATGGTTTTCTGTAGTGGGGATAGTGCAACAATTGCTCACCTAACATAGAAGCACTTACTAACTAAAGAAAAATAGAAAGAACTCCTGTTAGGTGAACACCTGATGCTCAAATGCAATCCATCCCTAAATAGTATACCATGTACTTCCAGAGTTGTTGTTTATTTCACAGAACTTCAAACTCAAAAGGTAAGCACTTATAACCATGAAGCTGTATTTCTATGAGGTTTCAAGACATCTGAAATTCAAAACTGCAATGTTCAGCCAGTTGGCCTGCATCACTGTTGTCATCCGAGGCCGTTCCTGCTATGGGCACTGTGGAGAAGGGCCCACCTTTTTATCCCTTGAAAGGCCCTCAAGGCACCAGACCATTAAGTAGCTCCTCCCACATTTTTCCCGCTCTTTTCTGAGGTTGCTTGGTGAAGATTTTGAAAGTATAGAGAGATGGTTTTCTGTAGTGGGGATATTGCAACAATTGCTCACCTAACATGGAAGCACTTACTAACTAAAGAAAAATAGAAAGAACTCCTGATAGGTGACCACCTGATGCTCAAATGCAATCCATCCCTAAATATTATACCATGTACTTCCAGAGTTGTTGTTTATTTCACAGAACTTCAAACTCAAAAGGTAAGCACTTACAAGCTTGAAGCTGTATTTCTATGAGGTTTCAAGGCATCTGAAATTCCAAACTGCAATGTTCAGCCAAAGGGTCTGCATCCCTGTTCTTGTCAGAGGCTGTTTCTGGTATGGGCACTGTGGAATAAGTGCTCGCCTTTTTATCCCTTGAAAGGCCCTGATGGCACCAAACCATTAAGTAGCTCCTCCCACATTTTTCCCGCTCTTTTCTGAGCTTGCTTGGTGAAGATTTTGAAAGTATAGAGAGATGGTTTTCTGTAGTGGGGATATTGCAACAATTGCTCACCTAACATGGAAGCACTTACTAACTAAAGAAAAATAGAAAGAACTCCTGTTAGGTGAACACCTAATGCTCAAATGCAATCCATCCCTAAATATTATACCATGTACTTCCAGAGTTGTTGTTTATTTCACAGAACTTCAAACTCAAAAGGTAAGCACTTACAAGCTTGAAGCTGTATTTCTATGAGGTTTCAAGACATCTGAAATTCAAAACTGCAATGTTCAGCCAAAGGGTCTGCATCCCTGTTCTTGTCTGAGGCTGTTCCTGGTATGGGCACTGTGGAAGAAGTTCTAGCCTTTTTATCCCTTGAAAGTCCCTGAAGGCACCAAACCATTAAGAAGCTCCTCCCACATTTTTCCCGCTCTTTTCTGAGCTTGCTTGGTGAAGATTTTGAAAGTATAGAGAGATGGTTTTCTGTAGTGGAGATATTGCAACAATTGCTCACCTAACATGGAAGCACTTACTAACTAAAGAAAAATAGAAAGAACTCCTGTTAGGTGAGCACCTGATGTTCAAATGCAACCCATCCCTAAATATTATACCATGTACTTCCAGAGTTGTTGTTTATTTCACAGAACTTCAAACTCAAAAGGTAAGCACTTACAACCATGAAGCTGTATTTCTATGAGGTTTCAAGATATCTGAAATTCAAAACTGCAATGTTCAGCCAGTTGGCCTGCATCACTGTTCTCATCCGAGGCCGTTCCTGCTATGGGCACTGTGGAAGAAGTGCCCACCTTTTTATGCCTTGAAAGGCACTCAAGGCACCAAACCATTAAGTAGCTCCTCCCACATTTTTCCCGCTCTTTTCTGAGCTTGCTTGGTGAAGATTTTGAAAGTATAGAGAGATGGTTTTCTGTAGTAGAGATATTGCAACAATTGCTCACCTAACATGGAAGCACTTACTAACTAAAGAAAAATAGAAAGAACTCCTGTTAGGTGAGCACCTGATGCTCAAATGCAATTATTCTCTAAATATTATAACATACACTTCCAGAGCTGTTGTTTAGTTAACAGAACTTCAACCTCAATAGGTAAGCACTTACAAGCTTGAAGCTGTATTTCTATGAGGTTTCAAGACATCTGAAATTCAAAACTGCAATGTTCAGCCAGTTGGCCTGCATCACTGTTCTCATCCGAGGCCGTTCCTGCTATGGGCACTGTGGAAGAAGTGCCCACCTTTTTATCCCTTGAAAGGCCCTCAGGCACCAAACCATTAAGTAGCTCCTCCCACATTTTTCCCGCTCTTTTCTGAGCTTGCTTGGTGAAGATTTTGAAAGTATAGAGAGATGGTTTTCTGTAGTGGGGATATTGCAACAATTGCTCACCTAACATGGAAGCACTTACTAACTAAAGAAAAATAGAAAGAACTCCTGCTAGGTGAGCACCTGATGTTCAAATGCAATCCATCCTAAATATTATAACATACACTTCCAAAGTTGCTGTTTAGTTCACAGAACTTCAACCTCAAAAGGTAAGCACTTATAACCATGAAGCTATATTTCTATGAGGTTTCAAGACATCTGAAATTCAAAACTGCAATGTTCAGCCAATGGGTGTGCATCCCTGTTCTTGTCTGAGGCTGTTCCTGTTATGGGCACTGTGGAAGAAGTGCTCGCCTTTTTATCCCTTGAAATGCCCTGAAGGCACCAAAACATTAAGTAGCTCCTCCCACATTTTTCCCGCTCTAACATGGAAGCACTTACTAACTAAAGAAAAATAGAAAGAACTCCTGTTAGGTGAACACCTGATGCTCAAATGTAATCCATCCCTAAATATTATACCATGTACTTCCAGAGTTGTTGTTTATTTCACAGAACTTCAAACTCAAAAGGTAAGCACTTACAAGCTTGAAGCTGTATTTCTATGAGGTTTCAAGACATCTGAAATTCAAAACTGCAATGTTCAGCCAAAGGGTCTGCATCCCTGTTCTTGTCTGAGGCTGTTCCTGGTATGGGCACTGTGGAAGAAGTTCTAGCCTTTTTATCCCTTGAAAGTCCCTGAAGGCACCAAACCATTAAGAAGCTCCTCCCACATTTTTCCCGCTCTTTTCTGAGCTTGCTTGGTGAAGATTTTGAAAGTATAGAGAGATGGTTTTCTGTAGTGGAGATATTGCAACAATTGCTCACCTAACATGGAAGCACTTACTAACTAAAGAGAAATAGAAATAACTCCTGTTAGGTGAGCACCTGATGTTCAAATGCAATCCATCCTGAATATTATAACATACACTTCCAAAATTGCTGTTTAGTTCACAGAACTTCAACCTCAAAAGGGAAGCACTTACACATATATAAAACGCAGGTGCCAACCTTGAAGCTGTATTTCTGTGAGGTTCCAAGACATCTGAAATTCAAAACTGCAATGTTCAGCCAGTGGGTGTGCATCCCTGTTCTTGTCTGAGGCTGTTCCTGTTATGGGCACTGTGGAAGAAGTGCTCGCCTTTTTATCCCTTGAAAGGCCCTGAAGGCACCAAAACATTAAGTAGCTCCTCCCACATTTTTCCCGCTCTTTTCTGAGCTTGATTGGTGAAGATTTTGAAAGTATAGAGAGATGGTTTTCTGTAGTGGGGATATTGCAACAATTGCTCACCTAACATGGAAGCACTTACTAACTAAAGAAAAATAGAAAGAACTCCTGTTAGGTGAGCATCTGATGCTCAAATGCAATTATTCTCTAAATATTATAACATACACTTCCAGAGCTGTTGTTTAGTTAACAGAACTTCAACCTCAATAGGTAAGCACTTACAAGCTTGAAGCTGTATTTCTGTGAGGTTCCAAGACATCTGAAATTCAAAACTGCAATGTTCAGCCAGTGGGTCTGCATCCCTGTTCTTGTCTCAGGCTGTTCCTGTTATGGGCACTGTGGAAGAAGTGCTCGCCTTTTTATCCCTTGAAAGGCCCTGAAGGCACCAAAACATTAAGTAGCTCCTCCCACATTTTTCCCGCTCTTTTCTGAGCTTGATTGGTGAAGATTTTGAAAGTATAGAGAGATGGTTTTCTGTAGTGGGGATATTGCAACAATTGCTCACCTAACATGGAAGCACTTACTAACTAAAGAAAAATAGAAAGAACTCCTGTTAGGTGAGCATCTGATGCTCAAATGCAATTATTCTCTAAATATTATAACATACACTTCCAGAGCTGTTGTTTAGTTAACAGAGTTGTTGTTTATTTCACAGAACTTCAAACTCAAAAGGTAAGCACTTACAAGCTTGAAGCTGTATTTCTATGAGGTTTCAAGGCATCTGAAATTCAAAACTGCAATGTTCAGCCAAAGGGTCTGCATCCCTGTTCTTGTCAGAGGCTGTTTCTGGTATGGGCACTGTGGAAGAAGTGCCCACCTTTTTATCCCTTGAAAGGCCCTCAAGGCACCAAACCATTAAGTAGCTCCTCCCACATTTTTCCCGCTCTTTTCCGAGCTTGCTTGGTGAAGATTTTGAAAGTATAGAGAGATGGTTTTCTGTAGTGGGGATAGTGCAACAATTGCTCACCTAACATAGAAGCACTTACTAACTAAAGAAAAATAGAAAGAACTCCTGTTAGGTGAACACCTGATGCTCAAATGCAATCCATCCCTAAATAGTATACCATGTACTTCCAGAGTTGTTGTTTATTTCACAGAACTTCAAACTCAAAAGGTAAGCACTTATAACCATGAAGCTGTATTTCTATGAGGTTTCAAGACATCTGAAATTCAAAACTGCAATGTTCAGCCAGTTGGCCTGCATCACTGTTGTCATCCGAGGCCGTTCCTGCTATGGGCACTGTGGAGAAGGGCCCACCTTTTTATCCCTTGAAAGGCCCTCAAGGCACCAGACCATTAAGTAGCTCCTCCCACATTTTTCCCGCTCTTTTCTGAGGTTGCTTGGTGAAGATTTTGAAAGTATAGAGAGATGGTTTTCTGTAGTGGGGATATTGCAACAATTGCTCACCTAACATGGAAGCACTTACTAACTAAAGAAAAATAGAAAGAACTCCTGATAGGTGACCACCTGATGCTCAAATGCAATCCATCCCTAAATATTATACCATGTACTTCCAGAGTTGTTGTTTATTTCACAGAACTTCAAACTCAAAAGGTAAGCACTTACAAGCTTGAAGCTGTATTTCTATGAGGTTTCAAGGCATCTGAAATTCCAAACTGCAATGTTCAGCCAAAGGGTCTGCATCCCTGTTCTTGTCAGAGGCTGTTTCTGGTATGGGCACTGTGGAATAAGTGCTCGCCTTTTTATCCCTTGAAAGGCCCTGATGGCACCAAACCATTAAGTAGCTCCTCCCACATTTTTCCCGCTCTTTTCTGAGCTTGCTTGGTGAAGATTTTGAAAGTATAGAGAGATGGTTTTCTGTAGTGGGGATATTGCAACAATTGCTCACCTAACATGGAAGCACTTACTAACTAAAGAAAAATAGAAAGAACTCCTGTTAGGTGAACACCTAATGCTCAAATGCAATCCATCCCTAAATATTATACCATGTACTTCCAGAGTTGTTGTTTATTTCACAGAACTTCAAACTCAAAAGGTAAGCACTTACAAGCTTGAAGCTGTATTTCTATGAGGTTTCAAGACATCTGAAATTCAAAACTGCAATGTTCAGCCAAAGGGTCTGCATCCCTGTTCTTGTCTGAGGCTGTTCCTGGTATGGGCACTGTGGAAGAAGTTCTAGCCTTTTTATCCCTTGAAAGTCCCTGAAGGCACCAAACCATTAAGAAGCTCCTCCCACATTTTTCCCGCTCTTTTCTGAGCTTGCTTGGTGAAGATTTTGAAAGTATAGAGAGATGGTTTTCTGTAGTGGAGATATTGCAACAATTGCTCACCTAACATGGAAGCACTTACTAACTAAAGAAAAATAGAAAGAACTCCTGTTAGGTGAGCACCTGATGTTCAAATGCAACCCATCCCTAAATATTATACCATGTACTTCCAGAGTTGTTGTTTATTTCACAGAACTTCAAACTCAAAAGGTAAGCACTTACAACCATGAAGCTGTATTTCTATGAGGTTTCAAGATATCTGAAATTCAAAACTGCAATGTTCAGCCAGTTGGCCTGCATCACTGTTCTCATCCGAGGCCGTTCCTGCTATGGGCACTGTGGAAGAAGTGCCCACCTTTTTATGCCTTGAAAGGCACTCAAGGCACCAAACCATTAAGTAGCTCCTCCCACATTTTTCCCGCTCTTTTCTGAGCTTGCTTGGTGAAGATTTTGAAAGTATAGAGAGATGGTTTTCTGTAGTAGAGATATTGCAACAATTGCTCACCTAACATGGAAGCACTTACTAACTAAAGAAAAATAGAAAGAACTCCTGTTAGGTGAGCACCTGATGCTCAAATGCAATTATTCTCTAAATATTATAACATACACTTCCAGAGCTGTTGTTTAGTTAACAGAACTTCAACCTCAATAGGTAAGCACTTACAAGCTTGAAGCTGTATTTCTATGAGGTTTCAAGACATCTGAAATTCAAAACTGCAATGTTCAGCCAGTTGGCCTGCATCACTGTTCTCATCCGAGGCCGTTCCTGCTATGGGCACTGTGGAAGAAGTGCCCACCTTTTTATCCCTTGAAAGGCCCTCAGGCACCAAACCATTAAGTAGCTCCTCCCACATTTTTCCCGCTCTTTTCTGAGCTTGCTTGGTGAAGATTTTGAAAGTATAGAGAGATGGTTTTCTGTAGTGGGGATATTGCAACAATTGCTCACCTAACATGGAAGCACTTACTAACTAAAGAAAAATAGAAAGAACTCCTGCTAGGTGAGCACCTGATGTTCAAATGCAATCCATCCTAAATATTATAACATACACTTCCAAAGTTGCTGTTTAGTTCACAGAACTTCAACCTCAAAAGGTAAGCACTTATAACCATGAAGCTATATTTCTATGAGGTTTCAAGACATCTGAAATTCAAAACTGCAATGTTCAGCCAATGGGTGTGCATCCCTGTTCTTGTCTGAGGCTGTTCCTGTTATGGGCACTGTGGAAGAAGTGCTCGCCTTTTTATCCCTTGAAATGCCCTGAAGGCACCAAAACATTAAGTAGCTCCTCCCACATTTTTCCCGCTCTAACATGGAAGCACTTACTAACTAAAGAAAAATAGAAAGAACTCCTGTTAGGTGAACACCTGATGCTCAAATGTAATCCATCCCTAAATATTATACCATGTACTTCCAGAGTTGTTGTTTATTTCACAGAACTTCAAACTCAAAAGGTAAGCACTTACAAGCTTGAAGCTGTATTTCTATGAGGTTTCAAGACATCTGAAATTCAAAACTGCAATGTTCAGCCAAAGGGTCTGCATCCCTGTTCTTGTCTGAGGCTGTTCCTGGTATGGGCACTGTGGAAGAAGTTCTAGCCTTTTTATCCCTTGAAAGTCCCTGAAGGCACCAAACCATTAAGAAGCTCCTCCCACATTTTTCCCGCTCTTTTCTGAGCTTGCTTGGTGAAGATTTTGAAAGTATAGAGAGATGGTTTTCTGTAGTGGAGATATTGCAACAATTGCTCACCTAACATGGAAGCACTTACTAACTAAAGAGAAATAGAAATAACTCCTGTTAGGTGAGCACCTGATGTTCAAATGCAATCCATCCTGAATATTATAACATACACTTCCAAAATTGCTGTTTAGTTCACAGAACTTCAACCTCAAAAGGGAAGCACTTACACATATATAAAACGCAGGTGCCAACCTTGAAGCTGTATTTCTGTGAGGTTCCAAGACATCTGAAATTCAAAACTGCAATGTTCAGCCAGTGGGTGTGCATCCCTGTTCTTGTCTGAGGCTGTTCCTGTTATGGGCACTGTGGAAGAAGTGCTCGCCTTTTTATCCCTTGAAAGGCCCTGAAGGCACCAAAACATTAAGTAGCTCCTCCCACATTTTTCCCGCTCTTTTCTGAGCTTGATTGGTGAAGATTTTGAAAGTATAGAGAGATGGTTTTCTGTAGTGGGGATATTGCAACAATTGCTCACCTAACATGGAAGCACTTACTAACTAAAGAAAAATAGAAAGAACTCCTGTTAGGTGAGCATCTGATGCTCAAATGCAATTATTCTCTAAATATTATAACATACACTTCCAGAGCTGTTGTTTATTTAACAGAACTTCAACCTCAATAAGTAAGCACTTACAAGCTTGAAGCTGTATTTCTGTGAGGTTCCAAGACATCTGAAATTCAAAACTGCAATGTTCAGCCAGTGGGTCTGCATCCCTGTTCTTGTCTCAGGCTGTTCCTGTTATGGGCACTGTGGAAGAAGTGCTCGCCTTTTTATCCCTTGAAAGGCCCTGAAGGCACCAAAACATTAAGTAGCTCCTCCCACATTTTTCCCGCTCTTTTCTGAGCTTGATTGGTGAAGATTTTGAAAGTATAGAGAGATGGTTTTCTGTAGTGGGGATATTGCAACAATTGCTCACCTAACATGGAAGCACTTACTAACTAAAGAAAAATAGAAAGAACTCCTGTTAGGTGAGCATCTGATGCTCAAATGCAATTATTCTCTAAATATTATAACATACACTTCCAGAGCTGTTGTTTAGTTAACAGAGTTGTTGTTTATTTCACAGAACTTCAAACTCAAAAGGTAAGCACTTACAAGCTTGAAGCTGTATTTCTATGAGGTTTCAAGGCATCTGAAATTCAAAACTGCAATGTTCAGCCAAAGGGTCTGCATCCCTGTTCTTGTCAGAGGCTGTTTCTGGTATGGGCACTGTGGAAGAAGTGCCCACCTTTTTATCCCTTGAAAGGCCCTCAAGGCACCAAACCATTAAGTAGCTCCTCCCACATTTTTCCCGCTCTTTTCCGAGCTTGCTTGGTGAAGATTTTGAAAGTATAGAGAGATGGTTTTCTGTAGTGGGGATAGTGCAACAATTGCTCACCTAACATAGAAGCACTTACTAACTAAAGAAAAATAGAAAGAACTCCTGTTAGGTGAACACCTGATGCTCAAATGCAATCCATCCCTAAATAGTATACCATGTACTTCCAGAGTTGTTGTTTATTTCACAGAACTTCAAACTCAAAAGGTAAGCACTTATAACCATGAAGCTGTATTTCTATGAGGTTTCAAGACATCTGAAATTCAAAACTGCAATGTTCAGCCAGTTGGCCTGCATCACTGTTGTCATCCGAGGCCGTTCCTGCTATGGGCACTGTGGAGAAGGGCCCACCTTTTTATCCCTTGAAAGGCCCTCAAGGCACCAGACCATTAAGTAGCTCCTCCCACATTTTTCCCGCTCTTTTCTGAGGTTGCTTGGTGAAGATTTTGAAAGTATAGAGAGATGGTTTTCTGTAGTGGGGATATTGCAACAATTGCTCACCTAACATGGAAGCACTTACTAACTAAAGAAAAATAGAAAGAACTCCTGATAGGTGACCACCTGATGCTCAAATGCAATCCATCCCTAAATATTATACCATGTACTTCCAGAGTTGTTGTTTATTTCACAGAACTTCAAACTCAAAAGGTAAGCACTTACAAGCTTGAAGCTGTATTTCTATGAGGTTTCAAGGCATCTGAAATTCCAAACTGCAATGTTCAGCCAAAGGGTCTGCATCCCTGTTCTTGTCAGAGGCTGTTTCTGGTATGGGCACTGTGGAATAAGTGCTCGCCTTTTTATCCCTTGAAAGGCCCTGATGGCACCAAACCATTAAGTAGCTCCTCCCACATTTTTCCCGCTCTTTTCTGAGCTTGCTTGGTGAAGATTTTGAAAGTATAGAGAGATGGTTTTCTGTAGTGGGGATATTGCAACAATTGCTCACCTAACATGGAAGCACTTACTAACTAAAGAAAAATAGAAAGAACTCCTGTTAGGTGAACACCTAATGCTCAAATGCAATCCATCCCTAAATATTATACCATGTACTTCCAGAGTTGTTGTTTATTTCACAGAACTTCAAACTCAAAAGGTAAGCACTTACAAGCTTGAAGCTGTATTTCTATGAGGTTTCAAGACATCTGAAATTCAAAACTGCAATGTTCAGCCAAAGGGTCTGCATCCCTGTTCTTGTCTGAGGCTGTTCCTGGTATGGGCACTGTGGAAGAAGTTCTAGCCTTTTTATCCCTTGAAAGTCCCTGAAGGCACCAAACCATTAAGAAGCTCCTCCCACATTTTTCCCGCTCTTTTCTGAGCTTGCTTGGTGAAGATTTTGAAAGTATAGAGAGATGGTTTTCTGTAGTGGAGATATTGCAACAATTGCTCACCTAACATGGAAGCACTTACTAACTAAAGAAAAATAGAAAGAACTCCTGTTAGGTGAGCACCTGATGTTCAAATGCAACCCATCCCTAAATATTATACCATGTACTTCCAGAGTTGTTGTTTATTTCACAGAACTTCAAACTCAAAAGGTAAGCACTTACAACCATGAAGCTGTATTTCTATGAGGTTTCAAGATATCTGAAATTCAAAACTGCAATGTTCAGCCAGTTGGCCTGCATCACTGTTCTCATCCGAGGCCGTTCCTGCTATGGGCACTGTGGAAGAAGTGCCCACCTTTTTATGCCTTGAAAGGCACTCAAGGCACCAAACCATTAAGTAGCTCCTCCCACATTTTTCCCGCTCTTTTCTGAGCTTGCTTGGTGAAGATTTTGAAAGTATAGAGAGATGGTTTTCTGTAGTAGAGATATTGCAACAATTGCTCACCTAACATGGAAGCACTTACTAACTAAAGAAAAATAGAAAGAACTCCTGTTAGGTGAGCACCTGATGCTCAAATGCAATTATTCTCTAAATATTATAACATACACTTCCAGAGCTGTTGTTTAGTTAACAGAACTTCAACCTCAATAGGTAAGCACTTACAAGCTTGAAGCTGTATTTCTATGAGGTTTCAAGACATCTGAAATTCAAAACTGCAATGTTCAGCCAGTTGGCCTGCATCACTGTTCTCATCCGAGGCCGTTCCTGCTATGGGCACTGTGGAAGAAGTGCCCACCTTTTTATCCCTTGAAAGGCCCTCAGGCACCAAACCATTAAGTAGCTCCTCCCACATTTTTCCCGCTCTTTTCTGAGCTTGCTTGGTGAAGATTTTGAAAGTATAGAGAGATGGTTTTCTGTAGTGGGGATATTGCAACAATTGCTCACCTAACATGGAAGCACTTACTAACTAAAGAAAAATAGAAAGAACTCCTGTTAGGTGAGCACCTGATGTTCAAATGCAATCCATCCTAAATATTATAACATACACTTCCAAAGTTGCTGTTTAGTTCACAGAACTTCAACCTCAAAAGGTAAGCACTTATAACCATGAAGCTATATTTCTATGAGGTTTCAAGACATCTGAAATTCAAAACTGCAATGTTCAGCCAATGGGTGTGCATCCCTGTTCTTGTCTGAGGCTGTTCCTGTTATGGGCACTGTGGAAGAAGTGCTCGCCTTTTTATCCCTTGAAATGCCCTGAAGGCACCAAAACATTAAGTAGCTCCTCCCACATTTTTCCCGCTCTAACATGGAAGCACTTACTAACTAAAGAAAAATAGAAAGAACTCCTGTTAGGTGAACACCTGATGCTCAAATGTAATCCATCCCTAAATATTATACCATGTACTTCCAGAGTTGTTGTTTATTTCACAGAACTTCAAACTCAAAAGGTAAGCACTTACAAGCTTGAAGCTGTATTTCTATGAGGTTTCAAGACATCTGAAATTCAAAACTGCAATGTTCAGCCAAAGGGTCTGCATCCCTGTTCTTGTCTGAGGCTGTTCCTGGTATGGGCACTGTGGAAGAAGTTCTAGCCTTTTTATCCCTTGAAAGTCCCTGAAGGCACCAAACCATTAAGAAGCTCCTCCCACATTTTTCCCGCTCTTTTCTGAGCTTGCTTGGTGAAGATTTTGAAAGTATAGAGAGATGGTTTTCTGTAGTGGAGATATTGCAACAATTGCTCACCTAACATGGAAGCACTTGCTAACTAAAGAGAAATAGAAATAACTCCTGTTAGGTGAGCACCTGATGTTCAAATGCAATCCATCCTGAATATTATAACATACACTTCCAAAATTGCTGTTTAGTTCACAGAACTTCAACCTCAAAAGGGAAGCACTTACACATATATAAAACGCAGGTGCCAACCTTGAAGCTGTATTTCTGTGAGGTTCCAAGACATCTGAAATTCAAAACTGCAATGTTCAGCCAGTGGGTGTGCATCCCTGTTCTTGTCTGAGGCTGTTCCTGTTATGGGCACTGTGGAAGAAGTGCTCGCCTTTTTATCCCTTGAAAGGCCCTGAAGGCACCAAAACATTAAGTAGCTCCTCCCACATTTTTCCCGCTCTTTTCTGAGCTTGATTGGTGAAGATTTTGAAAGTATAGAGAGATGGTTTTCTGTAGTGGGGATATTGCAACAATTGCTCACCTAACATGGAAGCACTTACTAACTAAAGAAAAATAGAAAGAACTCCTGTTAGGTGAGCATCTGATGCTCAAATGCAATTATTCTCTAAATATTATAACATACACTTCCAGAGCTGTTGTTTAGTTAACAGAACTTCAACCTCAATAGGTAAGCACTTACAAGCTTGAAGCTGTATTTCTGTGAGGTTCCAAGACATCTGAAATTCAAAACTGCAATGTTCAGCCAGTGGGTCTGCATCCCTGTTCTTGTCTCAGGCTGTTCCTGTTATGGGCACTGTGGAAGAAGTGCTCGCCTTTTTATCCCTTGAAAGGCCCTGAAGGCACCAAAACATTAAGTAGCTCCTCCCACATTTTTCCCGCTCTTTTCTGAGCTTGATTGGTGAAGATTTTGAAAGTATAGAGAGATGGTTTTCTGTAGTGGGGATATTGCAACAATTGCTCACCTAACATGGAAGCACTTACTAACTAAAGAAAAATAGAAAGAACTCCTGTTAGGTGAGCATCTGATGCTCAAATGCAATTATTCTCTAAATATTATAACATACACTTCCAGAGCTGTTGTTTAGTTAACAGAGTTGTTGTTTATTTCACAGAACTTCAAACTCAAAAGGTAAGCACTTACAAGCTTGAAGCTGTATTTCTATGAGGTTTCAAGGCATCTGAAATTCAAAACTGCAATGTTCAGCCAAAGGGTCTGCATCCCTGTTCTTGTCAGAGGCTGTTTCTGGTATGGGCACTGTGGAAGAAGTGCCCACCTTTTTATCCCTTGAAAGGCCCTCAAGGCACCAAACCATTAAGTAGCTCCTCCCACATTTTTCCCGCTCTTTTCCGAGCTTGCTTGGTGAAGATTTTGAAAGTATAGAGAGATGGTTTTCTGTAGTGGGGATAGTGCAACAATTGCTCACCTAACATAGAAGCACTTACTAACTAAAGAAAAATAGAAAGAACTCCTGTTAGGTGAACACCTGATGCTCAAATGCAATCCATCCCTAAATAGTATACCATGTACTTCCAGAGTTGTTGTTTATTTCACAGAACTTCAAACTCAAAAGGTAAGCACTTATAACCATGAAGCTGTATTTCTATGAGGTTTCAAGACATCTGAAATTCAAAACTGCAATGTTCAGCCAGTTGGCCTGCATCACTGTTGTCATCCGAGGCCGTTCCTGCTATGGGCACTGTGGAGAAGGGCCCACCTTTTTATCCCTTGAAAGGCCCTCAAGGCACCAGACCATTAAGTAGCTCCTCCCACATTTTTCCCGCTCTTTTCTGAGGTTGCTTGGTGAAGATTTTGAAAGTATAGAGAGATGGTTTTCTGTAGTGGGGATATTGCAACAATTGCTCACCTAACATGGAAGCACTTACTAACTAAAGAAAAATAGAAAGAACTCCTGATAGGTGACCACCTGATGCTCAAATGCAATCCATCCCTAAATATTATACCATGTACTTCCAGAGTTGTTGTTTATTTCACAGAACTTCAAACTCAAAAGGTAAGCACTTACAAGCTTGAAGCTGTATTTCTATGAGGTTTCAAGGCATCTGAAATTCCAAACTGCAATGTTCAGCCAAAGGGTCTGCATCCCTGTTCTTGTCAGAGGCTGTTTCTGGTATGGGCACTGTGGAATAAGTGCTCGCCTTTTTATCCCTTGAAAGGCCCTGATGGCACCAAACCATTAAGTAGCTCCTCCCACATTTTTCCCGCTCTTTTCTGAGCTTGCTTGGTGAAGATTTTGAAAGTATAGAGAGATGGTTTTCTGTAGTGGGGATATTGCAACAATTGCTCACCTAACATGGAAGCACTTACTAACTAAAGAAAAATAGAAAGAACTCCTGTTAGGTGAACACCTAATGCTCAAATGCAATCCATCCCTAAATATTATACCATGTACTTCCAGAGTTGTTGTTTATTTCACAGAACTTCAAACTCAAAAGGTAAGCACTTACAAGCTTGAAGCTGTATTTCTATGAGGTTTCAAGACATCTGAAATTCAAAACTGCAATGTTCAGCCAAAGGGTCTGCATCCCTGTTCTTGTCTGAGGCTGTTCCTGGTATGGGCACTGTGGAAGAAGTTCTAGCCTTTTTATCCCTTGAAAGTCCCTGAAGGCACCAAACCATTAAGAAGCTCCTCCCACATTTTTCCCGCTCTTTTCTGAGCTTGCTTGGTGAAGATTTTGAAAGTATAGAGAGATGGTTTTCTGTAGTGGAGATATTGCAACAATTGCTCACCTAACATGGAAGCACTTACTAACTAAAGAAAAATAGAAAGAACTCCTGTTAGGTGAGCACCTGATGTTCAAATGCAACCCATCCCTAAATATTATACCATGTACTTCCAGAGTTGTTGTTTATTTCACAGAACTTCAAACTCAAAAGGTAAGCACTTACAACCATGAAGCTGTATTTCTATGAGGTTTCAAGATATCTGAAATTCAAAACTGCAATGTTCAGCCAGTTGGCCTGCATCACTGTTCTCATCCGAGGCCGTTCCTGCTATGGGCACTGTGGAAGAAGTGCCCACCTTTTTATGCCTTGAAAGGCACTCAAGGCACCAAACCATTAAGTAGCTCCTCCCACATTTTTCCCGCTCTTTTCTGAGCTTGCTTGGTGAAGATTTTGAAAGTATAGAGAGATGGTTTTCTGTAGTAGAGATATTGCAACAATTGCTCACCTAACATGGAAGCACTTACTAACTAAAGAAAAATAGAAAGAACTCCTGTTAGGTGAGCACCTGATGCTCAAATGCAATTATTCTCTAAATATTATAACATACACTTCCAGAGCTGTTGTTTAGTTAACAGAACTTCAACCTCAATAGGTAAGCACTTACAAGCTTGAAGCTGTATTTCTATGAGGTTTCAAGACATCTGAAATTCAAAACTGCAATGTTCAGCCAGTTGGCCTGCATCACTGTTCTCATCCGAGGCCGTTCCTGCTATGGGCACTGTGGAAGAAGTGCCCACCTTTTTATCCCTTGAAAGGCCCTCAGGCACCAAACCATTAAGTAGCTCCTCCCACATTTTTCCCGCTCTTTTCTGAGCTTGCTTGGTGAAGATTTTGAAAGTATAGAGAGATGGTTTTCTGTAGTGGGGATATTGCAACAATTGCTCACCTAACATGGAAGCACTTACTAACTAAAGAAAAATAGAAAGAACTCCTGTTAGGTGAGCACCTGATGTTCAAATGCAATCCATCCTAAATATTATAACATACACTTCCAAAGTTGCTGTTTAGTTCACAGAACTTCAACCTCAAAAGGTAAGCACTTATAACCATGAAGCTATATTTCTATGAGGTTTCAAGACATCTGAAATTCAAAACTGCAATGTTCAGCCAATGGGTGTGCATCCCTGTTCTTGTCTGAGGCTGTTCCTGTTATGGGCACTGTGGAAGAAGTGCTCGCCTTTTTATCCCTTGAAATGCCCTGAAGGCACCAAAACATTAAGTAGCTCCTCCCACATTTTTCCCGCTCTAACATGGAAGCACTTACTAACTAAAGAAAAATAGAAAGAACTCCTGTTAGGTGAACACCTGATGCTCAAATGTAATCCATCCCTAAATATTATACCATGTACTTCCAGAGTTGTTGTTTATTTCACAGAACTTCAAACTCAAAAGGTAAGCACTTACAAGCTTGAAGCTGTATTTCTATGAGGTTTCAAGACATCTGAAATTCAAAACTGCAATGTTCAGCCAAAGGGTCTGCATCCCTGTTCTTGTCTGAGGCTGTTCCTGGTATGGGCACTGTGGAAGAAGTTCTAGCCTTTTTATCCCTTGAAAGTCCCTGAAGGCACCAAACCATTAAGAAGCTCCTCCCACATTTTTCCCGCTCTTTTCTGAGCTTGCTTGGTGAAGATTTTGAAAGTATAGAGAGATGGTTTTCTGTAGTGGAGATATTGCAACAATTGCTCACCTAACATGGAAGCACTTACTAACTAAAGAGAAATAGAAATAACTCCTGTTAGGTGAGCACCTGATGTTCAAATGCAATCCATCCTGAATATTATAACATACACTTCCAAAATTGCTGTTTAGTTCACAGAACTTCAACCTCAAAAGGGAAGCACTTACACATATATAAAACGCAGGTGCCAACCTTGAAGCTGTATTTCTGTGAGGTTCCAAGACATCTGAAATTCAAAACTGCAATGTTCAGCCAGTGGGTGTGCATCCCTGTTCTTGTCTGAGGCTGTTCCTGTTATGGGCACTGTGGAAGAAGTGCTCGCCTTTTTATCCCTTGAAAGGCCCTGAAGGCACCAAAACATTAAGTAGCTCCTCCCACATTTTTCCCGCTCTTTTCTGAGCTTGATTGGTGAAGATTTTGAAAGTATAGAGAGATGGTTTTCTGTAGTGGGGATATTGCAACAATTGCTCACCTAACATGGAAGCACTTACTAACTAAAGAAAAATAGAAAGAACTCCTGTTAGGTGAGCATCTGATGCTCAAATGCAATTATTCTCTAAATATTATAACATACACTTCCAGAGCTGTTGTTTAGTTAACAGAACTTCAACCTCAATAGGTAAGCACTTACAAGCTTGAAGCTGTATTTCTGTGAGGTTCCAAGACATCTGAAATTCAAAACTGCAATGTTCAGCCAGTGGGTCTGCATCCCTGTTCTTGTCTCAGGCTGTTCCTGTTATGGGCACTGTGGAAGAAGTGCTCGCCTTTTTATCCCTTGAAAGGCCCTGAAGGCACCAAAACATTAAGTAGCTCCTCCCACATTTTTCCCGCTCTTTTCTGAGCTTGATTGGTGAAGATTTTGAAAGTATAGAGAGATGGTTTTCTGTAGTGGGGATATTGCAACAATTGCTCACCTAACATGGAAGCACTTACTAACTAAAGAAAAATAGAAAGAACTCCTGTTAGGTGAGCATCTGATGCTCAAATGCAATTATTCTCTAAATATTATAACATACACTTCCAGAGCTGTTGTTTAGTTAACAGAGTTGTTGTTTATTTCACAGAACTTCAAACTCAAAAGGTAAGCACTTACAAGCTTGAAGCTGTATTTCTATGAGGTTTCAAGGCATCTGAAATTCAAAACTGCAATGTTCAGCCAAAGGGTCTGCATCCCTGTTCTTGTCAGAGGCTGTTTCTGGTATGGGCACTGTGGAAGAAGTGCCCACTTTTTTATCCCTTGAAAGGCCCTCAAGGCACCAAACCATTAAGTAGCTCCTCCCACATTTTTCCCGCTCTTTTCCGAGCTTGCTTGGTGAAGATTTTGAAAGTATAGAGAGATGGTTTTCTGTAGTGGGGATAGTGCAACAATTGCTCACCTAACATAGAAGCACTTACTAACTAAAGAAAAATAGAAAGAACTCCTGTTAGGTGAACACCTGATGCTCAAATGCAATCCATCCCTAAATAGTATACCATGTACTTCCAGAGTTGTTGTTTATTTCACAGAACTTCAAACTCAAAAGGTAAGCACTTATAACCATGAAGCTGTATTTCTATGAGGTTTCAAGACATCTGAAATTCAAAACTGCAATGTTCAGCCAGTTGGCCTGCATCACTGTTGTCATCCGAGGCCGTTCCTGCTATGGGCACTGTGGAGAAGGGCCCACCTTTTTATCCCTTGAAAGGCCCTCAAGGCACCAGACCATTAAGTAGCTCCTCCCACATTTTTCCCGCTCTTTTCTGAGGTTGCTTGGTGAAGATTTTGAAAGTATAGAGAGATGGTTTTCTGTAGTGGGGATATTGCAACAATTGCTCACCTAACATGGAAGCACTTACTAACTAAAGAAAAATAGAAAGAACTCCTG
Organism: Ambystoma mexicanum; assembly: GCF_040938575.1. NCBI lineage: Eukaryota > Metazoa > Chordata > Amphibia > Caudata > Ambystomatidae > Ambystoma > Ambystoma mexicanum. Next base: position 1,142,294,459 of record NC_090941.1, on the reverse strand, counting down.
TTAGGTGAACACCTGATGCTCAAATGCAATCCATCCCTAAATATTATACCATGTACTTCCAGAGTTGTTGTTTATTTCACAGAACTTCAAACTCAAAAGGTAAGCACTTACAAGCTTGAAGCTGTATTTCTATGAGGTTTCAAGGCATCTGAAATTCAAAACTGCAATGTTCAGCCAAAGGGTCTGCATCCCTGTTCTTGTCAGAGGCTGTTTCTGGTATGGGCACTGTGGAATAAGTGCTCGCCTTTTTATCCCTTGAAAGGCCCTGAAGGCACCAAATCATTAAGTAGCTCCTCCCACATTTTTCCCGCTCTTTTCTGAGCTTGCTTGGTGAAGATTTTGAAAGTATAGAGAGATGGTTTTCTGTAGTGGGGATATTGCAACAATTGCTCACCTAACATGGAAGCACTTACTAACTAAAGAAAAATAGAAAGAACTCCTGTTAGGTGAACACCTAATGCTCAAATGCAATCCATCCCTAAATATTATACCATGTACTTCCAGAGTTGTTGTTTATTTCACAGAACTTCAAACTCAAAAGGTAAGCACTTACAAGCTTGAAGCTGTATTTCTATGAGGTTTCAAGACATCTGAAATTCAAAACTGCAATGTTCAGCCAAAGGGTCTGCATCCCTGTTCTTGTCTGAGGCTGTTCCTGGTATGGGCACTGTGGAAGAAGTTCTAGCCTTTTTATCCCTTGAAAGTCCCTGAAGGCACCAAACCATTAAGAAGCTCCTCCCACATTTTTCCCGCTCTTTTCTGAGCTTGCTTGGTGAAGATTTTGAAAGTATAGAGAGATGGTTTTCTGTAGTGGAGATATTGCAACAATTGCTCACCTAACATGGAAGCACTTACTAACTAAAGAAAAATAGAAAGAACTCCTGTTAGGTGAGCACCTGATGTTCAAATGCAACCCATCCCTAAATATTATACCATGTACTTCCAGAGTTGTTGTTTATTTCACAGAACTTCAAACTCAAAAGGTAAGCACTTACAACCATGAAGCTGTATTTCTATGAGGTTTCAAGATATCTGAAATTCAAAACTGCAATGTTCAGCCAGTTGGCCTGCATCACTGTTCTCATCCGAGGCCGTTCCTGCTATGGGCACTGTGGAAGAAGTGCCCACCTTTTTATGCCTTGAAAGGCACTCAAGGCACCAAACCATTAAGTAGCTCCTCCCACATTTTTCCCGCTCTTTTCTGAGCTTGCTTGGTGAAGATTTTGAAAGTATAGAGAGATGGTTTTCTGTAGTAGAGATATTGCAACAATTGCTCACCTAACATGGAAGCACTTACTAACTAAAGAAAAATAGAAAGAACTCCTGTTAGGTGAGCACCTGATGCTCAAATGCAATTATTCTCTAAATATTATAACATACACTTCCAGAGCTGTTGTTTAGTTAACAGAACTTCAACCTCAATAGGTAAGCACTTACAAGCTTGAAGCTGTATTTCTATGAGGTTTCAAGACATCTGAAATTCAAAACTGCAATGTTCAGCCAGTTGGCCTGCATCACTGTTCTCATCCGAGGCCGTTCCTGCTATGGGCACTGTGGAAGAAGTGCCCACCTTTTTATCCCTTGAAAGGCCCTCAGGCACCAAACCATTAAGTAGCTCCTCCCACATTTTTCCCGCTCTTTTCTGAGCTTGCTTGGTGAAGATTTTGAAAGTATAGAGAGATGGTTTTCTGTAGTGGGGATATTGCAACAATTGCTCACCTAACATGGAAGCACTTACTAACTAAAGAAAAATAGAAAGAACTCCTGTTAGGTGAGCACCTGATGTTCAAATGCAATCCATCCTAAATATTATAACATACACTTCCAAAGTTGCTGTTTAGTTCACAGAACTTCAACCTCAAAAGGTAAGCACTTATAACCATGAAGCTATATTTCTATGAGGTTTCAAGACATCTGAAATTCAAAACTGCAATGTTCAGCCAATGGGTGTGCATCCCTGTTCTTGTCTGAGGCTGTTCCTGTTATGGGCACTGTGGAAGAAGTGCTCGCCTTTTTATCCCTTGAAATGCCCTGAAGGCACCAAAACATTAAGTAGCTCCTCCCACATTTTTCCCGCTCTAACATGGAAGCACTTACTAACTAAAGAAAAATAGAAAGAACTCCTGTTAGGTGAACACCTGATGCTCAAATGTAATCCATCCCTAAATATTATACCATGTACTTCCAGAGTTGTTGTTTATTTCACAGAACTTCAAACTCAAAAGGTAAGCACTTACAAGCTTGAAGCTGTATTTCTATGAGGTTTCAAGACATCTGAAATTCAAAACTGCAATGTTCAGCCAAAGGGTCTGCATCCCTGTTCTTGTCTGAGGCTGTTCCTGGTATGGGCACTGTGGAAGAAGTTCTAGCCTTTTTATCCCTTGAAAGTCCCTGAAGGCACCAAACCATTAAGAAGCTCCTCCCACATTTTTCCCGCTCTTTTCTGAGCTTGCTTGGTGAAGATTTTGAAAGTATAGAGAGATGGTTTTCTGTAGTGGAGATATTGCAACAATTGCTCACCTAACATGGAAGCACTTACTAACTAAAGAGAAATAGAAATAACTCCTGTTAGGTGAGCACCTGATGTTCAAATGCAATCCATCCTGAATATTATAACATACACTTCCAAAATTGCTGTTTAGTTCACAGAACTTCAACCTCAAAAGGGAAGCACTTACACATATATAAAACGCAGGTGCCAACCTTGAAGCTGTATTTCTGTGAGGTTCCAAGACATCTGAAATTCAAAACTGCAATGTTCAGCCAGTGGGTGTGCATCCCTGTTCTTGTCTGAGGCTGTTCCTGTTATGGGCACTGTGGAAGAAGTGCTCGCCTTTTTATCCCTTGAAAGGCCCTGAAGGCACCAAAACATTAAGTAGCTCCTCCCACATTTTTCCCGCTCTTTTCTGAGCTTGATTGGTGAAGATTTTGAAAGTATAGAGAGATGGTTTTCTGTAGTGGGGATATTGCAACAATTGCTCACCTAACATGGAAGCACTTACTAACTAAAGAAAAATAGAAAGAACTCCTGTTAGGTGAGCATCTGATGCTCAAATGCAATTATTCTCTAAATATTATAACATACACTTCCAGAGCTGTTGTTTAGTTAACAGAACTTCAACCTCAATAGGTAAGCACTTACAAGCTTGAAGCTGTATTTCTGTGAGGTTCCAAGACATCTGAAATTCAAAACTGCAATGTTCAGCCAGTGGGTCTGCATCCCTGTTCTTGTCTCAGGCTGTTCCTGTTATGGGCACTGTGGAAGAAGTGCTCGCCTTTTTATCCCTTGAAAGGCCCTGAAGGCACCAAAACATTAAGTAGCTCCTCCCACATTTTTCCCGCTCTTTTCTGAGCTTGATTGGTGAAGATTTTGAAAGTATAGAGAGATGGTTTTCTGTAGTGGGGATATTGCAACAATTGCTCACCTAACATGGAAGCACTTACTAACTAAAGAAAAATAGAAAGAACTCCTGTTAGGTGAGCATCTGATGCTCAAATGCAATTATTCTCTAAATATTATAACATACACTTCCAGAGCTGTTGTTTAGTTAACAGAGTTGTTGTTTATTTCACAGAACTTCAAACTCAAAAGGTAAGCACTTACAAGCTTGAAGCTGTATTTCTATGAGGTTTCAAGGCATCTGAAATTCAAAACTGCAATGTTCAGCCAAAGGGTCTGCATCCCTGTTCTTGTCAGAGGCTGTTTCTGGTATGGGCACTGTGGAAGAAGTGCCCACTTTTTTATCCCTTGAAAGGCCCTCAAGGCACCAAACCATTAAGTAGCTCCTCCCACATTTTTCCCGCTCTTTTCCGAGCTTGCTTGGTGAAGATTTTGAAAGTATAGAGAGATGGTTTTCTGTAGTGGGGATAGTGCAACAATTGCTCACCTAACATAGAAGCACTTACTAACTAAAGAAAAATAGAAAGAACTCCTGTTAGGTGAACACCTGATGCTCAAATGCAATCCATCCCTAAATAGTATACCATGTACTTCCAGAGTTGTTGTTTATTTCACAGAACTTCAAACTCAAAAGGTAAGCACTTATAACCATGAAGCTGTATTTCTATGAGGTTTCAAGACATCTGAAATTCAAAACTGCAATGTTCAGCCAGTTGGCCTGCATCACTGTTGTCATCCGAGGCCGTTCCTGCTATGGGCACTGTGGAGAAGGGCCCACCTTTTTATCCCTTGAAAGGCCCTCAAGGCACCAGACCATTAAGTAGCTCCTCCCACATTTTTCCCGCTCTTTTCTGAGGTTGCTTGGTGAAGATTTTGAAAGTATAGAGAGATGGTTTTCTGTAGTGGGGATATTGCAACAATTGCTCACCTAACATGGAAGCACTTACTAACTAAAGAAAAATAGAAAGAACTCCTGTTAGGTGAACACCTGATGCTCAAATGCAATCCATCCCTAAATATTATACCATGTACTTCCAGAGTTGTTGTTTATTTCACAGAACTTCAAACTCAAAAGGTAAGCACTTACAAGCTTGAAGCTGTATTTCTATGAGGTTTCAAGGCATCTGAAATTCAAAACTGCAATGTTCAGCCAAAGGGTCTGCATCCCTGTTCTTGTCAGAGGCTGTTTCTGGTATGGGCACTGTGGAATAAGTGCTCGCCTTTTTATCCCTTGAAAGGCCCTGAAGGCACCAAATCATTAAGTAGCTCCTCCCACATTTTTCCCGCTCTTTTCTGAGCTTGCTTGGTGAAGATTTTGAAAGTATAGAGAGATGGTTTTCTGTAGTGGGGATAGTGCAACAGTTGCTCACCTAACATAGAAGCACTTGCTAACTAAAGAAAAATAGAAAGAACTCCTGTTAGGTGAACACCTGATGATCAAATGCAATCCATCCTAAATATTATAACATACACTTCCAAAGTTGCTGTTTAGTTCACAGAACTTCAACCTCAAAAGGTAAGCACTTATAACCATGAAGCTGTATTTCTATGAGGTTTCAAGACATCTGAAATTCAAAACTGCAATGTTCAGCCACTGGGTCTGCATCCCTGTTCTTGTCTGAGGCTGTTACTGTTATGGGCACTGTGGAAGAAGTGCTCGCCTTTTTATCCCTTGAAAGGCCCTGAAGGCACCAAACCATTAAGTAGCTCCTCCCACATTTTTCCCGCTCTTTTCTGAGCTTGCTTGGTGAAGATTTTGAAAGTATAGAGAGATGGTTTTCTGTAGTGGAGATATTGCAACAATTGCTCACCTAACATGGAAGCACTTACTAACTAAAGAAAAATAGAAAGAACTCCTGTTAGGTGAGCACCTGATGTTCAAATGCAATCCATCCTAAATATTATAACATACACTTCCAAAGTTGCTGTTTAGTTCACAGAACTTCAACCTCAAAAGGTAAGCACTTATAACCATGAAGCTGTATTTCTATGAGGTTTCAAGACATCTGAAATTCAAAACTGCAATGTTCAGCCAATGGGTCTGCATCCCTGTTCTTGTCTGAGGCTGTTCCTGTTATGGGCACTGTGGAAGAAGTGCTCGCCTTTTTATCCCTTGAAAGGCCCTGAAGGGACCAAACCATTAAGTAGCTCCTCCCACATTTTTCCCGCTCTTTTCTGAGATTGCTTGGTGAAGATTTTGAAAGTATAGAGAGATGGTTTTCTGTAGTGGAGATATTGCAACAATTGCTCACCTAACATGGAAGCACTTACTAACTAAAGAAAAATAGAAATAACTCCTGTTAGGTGAGCACCTGATGTTCAAATGCAATCCATCCTAAATATTATAACATAAACTTCCAAAATTGCTGTTTAGTTCACAGAACTTCAACCTCAAAAGGGAAGCACTTACACATATATAAAACGCAGGTGCCAACCTTAAAGCTGTATTTCTGTGAGGTTCCAAGACATCTGAAATTCAAAACTGCAATGTTCAGCCAGTGGGTCTGCATCCCTGTTCTTGTCTGAGGCTGTTCCTGTTATGGGCACTGTGGAAGAAGTGCTCGCCTTTTTATCCCTTGAAAGGCCCTGAAGGCACCAAAACATTAAGTAGCTCCTCCCACATTTTTCCCGCTCTTTTCTGAGCTTGATTGGTGAAGATTTTGAAAGTATAGAGAGATGGTTTTCTGTAGTGGAGATATTGCAACAATTGCTCACCTAACATGGAAGCACTTACTAACTAAAGAAAAATAGAAAGAACTCCTGTTAGGTGAGCACCTGATGCTCAAATGCAATTATTCTCTAAATATTATAACATACACTTCCAGAGCTGTTGTTTAGTTAACAGAGTTGTTGTTTATTTCACAGAACTTCAAACTCAAAAGGTAAGCACTTACAAGCTTGAAGCTGTATTTCTATGAGGTTTCAAGGCATCTGAAATTCAAAACTGCAATGTTCAGCCAAAGGGTCTGCATCCCTGTTCTTGTCAGAGGCTGTTTCTGGTATGGGCACTGTGGAAGAAGTGCCCACCTTTTTATCCCTTGAAAGGCCCTCAAGGCACCAAACCATTAAGTAGCTCCTCCCACATTGTTCCCGCTCTTTTCCAAGCTTGCTTGGTGAAGATTTTGAAAGTATAGAGAGATGGTTTTCTGTAGTGGGGATAGTGCAACAATTGCTCACCTAACATAGAAGCACTTACTAACTAAAGAAAAATAGAAAGAACTCCTGTTAGGTGAACACCTGATGCTCAAATGCAATCCATCCCTAAATAGTATACCACATACTTCCAGAGTTGTTGTTTATTTCACAGAACTTCAAACTCAAAAGGTAAGCACTTATAACCATGAAGCTGTATTTCTATGAGGTTTCAAGACATCTGAAATTCAAAACTGCAATGTTCAGCCAGTTGGCCTGCATCACTGTTGTCATCCGAGGCCGTTCCTGCTATGGGCACTGTGGAGAAGGGCCCACCTTTTTATCCCTTGAAAGGCCCTCAAGGCACCAGACCATTAAGTAGCTCCTCCCACATTTTCCCCGCTCTTTTCTGAGGTTGCTTGGTGAAGATTTTGAAAGTATAGAGAGATGGTTTTCTGTAGTGGGGATATTGCAACAATTGCTCACCTAACATGGAAGCACTTACTAACTAAAGAAAAATAGAAAGAACTCCTGTTAGGTGAACACCTGATGCTCAAATGCAATCCATCCCTAAATATTATACCATGTACTTCCAGAGTTGTTGTTTATTTCACAGAACTTCAAACTCAAAAGGTAAGCACTTACAAGCTTGAAGCTGTATTTCTATGAGGTTTCAAGGCATCTGAAATTCCAAACTGCAATGTTCAGCCAAAGGGTCTGCATCCCTGTTCTTGTCAGAGGCTGTTTCTGGTATGGGCACTGTGTGCTCGCCTTTTTATCCCTTGAAAGGCCCTGAAGGCACCAAACCATTAAGTAGCTCCTCCCACATTTTTCCCGCTCTTTTCTGAGCTTGCTTGGTGAAGATTTTGAAAGTATAGAGAGATGGTTTTCTGTAGTGGGGATATTGCAACAATTGCTCACCTAACATGGAAGCACTTACTAACTAAAGAAAAATAGAAAGAACTCCTGTTAGGTGATCACCTAATGCTCAAATGCAATCCATCCCTAAATATTATACCATGTACTTCCAGAGTTGTTGTTTATTTCACAGAACTTCAAACTCAAAAGGTAAGCACTTACAAGCTTGAAGCTGTATTTCTATGAGGTTTCAAGACATCTGAAATTCAAAACTGCAATGTTCAGCCAAAGGGTCTGCATCCCGGTTCTTGTCTGAGGCTGTTCCTGGTATGGGCACTGTGGAAGAAGTTCTAGCCTTTTTATCCCTTGAAAGTCCCTGAAGGCACCAAACCATTAAGAAGCTCCTCCCACATTTTTCCCGCTCTTTTCTGAGCTTGCTTGGTGAAGATTTTGAAAGTATAGAGAGATGGTTTTCTGTAGTGGAGATATTGCAACAATTGCTCACCTAACATGGAAGCACTTACTAACTAAAGAAAAATAGAAAGAACTCCTGTTAGGTGAGCACCTGATGTTCAAATGCAACCCATCCCTAAATATTATACCATGTACTTCCAGAGTTGTTGTTTATTTCACAGAACTTCAAACTCAAAAGGTAAGCACTTACAACCATGAAGCTGTATTTCTATGAGGTTTCAAGATATCTGAAATTCAAAACTGCAATGTTCAGCCAGTTGGCCTGCATCACTGTTCTCATCTGAGGCCGTTCCTGCTATGGGCACTGTGGAAGAAGTGCCCACCTTTTTATGCCTTGAAAGGCACTCAAGGCACCAAACCATTAAGTAGCTCCTCCCACATTTTTCCCGCTCTTTTCTGAGCTTGCTTGGTGAAGATTTTGAAAGTATAGAGAGATGGTTTTCTGTAGTAGAGATATTGCAACAATTGCTCACCTAACATGGAAGCACTTACTAACTGAAGAAAAATAGAAAGAACTCCTGTTAGGTGAGCACCTGATGCTCAAATGCAATTATTCTCTAAATATTATAACATACACTTCCAGAGCTGTTGTTTAGTTAACAGAACTTCAACCTCAATAGGTAAGCACTTACAAGCTTGAAGCTGTATTTCTATGAGGTTTCAAGACATCTGAAATTCAAAACTGCAATGTTCAGCCAGTTGGCCTGCATCACTGTTCTCATCCGAGGCCATTCCTGCTATGGGCACTGTGGAAGAAGTGCCCACCTTTTTATCCCTTGAAAGGCCCTCAAGGCACCAAACCATTAAGTAGCTCCTCCCACATTTTTCCCGCTCTTTTCTGAGCGTGCTTGGTGAAGATTTTGAAAGTATAGAGAGATGGTTTTCTGTAGTGGGGATATTGCAACAATTGCTCACCTAACATGGAAGCACTTACTAACTAAAGAAAAATAGAAAGAACTCCTGTTAGGTGAGCACCTGATGTTCAAATGCAATCCATCCTAAATATTATAACATACACTTCCAAAGTTGCTGTTTAGTTCACAGAACTTCAACCTCAAAAGGTAAGCACTTATAACCATGAAGCTGTATTTCTATGAGGTTTCAAGACATCTGAAATTCAAAACTGCAATGTTCAGCCAAAGGGTCTCCATCCCTGTTCTTGTCTGAGGCTGTTCCTGGTATGGGCACTGTGGAAGAAGTTCTAGCCTTTTTATCCCTTGAAAGGCCCTCAAGGCACCAAACCATTAAGTAGCTCCTCCCACATTTTTCCCGCTCTTTTCTGAGCGTGCTTGGTGAAGATTTTGAAAGTATAGAGAGATGGTTTTCTGTAGTGGGGATATTGCAACAATTGCTCACCTAACATGGAAGCACTTACTAACTAAAGAAAAATAGAAAGAAGTCCTGTTAGGTGAACACCTGATGCTCAAATGTAATCCATCCCTAAATATTATACCATGTACTTCCAGAGTTGTTGTTTATTTCACAGAACTTCAAACTCAAAAGGTAAGCACTTACAAGCTTGAAGCTGTATTTCTATGAGGTTTCAAGACATCTGAAATTCAAAACTGCAATGTTCAGCCAAAGGGTCTGCATCCCTGTTCTTGTCTGAGGCTGTTCCTGGTATGGGCACTGTGGAAGAAGTTCTAGCCTTTTTATCCCTTGAAAGTCCCTGAAGGCACCAAACCATTAAGAAGCTACTCCCACATTTTTCCCGCTCTTTTCTGAGCTTGCTTGGTGAAGATTTTGAAAGTATAGAGAGATGGTTTTCTGTAGTGGAGATATTGCAACAATTGCTCACCTAACATGGAAGCACTTACTAACTAAAGAAAAATAGAAATAACTCCTGTTAGGTGAGCACCTGATGTTCAAATGCAATCCATCCTAAATATTATAACATACACTTCCAAAATTGCTGTTTAGTTCACAGAACTTCAACCTCAAAAGGGAAGCACTTACACATATATAAAACGCAGGTGCCAACCTTAAAGCTGTATTTCTGTGAGGTTCCAAGACATCTGAAATTCAAAACTGCAATGTTCAGCCAGTGGGTCTGCATCCCTGTTCTTGTCTGAGGCTGTTCCTGTTATGGGCACTGTGGAAGAAGTGCTCGCCTTTTTATCCCTTGAAAGGCCCTGAAGGCACCAAAACATTAAGTAGCTCCTCCCACATTTTTCCCGCTCTTTTCTGAGCTTGATTGGTGAAGATTTTGAAAGTATAGAGAGATGGTTTTCTGTAGTGGAGATATTGCAACAATTGCTCACCTAACATGGAAGCACTTACTAACTAAAGAAAAATAGAAAGAACTCCTGTTAGGTGAGCACCTGATGCTCAAATGCAATTATTCTCTAAATATTATAACATACACTTCCAGAGCTGTTGTTTAGTTAACAGAGTTGTTGTTTATTTCACAGAACTTCAAACTCAAAAGGTAAGCACTTACAAGCTTGAAGCTGTATTTCTATGAGGTTTCAAGGCATCTGAAATTCAAAACTGCAATGTTCAGCCAAAGGGTCTGCATCCCTGTTCTTGTCAGAGGCTGTTTCTGGTATGGGCACTGTGGAAGAAGTGCCCACCTTTTTATCCCTTGAAAGGCCCTCAAGGCACCAAACCATTAAGTAGCTCCTCCCACATTGTTCCCGCTCTTTTCCAAGCTTGCTTGGTGAAGATTTTGAAAGTATAGAGAGATGGTTTTCTGTAGTGGGGATAGTGCAACAATTGCTCACCTAACATAGAAGCACTTACTAACTAAAGAAAAATAGAAAGAACTCCTGTTAGGTGAACACCTGATGCTCAAATGCAATCCATCCCTAAATAGTATACCACGTACTTCCAGAGTTGTTGTTTATTTCACAGAACTTCAAACTCAAAAGGTAAGCACTTATAACCATGAAGCTGTATTTCTATGAGGTTTCAAGACATCTGAAATTCAAAACTGCAATGTTCAGCCAGTTGGCCTGCATCGCTGTTGTCATCCGAGGCCGTTCCTGCTATGGGCACTGTGGAGAAGGGCCTACCTTTTTATCCCTTGAAAGGCCCTCAAGGCACCAGACCATTAAGTAGCTCCTCCCACATTTTCCCCGCTCTTTTCTGAGGTTGCTTGGTGAAGATTTTGAAAGTATAGAGAGATGGTTTTCTGTAGTGGGGATATTGCAACAATTGCTCACCTAACATGGAAGCACTTACTAACTAAAGAAAAATAGAAAGAACTCCTGTTAGGTGAACACCTGATGCTCAAATGCAATCCATCCCTAAATATTATACCATGTACTTCCAGAGTTGTTGTTTATTTCACAGAACTTCAAACTCAAAAGGTAAGCACTTACAAGCTTGAAGCTGTATTTCTATGAGGTTTCAAGGCATCTGAAATTCAAAACTGCAATGTTCAGCCAAAGGGTCTGCATCCCTGTTCTTGTCAGAGGCTGTTTCTGGTATGGGCACTGTGGAATAAGTGCTCGCCTTTTTATCCCTTGAAAGGCCCTGAAGGCACCAAACCATTAAGTAGCTCCTCCCACATTTTTCCCGCTCTTTTCTGAGCTTGCTTGGTGAAGATTTTGAAAGTATAGAGAGATGGTTTTCTGTAGTGGGGATATTGCAACAATTGCTCACCTAACATGGAAGCACTTACTAACTAAAGAAAAATAGAAAGAACTCCTGTTAGGTGATCACCTAATGCTCAAATGCAATCCATCCCTAAATATTATACCATGTACTTCCAGAGTTGTTGTTTATTTCACAGAACTTCAAACTCAAAAGGTAAGCACTTACAAGCTTGAAGCTGTATTTCTATGAGGTTTCAAGACATCTGAAATTCAAAACTGCAATGTTCAGCCAAAGGGTCTGCATCCCGGTTCTTGTCTGAGGCTGTTCCTGGTATGGGCACTGTGGAAGAAGTTCTAGCCTTTTTATCCCTTGAAAGTCCCTGAAGGCACCAAACCATTAAGAAGCTCCTCCCACATTTTTCCCGCTCTTTTCTGAGCTTGCTTGGTGAAGATTTTGAAAGTATAGAGAGATGGTTTTCTGTAGTGGAGATATTGCAACAATTGCTCACCTAACATGGAAGCACTTACTAACTAAAGAAAAATAGAAAGAACTCCTGTTAGGTGAGCACCTGATGTTCAAATGCAACCCATCCCTAAATATTATACCATGTACTTCCAGAGTTGTTGTTTATTTCACAGAACTTCAAACTCAAAAGGTAAGCACTTACAACCATGAAGCTGTATTTCTATGAGGTTTCAAGATATCTGAAATTCAAAACTGCAATGTTCAGCCAGTTGGCCTGCATCACTGTTCTCATCTGAGGCCGTTCCTGCTATGGGCACTGTGGAAGAAGTGCCCACCTTTTTATGCCTTGAAAGGCACTCAAGGCACCAAACCATTAAGTAGCTCCTCCCACATTTTTCCCGCTCTTTTCTGAGCTTGCTTGGTGAAGATTTTGAAAGTATAGAGAGATGGTTTTCTGTAGTAGAGATATTGCAACAATTGCTCACCTAACATGGAAGCACTTACTAACTGAAGAAAAATAGAAAGAACTCCTGTTAGGTGAGCACCTGATGCTCAAATGCAATTATTCTCTAAATATTATAACATACACTTCCAGAGCTGTTGTTTAGTTAACAGAACTTCAACCTCAATAGGTAAGCACTTACAAGCTTGAAGCTGTATTTCTATGAGGTTTCAAGACATCTGAAATTCAAAACTGCAATGTTCAGCCAGTTGGCCTGCATCACTGTTCTCATCCGAGGCCATTCCTGCTATGGGCACTGTGGAAGAAGTGCCCACCTTTTTATCCCTTGAAAGGCCCTCAAGGCACCAAACCATTAAGTAGCTCCTCCCACATTTTTCCCGCTCTTTTCTGAGCGTGCTTGGTGAAGATTTTGAAAGTATAGAGAGATGGTTTTCTGTAGTGGGGATATTGCAACAATTGCTCACCTAACATGGAAGCACTTACTAACTAAAGAAAAATAGAAAGAACTCCTGTTAGGTGAACACCTGATGCTCAAATGTAATCCATCCCTAAATATTATACCATGTACTTCCAGAGTTGTTGTTTATTTCACAGAACTTCAAACTCAAAAGGTAAGCACTTACAAGCTTGAAGCTGTATTTCTATGAGGTTTCAAGACATCTGAAATTCAAAACTGCAATGTTCAGCCAAAGGGTCTGCATCCCTGTTCTTGTCTGAGGCTGTTCCTGGTATGGGCACTGTGGAAGAAGTTCTAGCCTTTTTATCCCTTGAAAGTCCCTGAAGGCACCAAACCATTAAGAAGCTCCTCCCACATTTTTCCCGCTCTTTTCTGAGCTTGCTTGGTGAAGATTTTGAAAGTATAGAGAGATGGTTTTCTGTAGTGGAGATATTGCAACAATTGCTCACCTAACATGGAAGCACTTACTAACTAAAGAAAAATAGAAATAACTCCTGTTAGGTGAGTACCTGATGTTCAAATGCAATCCATCCTAAATATTATAACATACACTTCCAAAATTGCTGTTTAGTTCACAGAACTTCAACCTCAAAAGGGAAGCACTTACACATATATAAAACGCAGGTGCCAACCTTGAAGCTGTATTTCTGTGAGGTTCCAAGACATCTGAAATTCAAAACTGCAATGTTCAGCCAGTGGGTCTGCATCCCTGTTCTTGTCTGAGGCTGTTCCTGTTATGGGCACTGTGGAAGAAGTGCTTGCCTTTTTATCCCTTGAAAGGCCCTGAAGGCACCAAAACATTAAGTAGCTCCTCCCACATTTTTCCCGCTCTTTTCTGAGCTTGATTGGTGAAGATTTTGAAAGTATAGAGAGATGGTTTTCTGTAGTGGGGATATAGCAACAATTGCTCACCTAACATGGAAGCACTTACTAACTAAAGAAAAATTGAAAGAACTCCTGTTAGGTGAGCACCTGATGCTCAAATGCAATTATTCTCTAAATATTATAACATACACTTCCAGAGCTGTTGTTTAGTTAACAGAGTTGTTGTTTATTTCACAGAACTTCAAACTCAAAAGGTAAGCACTTACAAGCTTGAAGCTGTATTTCTATGAGGTTTCAAGGCATCTGAAATTCAAAACTGCAATGTTCAGCCAAAGGGTCTGCATCCCTGTTCTTGTCAGAGGCTGTTTCTGGTATGGGCACTGTGGAAGAAGTGCCCACCTTTTTATCCCTTGAAAGGCCCTCAAGGCACCAAACCATTAAGTAGCTCCTCCCACATTTTTCCCGCTCTTTTCCGAGCTTGCTTGGTGAAGATTTTGAAAGTATAGAGAGATGGTTTTCTGTAGTGGGGATAGTGCAACAATTGCTCACCTAACATAGAAGCACTTACTAACTAAAGAAAAATAGAAAGAACTCCTGTTAGGTGAACACCTGATGCTCAAATGCAATCCATCCCTAAATAGTATACCATGTACTTCCAGAGTTGTTGTTTATTTCACAGAACTTCAAACTCAAAAGGTAAGCACTTATAACCATGAAGCTGTATTTCTATGAGGTTTCAAGACATCTGAAATTCAAAACTGCAATGTTCAGCCAGTTGGCCTGCATCACTGTTGTCATCCGAGGCCGTTCCTGCTATGGGCACTGTGGAGAAGGGCCCACCTTTTTATCCCTTGAAAGGCCCTCAAGGCACCAGACCATTAAGTAGCTCCTCCCACATTTTTCCCGCTCTTTTCTGAGCTTGCTTGGTGAAGATTTTGAAAGTATAGAGAGATGGTTTTCTGTAGTGGGGATATTGCAACAATTGCTCACCTAACATGGAAGCACTTACTAACTAAAGAAAAATAGAAAGAACTCCTGTTAGGTGAACACCTGATGCTCAAATGCAATCCATCCCTAAATATTATACCATGTACTTCCAGAGTTGTTGTTTATTTCACAGAACTTCAAACTCAAAACGTAAGCACTTACAAGCTTGAAGCTGTATTTCTATGAGGTTTCAAGGCATCTGAAATTCAAAACTGCAATGTTCAGCCAAAGGGTCTACATCCCTGTTCTTGTCAGAGGCTGTTTCTGGTATGGGCACTGTGGAATAAGTGCTCGCCTTTTTACCCCTTGAAAGGCCCTGATGGCACCAAACCATTAAGTAGCTCCTCCCACATTTTTCCCGCTCTTTTCTGAGCTTGCTTGGTGAAGATTTTGAAAGTATAGAGAGATGGTTTTCTGTAGTGGGGATATTGCAACAATTGCTCACCTAACATGGAAGCACTTACTAACTAAAGAAAAATAGAAAGAACTCCTGTTAGGTGAACACCTAATGCTCAAATGCAATCCATCCCTAAATATTATACCATGTACTTCCAGAGTTGTTGTTTATTTCACAGAACTTCAAACTCAAAAGGTAAGCACTTACAAGCTTGAAGCTGTATTTCTATGAGGTTTCAAGACATCTGAAATTCAAAACTGCAATGTTCAGCCAAAGGGTCTGCATCCCTGTTCTTGTCTGAGGCTGTTCCTGGTATGGGCACTGTGGAAGAAGTTCTAGCCTTTTTATCCCTTGAAAGTCCCTGAAGGCACCAAACCATTAAGAAGCTCCTCCCACATTTTTCCCGCTCTTTTCTGAGCTTGCTTGGTGAAGATTTTGAAAGTATAGAGAGATGGTTTTCTGTAGTGGAGATATTGCAACAATTGCTCACCTAACATGGAAGCACTTACTAACTAAAGAAAAATAGAAAGAACTCCTGTTAGGTGAGCACCTGATGTTCAAATGCAACCCATCCCTAAATATTATACCATGTACTTCCAGAGTTGTTGTTTATTTCACAGAACTTCAAACTCAAAAGGTAAGCACTTACAACCATGAAGCTGTATTTCTATGAGGTTTCAAGATATCCGAAATTCAAAACTGCAATGTTCAGCCAGTTGGCCTGCATCACTGTTCTCATCCGAGGCCGTTCCTGCTATGGGCACTGTGGAAGAAGTGCCCACCTTTTTATGCCTTGAAAGGCACTCAAGGCACCAAACCATTAAGTAGCTCCTCCCACATTTTTCCCGCTCTTTTCCGAGCTTGCTTGGTGAAGATTTTGAAAGTATAGAGAGATGGTTTTCTGTAGTGGGGATAGTGCAACAATTGCTCACCTAACATAGAAGCACTTACTAACTAAAGAAAAATAGAAAGAACTCCTGTTAGGTGATCACCTAATGCTCAAATGCAATCCATCCCTAAATAGTATACCATGTACTTCCAGAGTTGTTGTTTATTTCACAGAACTTCAAACTCAAAAGGTAAGCACTTACAAGCTTGAAGCTGTATTTCTATGAGGTTTCAAGACATCTGAAATTCAAAACTGCAATGTTCAGCCAATGGGTCTGCATCCCTGTTCTTGTCAGAGGCTGTTTCTGGTATGGGCACTGTGGAATAAGTGCTCGCCTTTTTATCCCTTGAAAGTCCCTGAAGGCACCAAACCATTAAGAAGCTCCTCCCACATTTTTCCCGCTCTTTTCTGAGCTTGCTTGGTGAAGATTTTGAAAGTATAGAGAGATGGTTTTCTGTAGTGGAGATATTGCAACAATTGCTCACCTAACATGGAAGCACTTACTAACTAAAGAAAAATAGAAAGAACTCCTGTTAGGTGAGCACCTGATGTTCAAATGCAACCCATCCCTAAATATTATACCATGTACTTCCAGAGTTGTTGTTTATTTCACAGAACTTCAAACTCAAAAGGTAAGCACTTACAACCATGAAGCTGTATTTCTATGAGGTTTCAAGATATCTGAAATTCAAAACTGCAATGTTCAGCCAGTTGGCCTGCATCACTGTTCTCATCCGAGGCCGTTCCTGCTATGGGCACTGTGGAAGAAGTGCCCACCTTTTTATGCCTTGAAAGGCACTCAAGGCACCAAACCATTAAGTAGCTCCTCCCACATTTTTCCCGCTCTTTTCTGAGCTTGCTTGGTGAAGATTTTGAAAGTATAGAGAGATGGTTTTCTGTAGTAGAGATATTGCAACAATTGCTCACCTAACATGGAAGCACTTACTAACTAAAGAAAAATAGAAAGAACTCCTGTTAGGTGAGCACCTGATGCTCAAATGCAATTATTCTCTAAATATTATAACATACACTTCCAGAGCTGTTGTTTAGTTAACAGAACTTCAACCTCAATAGGTAAGCACTTACAAGCTTGAAGCTGTATTTCTATGAGGTTTCAAGACATCTGAAATTCAAAACTGCAATGTTCAGCCAGTTGGCCTGCATCACTGTTCTCATCCGAGGCCGTTCCTGCTATGGGCACTGTGGAAGAAGTGCCCACCTTTTTATCCCTTGAAAGGCCCTCAGGCACCAAACCATTAAGTAGCTCCTCCCACATTTTTCCCGCTCTTTTCTGAGCTTGCTTGGTGAAGATTTTGAAAGTATAGAGAGATGGTTTTCTGTAGTGGGGATATTGCAACAATTGCTCACCTAACATGGAAGCACTTACTAACTAAAGAAAAATAGAAAGAACTCCTGTTAGGTGAGCACCTGATGTTCAAATGCAATCCATCCTAAATATTATAACATACACTTCCAAAGTTGCTGTTTAGTTCACAGAACTTCAACCTCAAAAGGTAAGCACTTATAACCATGAAGCTATATTTCTATGAGGTTTCAAGACATCTGAAATTCAAAACTGCAATGTTCAGCCAATGGGTCTGCATCCCTGTTCTTGTCTGAGGCTGTTCCTGTTATGGGCACTGTGGAAGAAGTGCTCGCCTTTTTATCCCTTGAAAGGCCCTGAAGGCACCAAACCATTAAGTAGCTCCTCCCACATTTTTCCCGCTCTTTCTGAGCTTGCTTGGTGAAGATTTTGAAAGTATAGAGAGATGGTTTTCTGTAGTGGGGATATTGCAACAATTGCTCACCTAACATGGAAGCACTTACTAACTAAAGAAAAATAGAAAGAACTCCTGTTAGGTGAACACCTGATGCTCAAATGTAATCCATCCCTAAATATTATACCATGTACTTCCAGAGTTGTTGTTTATTTCACAGAACTTCAAACTCAAAAGGTAAGCACTTACAAGCTTGAAGCTGTATTTCTATGAGGTTTCAAGACATCTGAAATTCAAAACTGCAATGTTCAGCCAAAGGGTCTGCATCCCTGTTCTTGTCTGAGGCTGTTCCTGGTATGGGCACTGTGGAAGAAGTTCTAGCCTTTTTATCCCTTGAAAGTCCCTGAAGGCACCAAACCATTAAGAAGCTCCTCCCACATTTTTCCCGCTCTTTTCTGAGCTTGCTTGGTGAAGATTTTGAAAGTATAGAGAGATGGTTTTCTGTAGTGGAGATATTGCAACAATTGCTCACCTAACATGGAAGCACTTACTAACTAAAGAAAAATAGAAATAACTCCTGTTAGGTGAGTACCTGATGTTCAAATGCAATCCATCCTAAATATTATAACATACACTTCCAAAATTGCTGTTTAGTTCACAGAACTTCAACCTCAAAAGGGAAGCACTTACACATATATAAAACGCAGGTGCCAACCTTGAAGCTGTATTTCTGTGAGGTTCCAAGACATCTGAAATTCAAAACTGCAATGTTCAGCCAGTGGGTCTGCATCCCTGTTCTTGTCTGAGGCTGTTCCTGTTATGGGCACTGTGGAAGAAGTGCTTGCCTTTTTATCCCTTGAAAGGCCCTGAAGGCACCAAAACATTAAGTAGCTCCTCCCACATTTTTCCCGCTCTTTTCTGAGCTTGATTGGTGAAGATTTTGAAAGTATAGAGAGATGGTTTTCTGTAGTGGGGATATAGCAACAATTGCTCACCTAACATGGAAGCACTTACTAACTAAAGAAAAATTGAAAGAACTCCTGTTAGGTGAGCACCTGATGCTCAAATGCAATTATTCTCTAAATATTATAACATACACTTCCAGAGCTGTTGTTTAGTTAACAGAACTTCAACCTCAATAGGTAAGCACTTACAAGCTTGAAGCTGTATTTCTATGAGGTTTCAAGACATCTGAAATTCAAAACTGCAATGTTCAGCCAGTTGGCCTGCATCA
Organism: Ambystoma mexicanum; assembly: GCF_040938575.1. Classification (NCBI taxonomy): domain Eukaryota; kingdom Metazoa; phylum Chordata; class Amphibia; order Caudata; family Ambystomatidae; genus Ambystoma; species Ambystoma mexicanum. Next base: position 1,142,275,620 of record NC_090941.1, on the reverse strand, counting down.
CTGTTCTCATCCGAGGCCGTTCCTGCTATGGGCACTGTGGAAGAAGTGCCCACCTTTTTATCCCTTGAAAGGCCCTCAGGCACCAAACCATTAAGTAGCTCCTCCCACATTTTTCCCGCTCTTTTCTGAGCTTGCTTGGTGAAGATTTTGAAAGTATAGAGAGATGGTTTTCTGTAGTGGGGATATTGCAACAATTGCTCACCTAACATGGAAGCACTTACTAACTAAAGAAAAATAGAAAGAACTCCTGTTAGGTGAGCACCTGATGTTCAAATGCAATCCATCCTAAATATTATAACATACACTTCCAAAGTTGCTGTTTAGTTCACAGAACTTCAACCTCAAAAGGTAAGCACTTATAACCATGAAGCTATATTTCTATGAGGTTTCAAGACATCTGAAATTCAAAACTGCAATGTTCAGCCAATGGGTGTGCATCCCTGTTCTTGTCTGAGGCTGTTCCTGTTATGGGCACTGTGGAAGAAGTGCTCGCCTTTTTATCCCTTGAAATGCCCTGAAGGCACCAAAACATTAAGTAGCTCCTCCCACATTTTTCCCGCTCTAACATGGAAGCACTTACTAACTAAAGAAAAATAGAAAGAACTCCTGTTAGGTGAACACCTGATGCTCAAATGTAATCCATCCCTAAATATTATACCATGTACTTCCAGAGTTGTTGTTTATTTCACAGAACTTCAAACTCAAAAGGTAAGCACTTACAAGCTTGAAGCTGTATTTCTATGAGGTTTCAAGACATCTGAAATTCAAAACTGCAATGTTCAGCCAAAGGGTCTGCATCCCTGTTCTTGTCTGAGGCTGTTCCTGGTATGGGCACTGTGGAAGAAGTTCTAGCCTTTTTATCCCTTGAAAGTCCCTGAAGGCACCAAACCATTAAGAAGCTCCTCCCACATTTTTCCCGCTCTTTTCTGAGCTTGCTTGGTGAAGATTTTGAAAGTATAGAGAGATGGTTTTCTGTAGTGGAGATATTGCAACAATTGCTCACCTAACATGGAAGCACTTACTAACTAAAGAGAAATAGAAATAACTCCTGTTAGGTGAGCACCTGATGTTCAAATGCAATCCATCATGAATATTATAACATACACTTCCAAAATTGCTGTTTAGTTCACAGAACTTCAACCTCAAAAGGGAAGCACTTACACATATATAAAACGCAGGTGCCAACCTTGAAGCTGTATTTCTGTGAGGTTCCAAGACATCTGAAATTCAAAACTGCAATGTTCAGCCAGTGGGTGTGCATCCCTGTTCTTGTCTGAGGCTGTTCCTGTTATGGGCACTGTGGAAGAAGTGCTCGCCTTTTTATCCCTTGAAAGGCCCTGAAGGCACCAAAACATTAAGTAGCTCCTCCCACATTTTTCCCGCTCTTTTCTGAGCTTGATTGGTGAAGATTTTGAAAGTATAGAGAGATGGTTTTCTGTAGTGGGGATATTGCAACAATTGCTCACCTAACATGGAAGCACTTACTAACTAAAGAAAAATAGAAAGAACTCCTGTTAGGTGAGCATCTGATGCTCAAATGCAATTATTCTCTAAATATTATAACATACACTTCCAGAGCTGTTGTTTAGTTAACAGAACTTCAACCTCAATAGGTAAGCACTTACAAGCTTGAAGCTGTATTTCTGTGAGGTTCCAAGACATCTGAAATTCAAAACTGCAATGTTCAGCCAGTGGGTCTGCATCCCTGTTCTTGTCTCAGGCTGTTCCTGTTATGGGCACTGTGGAAGAAGTGCTCGCCTTTTTATCCCTTGAAAGGCCCTGAAGGCACCAAAACATTAAGTAGCTCCTCCCACATTTTTCCCGCTCTTTTCTGAGCTTGATTGGTGAAGATTTTGAAAGTATAGAGAGATGGTTTTCTGTAGTGGGGATATTGCAACAATTGCTCACCTAACATGGAAGCACTTACTAACTAAAGAAAAATAGAAAGAACTCCTGTTAGGTGAGCATCTGATGCTCAAATGCAATTATTCTCTAAATATTATAACATACACTTCCAGAGCTGTTGTTTAGTTAACAGAGTTGTTGTTTATTTCACAGAACTTCAAACTCAAAAGGTAAGCACTTACAAGCTTGAAGCTGTATTTCTATGAGGTTTCAAGGCATCTTAAATTCAAAACTGCAATGTTCAGCCAAAGGGTCTGCATCCCTGTTCTTGTCAGAGGCTGTTTCTGGTATGGGCACTGTGGAAGAAGTGCCCACTTTTTTATCCCTTGAAAGGCCCTCAAGGCACCAAACCATTAAGTAGCTCCTCCCACATTTTTCCCGCTCTTTTCCGAGCTTGCTTGGTGAAGATTTTGAAAGTATAGAGAGATGGTTTTCTGTAGTGGGGATAGTGCAACAATTGCTCACCTAACATAGAAGCACTTACTAACTAAAGAAAAATAGAAAGAAGTCCTGTTAGGTGAACACCTGATGCTCAAATGCAATCCATCCCTAAATAGTATACCATGTACTTCCAGAGTTGTTGTTTATTTCACAGAACTTCAAACTCAAAAGGTAAGCACTTATAACCATGAAGCTGTATTTCTATGAGGTTTCAAGACATCTGAAATTCAAAACTGCAATGTTCAGCCAGTTGGCCTGCATCACTGTTGTCATCCGAGGCCGTTCCTGCTATGGGCACTGTGGAGAAGGGCCCACCTTTTTATCCCTTGAAAGGCCCTCAAGGCACCAGACCATTAAGTAGCTCCTCCCACATTTTTCCCGCTCTTTTCTGAGGTTGCTTGGTGAAGATTTTGAAAGTATAGAGAGATGGTTTTCTGTAGTGGGGATATTGCAACAATTGCTCACCTAACATGGAAGCACTTACTAACTAAAGAAAAATAGAAAGAACTCCTGTTAGGTGAACACCTGATGCTCAAATGCAATCCATCCCTAAATATTATACCATGTACTTCCAGAGTTGTTGTTTATTTCACAGAACTTCAAACTCAAAAGGTAAGCACTTACAAGCTTGAAGCTGTATTTCTATGAGGTTTCAAGGCATCTGAAATTCAAAACTGCAATGTTCAGCCAAAGGGTCTGCATCCCTGTTCTTGTCAGAGGCTGTTTCTGGTATGGGCACTGTGGAATAAGTGCTCGCCTTTTTATCCCTTGAAAGGCCCTGAAGGCACCAAATCATTAAGTAGCTCCTCCCACATTTTTCCCGCTCTTTTCTGAGCTTGCTTGGTGAAGATTTTGAAAGTATAGAGAGATGGTTTTCTGTAGTGGGGATAGTGCAACAGTTACTCACCTAACATAGAAGCACTTGCTAACTAAAGAAAAATAGAAAGAACTCCTGTTAGGTGAACACCTGATGATCAAATGCAATCCATCCTAAATATTATAACATACACTTCCAAAGTTGCTGTTTAGTTCACAGAACTTCAACCTCAAAAGGTAAGCACTTATAACCATGAAGCTGTATTTCTATGAGGTTTCAAGACATCTGAAATTCAAAACTGCAATGTTCAGCCACTGGGTCTGCATCCCTGTTCTTGTCTGAGGCTGTTACTGTTATGGGCACTGTGGAAGAAGTGCTCGCCTTTTTATCCCTTGAAAGGCCCTGAAGGCACCAAACCATTAAGTAGCTCCTCCCACATTTTTCCCGCTCTTTTCTGAGCTTGCTTGGTGAAGATTTTGAAAGTATAGAGAGATGGTTTTCTGTAGTGGAGATATTGCAACAATTGCTCACCTAACATGGAAGCACTTACTAACTAAAGAAAAATAGAAAGAACTCCTGTTAGGTGAGCACCTGATGTTCAAATGCAATCCATCCTAAATATTATAACATACACTTCCAAAGTTGCTGTTTAGTTCACAGAACTTCAACCTCAAAAGGTAAGCACTTATAACCATGAAGCTGTATTTCTATGAGGTTTCAAGACATCTGAAATTCAAAACTGCAATGTTCAGCCAATGGGTCTGCATCCCTGTTCTTGTCTGAGGCTGTTCCTGTTATGGGCACTGTGGAAGAAGTGCCCACCTTTTTATCCCTTGAAAGGCCCTCAGGCACCAAACCATTAAGTAGCTCCTCCCACATTTTTCCCGCTCTTTTCTGAGCTTGCTTGGTGAAGATTTTGAAAGTATAGAGAGATGGTTTTCTGTAGTGGGGATATTGCAACAATTGCTCACCTAACATGGAAGCACTTACTAACTAAAGAAAAATAGAAAGAACTCCTGTTAGGTGAGCACCTGATGTTCAAATGCAATCCATCCTAAATATTATAACATACACTTCCAAAGTTGCTGTTTAGTTCACAGAACTTCAACCTCAAAAGGTAAGCACTTATAACCATGAAGCTATATTTCTATGAGGTTTCAAGACATCTGAAATTCAAAACTGCAATGTTCAGCCAATGGGTCTGCATCCCTGTTCTTGTCTGAGGCTGTTCCTGTTATGGGCACTGTGGAAGAAGTGCTCGCCTTTTTATCCCTTGAAAGGCCCTGAAGGCACCAAACCATTAAGTAGCTCCTCCCACATTTTTCCCGCTCTTTCTGAGCTTGCTTGGTGAAGATTTTGAAAGTATAGAGAGATGGTTTTCTGTAGTGGGGATATTGCAACAATTGCTCACCTAACATGGAAGCACTTACTAACTAAAGAAAAATAGAAAGAACTCCTGTTAGGTGAACACCTGATGCTCAAATGTAATCCATCCCTAAATATTATACCATGTACTTCCAGAGTTGTTGTTTATTTCACAGAACTTCAAACTCAAAAGGTAAGCACTTACAAGCTTGAAGCTGTATTTCTATGAGGTTTCAAGACATCTGAAATTCAAAACTGCAATGTTCAGCCAAAGGGTCTGCATCCCTGTTCTTGTCTGAGGCTGTTCCTGGTATGGGCACTGTGGAAGAAGTTCTAGCCTTTTTATCCCTTGAAAGTCCCTGAAGGCACCAAACCATTAAGAAGCTCCTCCCACATTTTTCCCGCTCTTTTCTGAGCTTGCTTGGTGAAGATTTTGAAAGTATAGAGAGATGGTTTTCTGTAGTGGAGATATTGCAACAATTGCTCACCTAACATGGAAGCACTTACTAACTAAAGAAAAATAGAAATAACTCCTGTTAGGTGAGTACCTGATGTTCAAATGCAATCCATCCTAAATATTATAACATACACTTCCAAAATTGCTGTTTAGTTCACAGAACTTCAACCTCAAAAGGGAAGCACTTACACATATATAAAACGCAGGTGCCAACCTTGAAGCTGTATTTCTGTGAGGTTCCAAGACATCTGAAATTCAAAACTGCAATGTTCAGCCAGTGGGTCTGCATCCCTGTTCTTGTCTGAGGCTGTTCCTGTTATGGGCACTGTGGAAGAAGTGCTTGCCTTTTTATCCCTTGAAAGGCCCTGAAGGCACCAAAACATTAAGTAGCTCCTCCCACATTTTTCCCGCTCTTTTCTGAGCTTGATTGGTGAAGATTTTGAAAGTATAGAGAGATGGTTTTCTGTAGTGGGGATATAGCAACAATTGCTCACCTAACATGGAAGCACTTACTAACTAAAGAAAAATTGAAAGAACTCCTGTTAGGTGAGCACCTGATGCTCAAATGCAATTATTCTCTAAATATTATAACATACACTTCCAGAGCTGTTGTTTAGTTAACAGAACTTCAACCTCAATAGGTAAGCACTTACAAGCTTGAAGCTGTATTTCTATGAGGTTTCAAGACATCTGAAATTCAAAACTGCAATGTTCAGCCAGTTGGCCTGCATCACTGTTCTCATCCGAGGCCGTTCCTGCTATGGGCACTGTGGAAGAAGTGCCCACCTTTTTATCCCTTGAAAGGCCCTCAGGCACCAAACCATTAAGTAGCTCCTCCCACATTTTTCCCGCTCTTTTCTGAGCTTGCTTGGTGAAGATTTTGAAAGTATAGAGAGATGGTTTTCTGTAGTGGGGATATTGCAACAATTGCTCACCTAACATGGAAGCACTTACTAACTAAAGAAAAATAGAAAGAACTCCTGTTAGGTGAGCACCTGATGTTCAAATGCAATCCATCCTAAATATTATAACATACACTTCCAAAGTTGCTGTTTAGTTCACAGAACTTCAACCTCAAAAGGTAAGCACTTATAACCATGAAGCTATATTTCTATGAGGTTTCAAGACATCTGAAATTCAAAACTGCAATGTTCAGCCAATGGGTGTGCATCCCTGTTCTTGTCTGAGGCTGTTCCTGTTATGGGCACTGTGGAAGAAGTGCTCGCCTTTTTATCCCTTGAAATGCCCTGAAGGCACCAAAACATTAAGTAGCTCCTCCCACATTTTTCCCGCTCTAACATGGAAGCACTTACTAACTAAAGAAAAATAGAAAGAACTCCTGTTAGGTGAACACCTGATGCTCAAATGTAATCCATCCCTAAATATTATACCATGTACTTCCAGAGTTGTTGTTTATTTCACAGAACTTCAAACTCAAAAGGTAAGCACTTACAAGCTTGAAGCTGTATTTCTATGAGGTTTCAAGACATCTGAAATTCAAAACTGCAATGTTCAGCCAAAGGGTCTGCATCCCTGTTCTTGTCTGAGGCTGTTCCTGGTATGGGCACTGTGGAAGAAGTTCTAGCCTTTTTATCCCTTGAAAGTCCCTGAAGGCACCAAACCATTAAGAAGCTCCTCCCACATTTTTCCCGCTCTTTTCTGAGCTTGCTTGGTGAAGATTTTGAAAGTATAGAGAGATGGTTTTCTGTAGTGGAGATATTGCAACAATTGCTCACCTAACATGGAAGCACTTACTAACTAAAGAGAAATAGAAATAACTCCTGTTAGGTGAGCACCTGATGTTCAAATGCAATCCATCATGAATATTATAACATACACTTCCAAAATTGCTGTTTAGTTCACAGAACTTCAACCTCAAAAGGGAAGCACTTACACATATATAAAACGCAGGTGCCAACCTTGAAGCTGTATTTCTGTGAGGTTCCAAGACATCTGAAATTCAAAACTGCAATGTTCAGCCAGTGGGTGTGCATCCCTGTTCTTGTCTGAGGCTGTTCCTGTTATGGGCACTGTGGAAGAAGTGCTCGCCTTTTTATCCCTTGAAAGGCCCTGAAGGCACCAAAACATTAAGTAGCTCCTCCCACATTTTTCCCGCTCTTTTCTGAGCTTGATTGGTGAAGATTTTGAAAGTATAGAGAGATGGTTTTCTGTAGTGGGGATATTGCAACAATTGCTCACCTAACATGGAAGCACTTACTAACTAAAGAAAAATAGAAAGAACTCCTGTTAGGTGAGCATCTGATGCTCAAATGCAATTATTCTCTAAATATTATAACATACACTTCCAGAGCTGTTGTTTAGTTAACAGAACTTCAACCTCAATAGGTAAGCACTTACAAGCTTGAAGCTGTATTTCTGTGAGGTTCCAAGACATCTGAAATTCAAAACTGCAATGTTCAGCCAGTGGGTCTGCATCCCTGTTCTTGTCTCAGGCTGTTCCTGTTATGGGCACTGTGGAAGAAGTGCTCGCCTTTTTATCCCTTGAAAGGCCCTGAAGGCACCAAAACATTAAGTAGCTCCTCCCACATTTTTCCCGCTCTTTTCTGAGCTTGATTGGTGAAGATTTTGAAAGTATAGAGAGATGGTTTTCTGTAGTGGGGATATTGCAACAATTGCTCACCTAACATGGAAGCACTTACTAACTAAAGAAAAATAGAAAGAACTCCTGTTAGGTGAGCATCTGATGCTCAAATGCAATTATTCTCTAAATATTATAACATACACTTCCAGAGCTGTTGTTTAGTTAACAGAGTTGTTGTTTATTTCACAGAACTTCAAACTCAAAAGGTAAGCACTTACAAGCTTGAAGCTGTATTTCTATGAGGTTTCAAGGCATCTTAAATTCAAAACTGCAATGTTCAGCCAAAGGGTCTGCATCCCTGTTCTTGTCAGAGGCTGTTTCTGGTATGGGCACTGTGGAAGAAGTGCCCACTTTTTTATCCCTTGAAAGGCCCTCAAGGCACCAAACCATTAAGTAGCTCCTCCCACATTTTTCCCGCTCTTTTCCGAGCTTGCTTGGTGAAGATTTTGAAAGTATAGAGAGATGGTTTTCTGTAGTGGGGATAGTGCAACAATTGCTCACCTAACATAGAAGCACTTACTAACTAAAGAAAAATAGAAAGAAGTCCTGTTAGGTGAACACCTGATGCTCAAATGCAATCCATCCCTAAATAGTATACCATGTACTTCCAGAGTTGTTGTTTATTTCACAGAACTTCAAACTCAAAAGGTAAGCACTTATAACCATGAAGCTGTATTTCTATGAGGTTTCAAGACATCTGAAATTCAAAACTGCAATGTTCAGCCAGTTGGCCTGCATCACTGTTGTCATCCGAGGCCGTTCCTGCTATGGGCACTGTGGAGAAGGGCCCACCTTTTTATCCCTTGAAAGGCCCTCAAGGCACCAGACCATTAAGTAGCTCCTCCCACATTTTTCCCGCTCTTTTCTGAGGTTGCTTGGTGAAGATTTTGAAAGTATAGAGAGATGGTTTTCTGTAGTGGGGATATTGCAACAATTGCTCACCTAACATGGAAGCACTTACTAACTAAAGAAAAATAGAAAGAACTCCTGTTAGGTGAACACCTGATGCTCAAATGCAATCCATCCCTAAATATTATACCATGTACTTCCAGAGTTGTTGTTTATTTCACAGAACTTCAAACTCAAAAGGTAAGCACTTACAAGCTTGAAGCTGTATTTCTATGAGGTTTCAAGGCATCTGAAATTCAAAACTGCAATGTTCAGCCAAAGGGTCTGCATCCCTGTTCTTGTCAGAGGCTGTTTCTGGTATGGGCACTGTGGAATAAGTGCTCGCCTTTTTATCCCTTGAAAGGCCCTGAAGGCACCAAATCATTAAGTAGCTCCTCCCACATTTTTCCCGCTCTTTTCTGAGCTTGCTTGGTGAAGATTTTGAAAGTATAGAGAGATGGTTTTCTGTAGTGGGGATAGTGCAACAGTTACTCACCTAACATAGAAGCACTTGCTAACTAAAGAAAAATAGAAAGAACTCCTGTTAGGTGAACACCTGATGATCAAATGCAATCCATCCTAAATATTATAACATACACTTCCAAAGTTGCTGTTTAGTTCACAGAACTTCAACCTCAAAAGGTAAGCACTTATAACCATGAAGCTGTATTTCTATGAGGTTTCAAGACATCTGAAATTCAAAACTGCAATGTTCAGCCACTGGGTCTGCATCCCTGTTCTTGTCTGAGGCTGTTACTGTTATGGGCACTGTGGAAGAAGTGCTCGCCTTTTTATCCCTTGAAAGGCCCTGAAGGCACCAAACCATTAAGTAGCTCCTCCCACATTTTTCCCGCTCTTTTCTGAGCTTGCTTGGTGAAGATTTTGAAAGTATAGAGAGATGGTTTTCTGTAGTGGAGATATTGCAACAATTGCTCACCTAACATGGAAGCACTTACTAACTAAAGAAAAATAGAAAGAACTCCTGTTAGGTGAGCACCTGATGTTCAAATGCAATCCATCCTAAATATTATAACATACACTTCCAAAGTTGCTGTTTAGTTCACAGAACTTCAACCTCAAAAGGTAAGCACTTATAACCATGAAGCTGTATTTCTATGAGGTTTCAAGACATCTGAAATTCAAAACTGCAATGTTCAGCCAATGGGTCTGCATCCCTGTTCTTGTCTGAGGCTGTTCCTGTTATGGGCACTGTGGAAGAAGTGCTCGCCTTTTTATCCCTTGAAAGGCCCTGAAGGGACCAAACCATTAAGTAGCTCCTCCCACATTTTTCCCGCTCTTTTCTGAGATTGCTTGGTGAAGATTTTGAAAGTATAGAGAGATGGTTTTCTGTAGTGGAGATATTGCAACAATTGCTCACCTAACATGGAAGCACTTACTAACTAAAGAAAAATAGAAATAACTCCTGTTAGGTGAGCACCTGATGTTCAAATGCAATCCATCCTAAATATTATAACATACACTTCCAAAATTGCTGTTTAGTTCACAGAACTTCAACCTCAAAAGGGAAGCACTTACACATATATAAAACGCAGGTGCCAACCTTAAAGCTGTATTTCTGTGAGGTTCCAAGACATCTGAAATTCAAAACTGCAATGTTCAGCCAGTGGGTCTGCATCCCTGTTCTTGTCTGAGGCTGTTCCTGTTATGGGCACTGTGGAAGAAGTGCTCGCCTTTTTATCCCTTGAAAGGCCCTGAAGGCACCAAAACATTAAGTAGCTCCTCCCACATTTTTCCCGCTCTTTTCTGAGCTTGATTGGTGAAGATTTTGAAAGTATAGAGAGATGGTTTTCTGTAGTGGAGATATTGCAACAATTGCTCACCTAACATGGAAGCACTTACTAACTAAAGAAAAATAGAAAGAACTCCTGTTAGGTGAGCACCTGATGCTCAAATGCAATTATTCTCTAAATATTATAACATACACTTCCAGAGCTGTTGTTTAGTTAACAGAGTTGTTGTTTATTTCACAGAACTTCAAACTCAAAAGGTAAGCACTTACAAGCTTGAAGCTGTATTTCTATGAGGTTTCAAGGCATCTGAAATTCAAAACTGCAATGTTCAGCCAAAGGGTCTGCATCCCTGTTCTTGTCAGAGGCTGTTTCTGGTATGGGCACTGTGGAAGAAGTGCCCACCTTTTTATCCCTTGAAAGGCCCTCAAGGCACCAAACCATTAAGTAGCTCCTCCCACATTGTTCCCGCTCTTTCCCAAGCTTGCTTGGTGAAGATTTTGAAAGTATAGAGAGATGGTTTTCTGTAGTGGGGATAGTGCAACAATTGCTCACCTAACATAGAAGCACTTACTAACTAAAGAAAAATAGAAAGAACTCCTGTTAGGTGAACACCTGATGCTCAAATGCAATCCATCCCTAAATAGTATACCACATACTTCCAGAGTTGTTGTTTATTTCACAGAACTTCAAACTCAAAAGGTAAGCACTTATAACCATGAAGCTGTATTTCTATGAGGTTTCAAGACATCTGAAATTCAAAACTGCAATGTTCAGCCAGTTGGCCTGCATCACTGTTGTCATCCGAGGCCGTTCCTGCTATGGGCACTGTGGAGAAGGGCCCACCTTTTTATCCCTTGAAAGGCCCTCAAGGCACCAGACCATTAAGTAGCTCCTCCCACATTTTCCCCGCTCTTTTCTGAGGTTGCTTGGTGAAGATTTTGAAAGTATAGAGAGATGGTTTTCTGTAGTGGGGATATTGCAACAATTGCTCACCTAACATGGAAGCACTTACTAACTAAAGAAAAATAGAAAGAACTCCTGTTAGGTGAACACCTGATGCTCAAATGCAATCCATCCCTAAATATTATACCATGTACTTCCAGAGTTGTTGTTTATTTCACAGAACTTCAAACTCAAAAGGTAAGCACTTACAAGCTTGAAGCTGTATTTCTATGAGGTTTCAAGGCATCTGAAATTCCAAACTGCAATGTTCAGCCAAAGGGTCTGCATCCCTGTTCTTGTCAGAGGCTGTTTCTGGTATGGGCACTGTGTGCTCGCCTTTTTATCCCTTGAAAGGCCCTGAAGGCACCAAACCATTAAGTAGCTCCTCCCACATTTTTCCCGCTCTTTTCTGAGCTTGCTTGGTGAAGATTTTGAAAGTATAGAGAGATGGTTTTCTGTAGTGGGGATATTGCAACAATTGCTCACCTAACATGGAAGCACTTACTAACTAAAGAAAAATAGAAAGAACTCCTGTTAGGTGAGCACCTGATGTTCAAATGCAATCCATCCTAAATATTATAACATACACTTCCAAAGTTGCTGTTTAGTTCACAGAACTTCAACCTCAAAAGGTAAGCACTTATAACCATGAAGCTGTATTTCTATGAGGTTTCAAGACATCTGAAATTCAAAACTGCAATGTTCAGCCAATGGGTCTGCATCCCTGTTCTTGTCTGAGGCTGTTCCTGTTATGGGCACTGTGGAAGAAGTGCTCGCCTTTTTATCCCTTGAAAGGCCCTGAAGGGACCAAACCATTAAGTAGCTCCTCCCACATTTTTCCCGCTCTTTTCTGAGATTGCTTGGTGAAGATTTTGAAAGTATAGAGAGATGGTTTTCTGTAGTGGAGATATTGCAACAATTGCTCACCTAACATGGAAGCACTTACTAACTAAAGAAAAATAGAAATAACTCCTGTTAGGTGAGCACCTGATGTTCAAATGCAATCCATCCTAAATATTATAACATACACTTCCAAAATTGCTGTTTAGTTCACAGAACTTCAACCTCAAAAGGGAAGCACTTACACATATATAAAACGCAGGTGCCAACCTTAAAGCTGTATTTCTGTGAGGTTCCAAGACATCTGAAATTCAAAACTGCAATGTTCAGCCAGTGGGTCTGCATCCCTGTTCTTGTCTGAGGCTGTTCCTGTTATGGGCACTGTGGAAGAAGTGCTCGCCTTTTTATCCCTTGAAAGGCCCTGAAGGCACCAAAACATTAAGTAGCTCCTCCCACATTTTTCCCGCTCTTTTCTGAGCTTGATTGGTGAAGATTTTGAAAGTATAGAGAGATGGTTTTCTGTAGTGGAGATATTGCAACAATTGCTCACCTAACATGGAAGCACTTACTAACTAAAGAAAAATAGAAAGAACTCCTGTTAGGTGAGCACCTGATGCTCAAATGCAATTATTCTCTAAATATTATAACATACACTTCCAGAGCTGTTGTTTAGTTAACAGAGTTGTTGTTTATTTCACAGAACTTCAAACTCAAAAGGTAAGCACTTACAAGCTTGAAGCTGTATTTCTATGAGGTTTCAAGGCATCTGAAATTCAAAACTGCAATGTTCAGCCAAAGGGTCTGCATCCCTGTTCTTGTCAGAGGCTGTTTCTGGTATGGGCACTGTGGAAGAAGTGCCCACCTTTTTATCCCTTGAAAGGCCCTCAAGGCACCAAACCATTAAGTAGCTCCTCCCACATTGTTCCCGCTCTTTTCCAAGCTTGCTTGGTGAAGATTTTGAAAGTATAGAGAGATGGTTTTCTGTAGTGGGGATAGTGCAACAATTGCTCACCTAACATAGAAGCACTTACTAACTAAAGAAAAATAGAAAGAACTCCTGTTAGGTGAACACCTGATGCTCAAATGCAATCCATCCCTAAATAGTATACCACATACTTCCAGAGTTGTTGTTTATTTCACAGAACTTCAAACTCAAAAGATAAGCACTTATAACCATGAAGCTGTATTTCTATGAGGTTTCAAGACATCTGAAATTCAAAACTGCAATGTTCAGCCAGTTGGCCTGCATCACTGTTGTCATCCGAGGCCGTTCCTGCTATGGGCACTGTGGAGAAGGGCCCACCTTTTTATCCCTTGAAAGGCCCTCAAGGCACCAGACCATTAAGTAGCTCCTCCCACATTTTCCCCGCTCTTTTCTGAGGTTGCTTGGTGAAGATTTTGAAAGTATAGAGAGATGGTTTTCTGTAGTGGGGATATTGCAACAATTGCTCACCTAACATGGAAGCACTTACTAACTAAAGAAAAATAGAAAGAACTCCTGTTAGGTGAACACCTGATGCTCAAATGCAATCCATCCCTAAATATTATACCATGTACTTCCAGAGTTGTTGTTTATTTCACAGAACTTCAAACTCAAAAGGTAAGCACTTACAAGCTTGAAGCTGTATTTCTATGAGGTTTCAAGGCATCTGAAATTCCAAACTGCAATGTTCAGCCAAAGGGTCTGCATCCCTGTTCTTGTCAGAGGCTGTTTCTGGTATGGGCACTGTGTGCTCGCCTTTTTATCCCTTGAAAGGCCCTGAAGGCACCAAACCATTAAGTAGCTCCTCCCACATTTTTCCCGCTCTTTTCTGAGCTTGCTTGGTGAAGATTTTGAAAGTATAGAGAGATGGTTTTCTGTAGTGGGGATATTGCAACAATTGCTCACCTAACATGGAAGCACTTACTAACTAAAGAAAAATAGAAAGAACTCCTGTTAGGTGATCACCTAATGCTCAAATGCAATCCATCCCTAAATATTATACCATGTACTTCCAGAGTTGTTGTTTATTTCACAGAACTTCAAACTCAAAAGGTAAGCACTTACAAGCTTGAAGCTGTATTTCTATGAGGTGTCAAGACATCTGAAATTCAAAACTGCAATGTTCAGCCAAAGGGTCTGCATCCCGGTTCTTGTCTGAGGCTGTTCCTGGTATGGGCACTGTGGAAGAAGTTCTAGCCTTTTTATCCCTTGAAAGTCCCTGAAGGCACCAAACCATTAAGAAGCTCCTCCCACATTTTTCCCGCTCTTTTCTGAGCTTGCTTGGTGAAGATTTTGAAAGTATAGAGAGATGGTTTTCTGTAGTGGAGATATTGCAACAATTGCTCACCTAACATGGAAGCACTTACTAACTAAAGAAAAATAGAAAGAACTCCTGTTAGGTGAGCACCTGATGTTCAAATGCAACCCATCCCTAAATATTATACCATGTACTTCCAGAGTTGTTGTTTATTTCACAGAACTTCAAACTCAAAAGGTAAGCACTTACAACCATGAAGCTGTATTTCTATGAGGTTTCAAGATATCTGAAATTCAAAACTGCAATGTTCAGCCAGTTGGCCTGCATCACTGTTCTCATCTGAGGCCGTTCCTGCTATGGGCACTGTGGAAGAAGTGCCCACCTTTTTATGCCTTGAAAGGCACTCAAGGCACCAAACCATTAAGTAGCTCCTCCCACATTTTTCCCGCTCTTTTCTGAGCTTGCTTGGTGAAGATTTTGAAAGTATAGAGAGATGGTTTTCTGTAGTAGAGATATTGCAACAATTGCTCACCTAACATGGAAGCACTTACTAACTGAAGAAAAATAGAAAGAACTCCTGTTAGGTGAGCACCTGATGCTCAAATGCAATTATTCTCTAAATATTATAACATACACTTCCAGAGCTGTTGTTTAGTTAACAGAACTTCAACCTCAATAGGTAAGCACTTACAAGCTTGAAGCTGTATTTCTATGAGGTTTCAAGACATCTGAAATTCAAAACTGCAATGTTCAGCCAGTTGGCCTGCATCACTGTTCTCATCCGAGGCCATTCCTGCTATGGGCACTGTGGAAGAAGTGCCCACCTTTTTATCCCTTGAAAGGCCCTCAAGGCACCAAACCATTAAGTAGCTCCTCCCACATTTTTCCCGCTCTTTTCTGAGCGTGCTTGGTGAAGATTTTGAAAGTATAGAGAGATGGTTTTCTGTAGTGGGGATATTGCAACAATTGCTCACCTAACATGGAAGCACTTACTAACTAAAGAAAAATAGAAAGAACTCCTGTTAGGTGAGCACCTGATGTTCAAATGCAATCCATCCTAAATATTATAACATACACTTCCAAAGTTGCTGTTTAGTTCACAGAACTTCAACCTCAAAAGGTAAGCACTTATAACCATGAAGCTGTATTTCTATGAGGTTTCAAGACATCTGAAATTCAAAACTGCAATGTTCAGCCAAAGGGTCTCCATCCCTGTTCTTGTCTGAGGCTGTTCCTGGTATGGGCACTGTGGAAGAAGTTCTAGCCTTTTTATCCCTTGAAAGGCCCTCAAGGCACCAAACCATTAAGTAGCTCCTCCCACATTTTTCCCGCTCTTTTCTGAGCGTGCTTGGTGAAGATTTTGAAAGTATAGAGAGATGGTTTTCTGTAGTGGGGATATTGCAACAATTGCTCACCTAACATGGAAGCACTTACTAACTAAAGAAAAATAGAAAGAACTCCTGTTAGGTGAACACCTGATGCTCAAATGTAATCCATCCCTAAATATTATACCATGTACTTCCAGAGTTGTTGTTTATTTCACAGAACTTCAAACTCAAAAGGTAAGCACTTACAAGCTTGAAGCTGTATTTCTATGAGGTTTCAAGACATCTGAAATTCAAAACTGCAATGTTCAGCCAAAGGGTCTGCATCCCTGTTCTTGTCTGAGGCTGTTCCTGGTATGGGCACTGTGGAAGAAGTTCTAGCCTTTTTATCCCTTGAAAGTCCCTGAAGGCACCAAACCATTAAGAAGCTACTCCCACATTTTTCCCGCTCTTTTCTGAGCTTGCTTGGTGAAGATTTTGAAAGTATAGAGAGATGGTTTTCTGTAGTGGAGATATTGCAACAATTGCTCACCTAACATGGAAGCACTTACTAACTAAAGAAAAATAGAAATAACTCCTGTTAGGTGAGCACCTGATGTTCAAATGCAATCCATCCTAAATATTATAACATACACTTCCAAAATTGCTGTTTAGTTCACAGAACTTCAACCTCAAAAGGGAAGCACTTACACATATATAAAACGCAGGTGCCAACCTTAAAGCTGTATTTCTGTGAGGTTCCAAGACATCTGAAATTCAAAACTGCAATGTTCAGCCAGTGGGTCTGCATCCCTGTTCTTGTCTGAGGCTGTTCCTGTTATGGGCACTGTGGAAGAAGTGCTCGCCTTTTTATCCCTTGAAAGGCCCTGAAGGCACCAAAACATTAAGTAGCTCCTCCCACATTTTTCCCGCTCTTTTCTGAGCTTGATTGGTGAAGATTTTGAAAGTATAGAGAGATGGTTTTCTGTAGTGGAGATATTGCAACAATTGCTCACCTAACATGGAAGCACTTACTAACTAAAGAAAAATAGAAAGAACTCCTGTTAGGTGAGCACCTGATGCTCAAATGCAATTATTCTCTAAATATTATAACATACACTTCCAGAGCTGTTGTTTAGTTAACAGAGTTGTTGTTTATTTCACAGAACTTCAAACTCAAAAGGTAAGCACTTACAAGCTTGAAGCTGTATTTCTATGAGGTTTCAAGGCATCTGAAATTCAAAACTGCAATGTTCAGCCAAAGGGTCTGCATCCCTGTTCTTGTCAGAGGCTGTTTCTGGTATGGGCACTGTGGAAGAAGTGCCCACCTTTTTATCCCTTGAAAGGCCCTCAAGGCACCAAACCATTAAGTAGCTCCTCCCACATTGTTCCCGCTCTTTTCCAAGCTTGCTTGGTGAAGATTTTGAAAGTATAGAGAGATGGTTTTCTGTAGTGGGGATAGTGCAACAATTGCTCACCTAACATAGAAGCACTTACTAACTAAAGAAAAATAGAAAGAACTCCTGTTAGGTGAACACCTGATGCTCAAATGCAATCCATCCCTAAATAGTATACCACGTACTTCCAGAGTTGTTGTTTATTTCACAGAACTTCAAACTCAAAAGGTAAGCACTTATAACCATGAAGCTGTATTTCTATGAGGTTTCAAGACATCTGAAATTCAAAACTGCAATGTTCAGCCAGTTGGCCTGCATCACTGTTGTCATCCGAGGCCGTTCCTGCTATGGGCACTGTGGAGAAGGGCCTACCTTTTTATCCCTTGAAAGGCCCTCAAGGCACCAGACCATTAAGTAGCTCCTCCCACATTTTCCCCGCTCTTTTCTGAGGTTGCTTGGTGAAGATTTTGAAAGTATAGAGAGATGGTTTTCTGTAGTGGGGATATTGCAACAATTGCTCACCTAACATGGAAGCACTTACTAACTAAAGAAAAATAGAAAGAACTCCTGTTAGGTGAACACCTGATGCTCAAATGCAATCCATCCCTAAATATTATACCATGTACTTCCAGAGTTGTTGTTTATTTCACAGAACTTCAAACTCAAAAGGTAAGCACTTACAAGCTTGAAGCTGTATTTCTATGAGGTTTCAAGGCATCTGAAATTCAAAACTGCAATGTTCAGCCAAAGGGTCTGCATCCCTGTTCTTGTCAGAGGCTGTTTCTGGTATGGGCACTGTGGAATAAGTGCTCGCCTTTTTATCCCTTGAAAGGCCCTGAAGGCACCAAACCATTAAGTAGCTCCTCCCACATTTTTCCCGCTCTTTTCTGAGCTTGCTTGGTGAAGATTTTGAAAGTATAGAGAGATGGTTTTCTGTAGTGGGGATATTGCAACAATTGCTCACCTAACATGGAAGCACTTACTAACTAAAGAAAAATAGAAAGAACTCCTGTTAGGTGATCACCTAATGCTCAAATGCAATCCATCCCTAAATATTATACCATGTACTTCCAGAGTTGTTGTTTATTTCACAGAACTTCAAACTCAAAAGGTAAGCACTTACAAGCTTGAAGCTGTATTTCTATGAGGTTTCAAGACATCTGAAATTCAAAACTGCAATGTTCAGCCAAAGGGTCTGCATCCCGGTTCTTGTCTGAGGCTGTTCCTGGTATGGGCACTGTGGAAGAAGTTCTAGCCTTTTTATCCCTTGAAAGTCCCTGAAGGCACCAAACCATTAAGAAGCTCCTCCCACATTTTTCCCGCTCTTTTCTGAGCTTGCTTGGTGAAGATTTTGAAAGTATAGAGAGATGGTTTTCTGTAGTGGAGATATTGCAACAATTGCTCACCTAACATGGAAGCACTTACTAACTAAAGAAAAATAGAAAGAACTCCTGTTAGGTGAGCACCTGATGTTCAAATGCAACCCATCCCTAAATATTATACCATGTACTTCCAGAGTTGTTGTTTATTTCACAGAACTTCAAACTCAAAAGGTAAGCACTTACAACCATGAAGCTGTATTTCTATGAGGTTTCAAGATATCTGAAATTCAAAACTGCAATGTTCAGCCAGTTGGCCTGCATCACTGTTCTCATCTGAGGCCGTTCCTGCTATGGGCACTGTGGAAGAAGTGCCCACCTTTTTATGCCTTGAAAGGCACTCAAGGCACCAAACCATTAAGTAGCTCCTCCCACATTTTTCCCGCTCTTTTCTGAGCTTGCTTGGTGAAGATTTTGAAAGTATAGAGAGATGGTTTTCTGTAGTAGAGATATTGCAACAATTGCTCACCTAACATGGAAGCACTTACTAACTGAAGAAAAATAGAAAGAACTCCTGTTAGGTGAGCACCTGATGCTCAAATGCAATTATTCTCTAAATATTATAACATACACTTCCAGAGCTGTTGTTTAGTTAACAGAACTTCAACCTCAATAGGTAAGCACTTACAAGCTTGAAGCTGTATTTCTATGAGGTTTCAAGACATCTGAAATTCAAAACTGCAATGTTCAGCCAGTTGGCCTGCATCACTGTTCTCATCTGAGGCCATTCCTGCTATGGGCACTGTGGAAGAAGTGCCCACCTTTTTATCCCTTGAAAGGCCCTCAAGGCACCAAACCATTAAGTAGCTCCTCCCACATTTTTCCCGCTCTTTTCTGAGCGTGCTTGGTGAAGATTTTGAAAGTATAGAGAGATGGTTTTCTGTAGTGGGGATATTGCAACAATTGCTCACCTAACATGGAAGCACTTACTAACTAAAGAAAAATAGAAAGAACTCCTGTTAGGTGAGCACCTGATGTTCAAATGCAATCCATCCTAAATATTATAACATACACTTCCAAAGTTGCTGTTTAGTTCACAGAACTTCAACCTCAAAAGGTAAGCACTTATAACCATGAAGCTGTATTTCTATGAGGTTTCAAGACATCTGAAATTCAAAACTGCAATGTTCAGCCAAAGGGTCTCCATCCCTGTTCTTGTCTGAGGCTGTTCCTGGTATGGGCACTGTGGAAGAAGTTCTAGCCTTTTTATCCCTTGAAAGGCCCTCAAGGCACCAAACCATTAAGTAGCTCCTCCCACATTTTTCCCGCTCTTTTCTGAGCGTGCTTGGTGAAGATTTTGAAAGTATAGAGAGATGGTTTTCTGTAGTGGGGATATTGCAACAATTGCTCACCTAACATGGAAGCACTTACTAACTAAAGAAAAATAGAAAGAACTCCTGTTAGGTGAACACCTGATGCTCAAATGTAATCCATCCCTAAATATTATACCATGTACTTCCAGAGTTGTTGTTTATTTCACAGAACTTCAAACTCAAAAGGTAAGCACTTACAAGCTTGAAGCTGTATTTCTATGAGGTTTCAAGACATCTGAAATTCAAAACTGCAATGTTCAGCCAAAGGGTCTGCATCCCTGTTCTTGTCTGAGGCTGTTCCTGGTATGGGCACTGTGGAAGAAGTTCTAGCCTTTTTATCCCTTGAAAGTCCCTGAAGGCACCAAACCATTAAGAAGCTCCTCCCACATTTTTCCCGCTCTTTTCTGAGCTTGCTTGGTGAAGATTTTGAAAGTATAGAGAGATGGTTTTCTGTAGTGGAGATATTGCAACAATTGCTCACCTAACATGGAAGCACTTACTAACTAAAGAAAAATAGAAATAACTCCTGTTAGGTGAGCACCTGATGTTCAAATGCAATCCATCCTAAATATTATAACATACACTTCCAAAATTGCTGTTTAGTTCACAGAACTTCAACCTCAAAAGGGAAGCACTTACACATATATAAAACGCAGGTGCCAACCTTGAAGCTGTATTTCTGTGAGGTTCCAAGACATCTGAAATTCAAAACTGCAATGTTCAGCCATTGGGTCTGCATCCCTGTTCTTGTCTGAGGCTGTTCCTGTTATGGGCACTGTGGAAGAAGTGCTCGCCTTTTTATCCCTTGAAAGGCCCTGAAGGCACCAAAACATTAAGTAGCTCCTCCCACATTTTTCCCGCTCTTTTCTGAGCTTGATTGGTGAAGATTTTGAAAGTATAGAGAGATGGTTTTCTGTAGTGGGGATATTGCAACAATTGCTCACCTAACATGGAAGCACTTACTAACTAAAGAAAAATAGAAAGAACTCCTGTTAGGTGAGCACCTGATGTTCAAATGCAACCCATCCCTAAATATTATACCATGTACTTCCAGAGTTGTTGTTTATTTCACAGAACTTCAAACTCAAAAGGTAAGCACTTACAACCATGAAGCTGTATTTCTATGAGGTTTCAAGATATCTGAAATTCAAAACTGCAATGTTCAGCCAGTTGGCCTGCATCACTGTTCTCATCTGAGGCCGTTCCTGCTATGGGCACTGTGGAAGAAGTGCCCACCTTTTTATGCCTTGAAAGGCACTCAAGGCACCAAACCATTAAGTAGCTCCTCCCACATTTTTCCCGCTCTTTTCTGAGCTTGCTTGGTGAAGATTTTGAAAGTATAGAGAGATGGTTTTCTGTAGTAGAGATATTGCAACAATTGCTCACCTAACATGGAAGCACTTACTAACTGAAGAAAAATAGAAAGAACTCCTGTTAGGTGAGCACCTGATGCTCAAATGCAATTATTCTCTAAATATTATAACATACACTTCCAGAGCTGTTGTTTAGTTAACAGAACTTCAACCTCAATAGGTAAGCACTTACAAGCTTGAAGCTGTATTTCTATGAGGTTTCAAGACATCTGAAATTCAAAACTGCAATGTTCAGCCAGTTGGCCTGCATCACTGTTCTCATCCGAGGCCATTCCTGCTATGGGCACTGTGGAAGAAGTGCCCACCTTTTTATCCCTTGAAAGGCCCTCAAGGCACCAAACCATTAAGTAGCTCCTCCCACATTTTTCCCGCTCTTTTCTGAGCGTGCTTGGTGAAGATTTTGAAAGTATAGAGAGATGGTTTTCTGTAGTGGGGATATTGCAACAATTGCTCACCTAACATGGAAGCACTTACTAACTAAAGAAAAATAGAAAGAACTCCTGTTAGGTGAGCACCTGATGTTCAAATGCAATCCATCCTAAATATTATAACATACACTTCCAAAGTTGCTGTTTAGTTCACAGAACTTCAACCTCAAAAGGTAAGCACTTATAACCATGAAGCTGTATTTCTATGAGGTTTCAAGACATCTGAAATTCAAAACTGCAATGTTCAGCCAAAGGGTCTCCATCCCTGTTCTTGTCTGAGGCTGTTCCTGGTATGGGCACTGTGGAAGAAGTTCTAGCCTTTTTATCCCTTGAAAGGCCCTCAAGGCACCAAACCATTAAGTAGCTCCTCCCACATTTTTCCCGCTCTTTTCTGAGCGTGCTTGGTGAAGATTTTGAAAGTATAGAGAGATGGTTTTCTGTAGTGGGGATATTGCAACAATTGCTCACCTAACATGGAAGCACTTACTAACTAAAGAAAAATAGAAAGAACTCCTGTTAGGTGAACACCTGATGCTCAAATGTAATCCATCCCTAAATATTATACCATGTACTTCCAGAGTTGTTGTTTATTTCACAGAACTTCAAACTCAAAAGGTAAGCACTTACAAGCTTGAAGCTGTATTTCTATGAGGTTTCAAGACATCTGAAATTCAAAACTGCAATGTTCAGCCAAAGGGTCTGCATCCCTGTTCTTGTCTGAGGCTGTTCCTGGTATGGGCACTGTGGAAGAAGTTCTAGCCTTTTTATCCCTTGAAAGTCCCTGAAGGCACCAAACCATTAAGAAGCTACTCCCACATTTTTCCCGCTCTTTTCTGAGCTTGCTTGGTGAAGATTTTGAAAGTATAGAGAGATGGTTTTCTGTAGTGGAGATATTGCAACAATTGCTCACCTAACATGGAAGCACTTACTAACTAAAGAAAAATAGAAATAACTCCTGTTAGGTGAGCACCTGATGTTCAAATGCAATCCATCCTAAATATTATAACATACACTTCCAAAATTGCTGTTTAGTTCACAGAACTTCAACCTCAAAAGGGAAGCACTTACACATATATAAAACGCAGGTGCCAACCTTAAAGCTGTATTTCTGTGAGGTTCCAAGACATCTGAAATTCAAAACTGCAATGTTCAGCCAGTGGGTCTGCATCCCTGTTCTTGTCTGAGGCTGTTCCTGTTATGGGCACTGTGGAAGAAGTGCTCGCCTTTTTATCCCTTGAAAGGCCCTGAAGGCACCAAAACATTAAGTAGCTCCTCCCACATTTTTCCCGCTCTTTTCTGAGCTTGATTGGTGAAGATTTTGAAAGTATAGAGAGATGGTTTTCTGTAGTGGAGATATTGCAACAATTGCTCACCTAACATGGAAGCACTTACTAACTAAAGAAAAATAGAAAGAACTCCTGTTAGGTGAGCACCTGATGCTCAAATGCAATTATTCTCTAAATATTATAACATACACTTCCAGAGCTGTTGTTTAGTTAACAGAGTTGTTGTTTATTTCACAGAACTTCAAACTCAAAAGGTAAGCACTTACAAGCTTGAAGCTGTATTTCTATGAGGTTTCAAGGCATCTGAAATTCAAAACTGCAATGTTCAGCCAAAGGGTCTGCATCCCTGTTCTTGTCAGAGGCTGTTTCTGGTATGGGCACTGTGGAAGAAGTGCCCACCTTTTTATCCCTTGAAAGGCCCTCAAGGCACCAAACCATTAAGTAGCTCCTCCCACATTGTTCCCGCTCTTTTCCAAGCTTGCTTGGTGAAGATTTTGAAAGTATAGAGAGATGGTTTTCTGTAGTGGGGATAGTGCAACAATTGCTCACCTAACATAGAAGCACTTACTAACTAAAGAAAAATAGAAAGAACTCCTGTTAGGTGAACACCTGATGCTCAAATGCAATCCATCCCTAAATAGTATACCACGTACTTCCAGAGTTGTTGTTTATTTCACAGAACTTCAAACTCAAAAGGTAAGCACTTATAACCATGAAGCTGTATTTCTATGAGGTTTCAAGACATCTGAAATTCAAAACTGCAATGTTCAGCCAGTTGGCCTGCATCACTGTTGTCATCCGAGGCCGTTCCTGCTATGGGCACTGTGGAGAAGGGCCTACCTTTTTATCCCTTGAAAGGCCCTCAAGGCACCAGACCATTAAGTAGCTCCTCCCACATTTTCCCCGCTCTTTTCTGAGGTTGCTTGGTGAAGATTTTGAAAGTATAG
Organism: Ambystoma mexicanum; assembly: GCF_040938575.1. NCBI lineage: Eukaryota > Metazoa > Chordata > Amphibia > Caudata > Ambystomatidae > Ambystoma > Ambystoma mexicanum. Next base: position 1,142,251,945 of record NC_090941.1, on the reverse strand, counting down.
AGAGATGGTTTTCTGTAGTGGGGATATTGCAACAATTGCTCACCTAACATGGAAGCACTTACTAACTAAAGAAAAATAGAAAGAACTCCTGTTAGGTGAACACCTGATGCTCAAATGCAATCCATCCCTAAATATTATACCATGTACTCCCAGAGTTGTTGTTTATTTCACAGAACTTCAAACTCAAAAGGTAAGCACTTACAAGCTTGAAGCTGTATTTCTATGAGGTTTCAAGGCATCTGAAATTCAAAACTGCAATGTTCAGCCAAAGGGTCTGCATCCCTGTTCTTGTCAGAGGCTGTTTCTGGTATGGGCACTGTGGAATAAGTGCTCGCCTTTTTATCCCTTGAAAGGCCCTGAAGGCACCAAACCATTAAGTAGCTCCTCCCACATTTTTCCCGCTCTTTTCTGAGCTTGCTTGGTGAAGATTTTGAAAGTATAGAGAGATGGTTTTCTGTAGTGGGGATATTGCAACAATTGCTCACCTAACATGGAAGCACTTACTAACTAAAGAAAAATAGAAAGAACTCCTGTTAGGTGATCACCTAATGCTCAAATGCAATCCATCCCTAAATATTATACCATGTACTTCCAGAGTTGTTGTTTATTTCACAGAACTTCAAACTCAAAAGGTAAGCACTTACAAGCTTGAAGCTGTATTTCTATGAGGTTTCAAGACATCTGAAATTCAAAACTGCAATGTTCAGCCAAAGGGTCTGCATCCCGGTTCTTGTCTGAGGCTGTTCCTGGTATGGGCACTGTGGAAGAAGTTCTAGCCTTTTTATCCCTTGAAAGTCCCTGAAGGCACCAAACCATTAAGAAGCTCCTCCCACATTTTTCCCGCTCTTTTCTGAGCTTGCTTGGTGAAGATTTTGAAAGTATAGAGAGATGGTTTTCTGTAGTGGAGATATTGCAACAATTGCTCACCTAACATGGAAGCACTTACTAACTAAAGAAAAATAGAAAGAACTCCTGTTAGGTGAGCACCTGATGTTCAAATGCAACCCATCCCTAAATATTATACCATGTACTTCCAGAGTTGTTGTTTATTTCACAGAACTTCAAACTCAAAAGGTAAGCACTTACAACCATGAAGCTGTATTTCTATGAGGTTTCAAGATATCTGAAATTCAAAACTGCAATGTTCAGCCAGTTGGCCTGTATCACTGTTCTCATCTGAGGCCGTTCCTGCTATGGGCACTGTGGAAGAAGTGCCCACCTTTTTATGCCTTGAAAGGCACTCAAGGCACCAAACCATTAAGTAGCTCCTCCCACATTTTTCCCGCTCTTTTCTGAGCTTGCTTGGTGAAGATTTTGAAAGTATAGAGAGATGGTTTTCTGTAGTAGAGATATTGCAACAATTGCTCACCTAACATGGAAGCACTTACTAACTGAAGAAAAATAGAAAGAACTCCTGTTAGGTGAGCACCTGATGCTCAAATGCAATTATTCTCTAAATATTATAACATACACTTCCAGAGCTGTTGTTTAGTTAACAGAACTTCAACCTCAATAGGTAAGCACTTACAAGCTTGAAGCTGTATTTCTATGAGGTTTCAAGACATCTGAAATTCAAAACTGCAATGTTCAGCCAGTTGGCCTGCATCACTGTTCTCATCCGAGGCCATTCCTGCTATGGGCACTGTGGAAGAAGTGCCCACCTTTTTATCCCTTGAAAGGCCCTCAAGGCACCAAACCATTAAGTAGCTCCTCCCACATTTTTCCCGCTCTTTTCTGAGCGTGCTTGGTGAAGATTTTGAAAGTATAGAGAGATGGTTTTCTGTAGTGGGGATATTGCAACAATTGCTCACCTAACATGGAAGCACTTACTAACTAAAGAAAAATAGAAAGAACTCCTGTTAGGTGAGCACCTGATGTTCAAATGCAATCCATCCTAAATATTATAACATACACTTCCAAAGTTGCTGTTTAGTTCACAGAACTTCAACCTCAAAAGGTAAGCACTTATAACCATGAAGCTGTATTTCTATGAGGTTTCAAGACATCTGAAATCCAAAACTGCAATGTTCAGCCAAAGGGTCTCCATCCCTGTTCTTGTCTGAGGCTGTTCCTGGTATGGGCACTGTGGAAGAAGTTCTAGCCTTTTTATCCCTTGAAAGGCCCTCAAGGCACCAAACCATTAAGTAGCTCCTCCCACATTTTTCCCGCTCTTTTCTGAGCGTGCTTGGTGAAGATTTTGAAAGTATAGAGAGATGGTTTTCTGTAGTGGGGATATTGCAACAATTGCTCACCTAACATGGAAGCACTTACTAACTAAAGAAAAATAGAAAGAACTCCTGTTAGGTGAACACCTGATGCTCAAATGTAATCCATCCCTAAATATTATACCATGTACTTCCAGAGTTGTTGTTTATTTCACAGAACTTCAAACTCAAAAGGTAAGCACTTACAAGCTTGAAGCTGTATTTCTATGAGGTTTCAAGACATCTGAAATTCAAAACTGCAATGTTCAGCCAAAGGGTCTGCATCCCTGTTCTTGTCTGAGGCTGTTCCTGGTATGGGCACTGTGGAAGAAGTTCTAGCCTTTTTATCCCTTGAAAGTCCCTGAAGGCACCAAACCATTAAGAAGCTCCTCCCACATTTTTCCCGCTCTTTTCTGAGCTTGCTTGGTGAAGATTTTGAAAGTATAGAGAGATGGTTTTCTGTAGTGGAGATATTGCAACAATTGCTCACCTAACATGGAAGCACTTACTAACTAAAGAAAAATAGAAATAACTCCTGTTAGGTGAGCACCTGATGTTCAAATGCAATCCATCCTAAATATTATAACATACACTTCCAAAATTGCTGTTTAGTTCACAGAACTTCAACCTCAAAAGGGAAGCACTTACACATATATAAAACGCAGGTGCCAACCTTGAAGCTGTATTTCTGTGAGGTTCCAAGACATCTGAAATTCAAAACTGCAATGTTCAGCCAGTGGGTCTGCATCCCTGTTCTTGTCTGAGGCTGTTCCTGTTATGGGCACTGTGGAAGAAGTGCTCGCCTTTTTATCCCTTGAAAGGCCCTGAAGGCACCAAAACATTAAGTAGCTCCTCCCACATTTTTCCCGCTCTTTTCTGAGCTTGATTGGTGAAGATTTTGAAAGTATAGAGAGATGGTTTTCTGTAGTGGGGATATTGCAACAATTGCTCACCTAACATGGAAGCACTTACTAACTAAAGAAAAATAGAAAGAACTCCTGTTAGGTGAGCACCTGATGCTCAAATGCAATTATTCTCTAAATATTATAACATACACTTCCAGAGCTGTTGTTTAGTTAACAGAGTTGTTGTTTATTTCACAGAACTTCAAACTCAAAAGGTAAGCACTTACAAGCTTGAAGCTGTATTTCTATGAGGTTTCAAGGCATCTGAAATTCAAAACTGCAATGTTCAGCCAAAGGGTCTGCATCCCTGTTCTTGTCAGAGGCTGTTTCTGGTATGGGCACTGTGGAAGAAGTGCCCACCTTTTTATCCCTTGAAAGGCCCTCAAGGCACCAAACCATTAAGTAGCTCCTCCCACATTTTTCCCGCTCTTTTCCGAGCTTGCTTGGTGAAGATTTTGAAAGTATAGAGAGATGGTTTTCTGTAGTGGGGATAGTGCAACAATTGCTCACCTAACATAGAAGCACTTACTAACTAAAGAAAAATAGAAAGAACTCCTGTTAGGTGAACACCTGATGCTCAAATGCAATCCATCCCTAAATAGTATACCATGTACTTCCAGAGTTGTTGTTTATTTCACAGAACTTCAAACTCAAAAGGTAAGCACTTATAACCATGAAGCTGTATTTCTACGAGGTTTCAAGACATCTGAAATTCAAAACTGCAATGTTCAGCCAGTTGGCCTGCATCACTGTTGTCATCCGAGGCCGTTCCTGCTATGGGCACTGTGGAGAAGGGCCCACCTTTTTATCCCTTGAAAGGCCCTCAAGGCACCAGACCACTAAGTAGCTCCTCCCACATTTTTCCCGCTCTTTTCTGAGGTTGCTTGGTGAAGATTTTGAAAGTATAGAGAGATGGTTTTCTGTAGTGGGGATATTGCAACAATTGCTCACCTAACATGGAAGCACTTACTAACTAAAGAAAAATAGAAAGAACTCCTGATAGGTGACCACCTGATGCTCAAATGCAATCCATCCCTAAATATTATACCATGTACTTCCAGAGTTGTTGTTTATTTCACAGAACTTCAAACTCAAAAGGTAAGCACTTACAAGCTTGAAGCTGTATTTCTATGAGGTTTCAAGGCATCTGAAATTCCAAACTGCAATGTTCAGCCAAAGGGTCTGCATCCCTGTTCTTGTCAGAGGCTGTTTCTGGTATGGGCACTGTGGAATAAGTGCTCGCCTTTTTATCCCTTGAAAGGCCCTGATGGCACCAAACCATTAAGTAGCTCCTCCCACATTTTTCCCGCTCTTTTCTGAGCTTGCTTGGTGAAGATTTTGAAAGTATAGAGAGATGGTTTTCTGTAGTGGGGATATTGCAACAATTGCTCACCTAACATGGAAGCACTTACTAACTAAAGAAAAATAGAAAGAACTCCTGTTAGGTGAACACCTAATGCTCAAATGCAATCCATCCCTAAATATTATACCATGTACTTCCAGAGTTGTTGTTTATTTCACAGAACTTCAAACTCAAAAGGTAAGCACTTACAAGCTTGAAGCTGTATTTCTATGAGGTTTCAAGACATCTGAAATTCAAAACTGCAATGTTCAGCCAAAGGGTCTGCATCCCTGTTCTTGTCTGAGGCTGTTCCTGGTATGGGCACTGTGGAAGAAGTTCTAGCCTTTTTATCCCTTGAAAGTCCCTGAAGGCACCAAACCATTAAGAAGCTCCTCCCACATTTTTCCCGCTCTTTTCTGAGCTTGCTTGGTGAAGATTTTGAAAGTATAGAGAGATGGTTTTCTGTAGTGGAGATATTGCAACAATTGCTCACCTAACATGGAAGCACTTACTAACTAAAGAAAAATAGAAAGAACTCCTGTTAGGTGAGCACCTGATGTTCAAATGCAACCCATCCCTAAATATTATACCATGTACTTCCAGAGTTGTTGTTTATTTCACAGAACTTCAAACTCAAAAGGTAAGCTCTTACAACCATGAAGCTGTATTTCTATGAGGTTTCAAGATATCTGAAATTCAAAACTGCAATGTTCAGCCAGTTGGCCTGCATCACTGTTCTCATCCGAGGCCGTTCCTGCTATGGGCACTGTGGAAGAAGTGCCCACCTTTTTATGCCTTGAAAGGCACTCAAGGCACCAAACCATTAAGTAGCTCCTCCCACATTTTTCCCGCTCTTTTCTGAGCTTGCTTGGTGAAGATTTTGAAAGTATAGAGAGATGGTTTTCTGTAGTGGGGATATTGCAACAATTGCTCACCTAACATGGAAGCACTTACTAACTAAAGAAAAATAGAAAGAACTCCTGTTAGGTGATCACCTAATGCTCAAATGCAATCCATCCCTAAATATTATACCATGTACTTCCAGAGTTGTTGTTTATTTCACAGAACTTCAAACTCAAAAGGTAAGCACTTACAAGCTTGAAGCTGTATTTCTATGAGGTTTCAAGACATCTGAAATTCAAAACTGCAATGTTCAGCCAAAGGGTCTGCATCCCGGTTCTTGTCTGAGGCTGTTCCTGGTATGGGCACTGTGGAAGAAGTTCTAGCCTTTTTATCCCTTGAAAGTCCCTGAAGGCACCAAACCATTAAGAAGCTCCTCCCACATTTTTCCCGCTCTTTTCTGAGCTTGCTTGGTGAAGATTTTGAAAGTATAGAGAGATGGTTTTCTGTAGTGGAGATATTGCAACAATTGCTCACCTAACATGGAAGCACTTACTAACTAAAGAAAAATAGAAAGAACTCCTGTTAGGTGAGCACCTGATGTTCAAATGCAACCCATCCCTAAATATTATACCATGTACTTCCAGAGTTGTTGTTTATTTCACAGAACTTCAAACTCAAAAGGTAAGCACTTACAACCATGAAGCTGTATTTCTATGAGGTTTCAAGATATCTGAAATTCAAAACTGCAATGTTCAGCCAGTTGGCCTGCATCACTGTTCTCATCCGAGGCCGTTCCTGCTATGGGCACTGTGGAAGAAGTGCCCACCTTTTTATGCCTTGAAAGGCACTCAAGGCACCAAACCATTAAGTAGCTCCTCCCACATTTTTCCCGCTCTTTTCTGAGCTTGCTTGGTGAAGATTTTGAAAGTATAGAGAGATGGTTTTCTGTAGTAGAGATATTGCAACAATTGCTCACCTAACATGGAAGCACTTACTAACTAAAGAAAAATAGAAAGAACTCCTGTTAGGTGAGCACCTGATGCTCAAATGCAATTATTCTCTAAATATTATAACATACACTTCCAGAGCTGTTGTTTAGTTAACAGAACTTCAACCTCAATAGGTAAGCACTTACAAGCTTGAAGCTGTATTTCTATGAGGTTTCAAGACATCTGAAATTCAAAACTGCAATGTTCAGCCAGTTGGCCTGCATCACTGTTCTCATCCGAGGCCGTTCCTGCTATGGGCACTGTGGAAGAAGTGCCCACCTTTTTATCCCTTGAAAAGCCCTCAGGCACCAAACCATTAAGTAGCTCCTCCCACATTTTTCCCGCTCTTTTCTGAGCTTGCTTGGTGAAGATTTTGAAAGTATAGAGAGATGGTTTTCTGTAGTGGGGATATTGCAACAATTGCTCACCTAACATGGAAGCACTTACTAACTAAAGAAAAATAGAAATAACTCCTGTTAGGTGAGTACCTGATGTTCAAATGCAATCCATCCTAAATATTATAACATACACTTCCAAAATTGCTGTTTAGTTCACAGAACTTCAACCTCAAAAGGGAAGCACTTACACATATATAAAACGCAGGTGCCAACCTTGAAGCTGTATTTCTGTGAGGTTCCAAGACATCTGAAATTCAAAACTGCAATGTTCAGCCAGTGGGTCTGCATCCCTGTTCTTGTCTGAGGCTGTTCCTGTTATGGGCACTGTGGAAGAAGTGCTTGCCTTTTTATCCCTTGAAAGGCCCTGAAGGCACCAAAACATTAAGTAGCTCCTCCCACATTTTTCCCGCTCTTTTCTGAGCTTGATTGGTGAAGATTTTGAAAGTATAGAGAGATGGTTTTCTGTAGTGGGGATATAGCAACAATTGCTCACCTAACATGGAAGCACTTACTAACTAAAGAAAAATTGAAAGAACTCCTGTTAGGTGAGCACCTGATGCTCAAATGCAATTATTCTCTAAATATTATAACATACACTTCCAGAGCTGTTGTTTAGTTAACAGAGTTGTTGTTTATTTCACAGAACTTCAAACTCAAAAGGTAAGCACTTACAAGCTTGAAGCTGTATTTCTATGAGGTTTCAAGGCATCTGAAATTCAAAACTGCAATGTTCAGCCAAAGGGTCTGCATCCCTGTTCTTGTCAGAGGCTGTTTCTGGTATGGGCACTGTGGAAGAAGTGCCCACCTTTTTATCCCTTGAAAGGCCCTCAAGGCACCAAACCATTAAGTAGCTCCTCCCACATTTTTCCCGCTCTTTTCCGAGCTTGCTTGGTGAAGATTTTGAAAGTATAGAGAGATGGTTTTCTGTAGTGGGGATAGTGCAACAATTGCTCACCTAACATAGAAGCACATACTAACTAAAGAAAAATAGAAAGAACTCCTGTTAGGTGAACACCTGATGCTCAAATGCAATCCATCCCTAAATAGTATACCATGTACTTCCAGAGTTGTTGTTTATTTCACAGAACTTCAAACTCAAAAGGTAAGCACTTATAACCATGAAGCTGTATTTCTATGAGGTTTCAAGACATCTGAAATTCAAAACTGCAATGTTCAGCCAGTTGGCCTGCATCACTGTTGTCATCCGAGGCCGTTCCTGCTATGGGCACTGTGGAGAAGGGCCCACCTTTTTATCCCTTGAAAGGCCCTCAAGGCACCAGACCATTAAGTAGCTCCTCCCACATTTTTCCCGCTCTTTTCTGAGCTTGCTTGGTGAAGATTTTGAAAGTATAGAGAGATGGTTTTCTGTAGTGGGGATATTGCAACAATTGCTCACCTAACATGGAAGCACTTACTAACTAAAGAAAAATAGAAAGAACTCCTGTTAGGTGAACACCTGATGCTCAAATGCAATCCATCCCTAAATATTATACCATGTACTTCCAGAGTTGTTGTTTATTTCACAGAACTTCAAACTCAAAAGGTAAGCACTTACAAGCTTGAAGCTGTATTTCTATGAGGTTTCAAGGCATCTGAAATTCAAAACTGCAATGTTCAGCCAAAGGGTCTACATCCCTGTTCTTGTCAGAGGCTGTTTCTGGTATGGGCACTGTGGAATAAGTGCTCGCCTTTTTATCCCTTGAAAGGCCCTGATGGCACCAAACCATTAAGTAGCTCCTCCCACATTTTTCCCGCTCTTTTCTGAGCTTGCTTGGTGAAGATTTTGAAAGTATAGAGAGATGGTTTTCTGTAGTGGGGATATTGCAACAATTGCTCACCTAACATGGAAGCACTTACTAACTAAAGAAAAATAGAAAGAACTCCTGTTAGGTGAACACCTAATGCTCAAATGCAATCCATCCCTAAATATTATACCATGTACTTCCAGAGTTGTTGTTTATTTCACAGAACTTCAAACTCAAAAGGTAAGCACTTACAAGCTTGAAGCTGTATTTCTATGAGGTTTCAAGACATCTGAAATTCAAAACTGCAATGTTCAGCCAAAGGGTCTGCATCCCTGTTCTTGTCTGAGGCTGTTCCTGGTATGGGCACTGTGGAAGAAGTTCTAGCCTTTTTATCCCTTGAAAGTCCCTGAAGGCACCAAACCATTAAGAAGCTCCTCCCACATTTTTCCCGCTCTTTTCTGAGCTTGCTTGGTGAAGATTTTGAAAGTATAGAGAGATGGTTTTCTGTAGTGGAGATATTGCAACAATTGCTCACCTAACATGGAAGCACTTACTAACTAAAGAAAAATAGAAAGAACTCCTGTTAGGTGAGCACCTGATGTTCAAATGCAACCCATCCCTAAATATTATACCATGTACTTCCAGAGTTGTTGTTTATTTCACAGAACTTCAAACTCAAAAGGTAAGCACTTACAACCATGAAGCTGTATTTCTATGAGGTTTCAAGATATCCGAAATTCAAAACTGCAATGTTCAGCCAGTTGGCCTGCATCACTGTTCTCATCCGAGGCCGTTCCTGCTATGGGCACTGTGGAAGAAGTGCCCACCTTTTTATGCCTTGAAAGGCACTCAAGGCACCAAACCATTAAGTAGCTCCTCCCACATTTTTCCCGCTCTTTTCCGAGCTTGCTTGGTGAAGATTTTGAAAGTATAGAGAGATGGTTTTCTGTAGTGGGGATAGTGCAACAATTGCTCACCTAACATAGAAGCACTTACTAACTAAAGAAAAATAGAAAGAACTCCTGTTAGGTGATCACCTAATGCTCAAATGCAATCCATCCCTAAATAGTATACCATGTACTTCCAGAGTTGTTGTTTATTTCACAGAACTTCAAACTCAAAAGGTAAGCACTTACAAGCTTGAAGCTGTATTTCTATGAGGTTTCAAGACATCTGAAATTCAAAACTGCAATGTTCAGCCAATGGGTCTGCATCCCTGTTCTTGTCAGAGGCTGTTTCTGGTATGGGCACTGTGGAATAAGTGCTCGCCTTTTTATCCCTTGAAAGTCCCTGAAGGCACCAAACCATTAAGAAGCTCCTCCCACATTTTTCCCGCTCTTTTCTGAGCTTGCTTGGTGAAGATTTTGAAAGTATAGAGAGATGGTTTTCTGTAGTGGAGATATTGCAACAATTGCTCACCTAACATGGAAGCACTTACTAACTAAAGAAAAATAGAAAGAACTCCTGTTAGGTGAGCACCTGATGTTCAAATGCAACCCATCCCTAAATATTATACCATGTACTTCGAGAGTTGTTGTTTATTTCACAGAACTTCAAACTCAAAAGGTAAGCACTTACAACCATGAAGCTGTATTTCTATGAGGTTTCAAGATATCTGAAATTCAAAACTGCAATGTTCAGCCAGTTGGCCTGCATCACTGTTCTCATCCGAGGCCGTTCCTGCTATGGGCACTGTGGAAGAAGTGCCCACCTTTTTATGCCTTGAAAGGCACTCAAGGCACCAAACCATTAAGTAGCTCCTCCCACATTTTTCCCGCTCTTTTCTGAGCTTGCTTGGTGAAGATTTTGAAAGTATAGAGAGATGGTTTTCTGTAGTAGAGATATTGCAACAATTGCTCACCTAACATGGAAGCACTTACTAACTAAAGAAAAATAGAAAGAACTCCTGTTAGGTGAGCACCTGATGCTCAAATGCAATTATTCTCTAAATATTATAACATACACTTCCAGAGCTCTTGTTTAGTTAACAGAACTTCAACCTCAATAGGTAAGCACTTACAAGCTTGAAGCTGTATTTCTATGAGGTTTCAAGACATCTGAAATTCAAAACTGCAATGTTCAGCCAGTTGGCCTGCATCACTGTTCTCATCCGAGGCCGTTCCTGCTATGGGCACTGTGGAAGAAGTGCCCACCTTTTTATCCCTTGAAAGGCCCTCAGGCACCAAACCATTAAGTAGCTCCTCCCACATTTTTCCCGCTCTTTTCTGAGCTTGCTTGGTGAAGATTTTGAAAGTATAGAGAGATGGTTTTCTGTAGTGGGGATATTGCAACAATTGCTCACCTAACATGGAAGCACTTACTAACTAAAGAAAAATAGAAAGAACTCCTGTTAGGTGAGCACCTGATGTTCAAATGCAATCCATCCTAAATATTATAACATACACTTCCAAAGTTGCTGTTTAGTTCACAGAACTTCAACCTCAAAAGTTAAGCACTTATAACCATGAAGCTATATTTCTATGAGGTTTCAAGACATCTGAAATTCAAAACTGCAATGTTCAGCCAATGGGTCTGCATCCCTGTTCTTGTCTGAGGCTGTTCCTGTTATGGGCACTGTGGAAGAAGTGCTCGCCTTTTTATCCCTTGAAAGGCCCTGAAGGCACCAAACCATTAAGTAGCTCCTCCCACATTTTTCCCGCTCTTTCTGAGCTTGCTTGGTGAAGATTTTGAAAGTATAGAGAGATGGTTTTCTGTAGTGGGGATATTGCAACAATTGCTCACCTAACATGGAAGCACTTACTAACTAAAGAAAAATAGAAAGAACTCCTGTTAGGTGAACACCTGATGCTCAAATGTAATCCATCCCTAAATATTATACCATGTACTTCCAGAGTTGTTGTTTATTTCACAGAACTTCAAACTCAAAAGGTAAGCACTTACAAGCTTGAAGCTGTATTTCTATGAGGTTTCAAGACATCTGAAATTCAAAACTGCAATGTTCAGCCAAAGGGTCTGCATCCCTGTTCTTGTCTGAGGCTGTTCCTGGTATGGGCACTGTGGAAGAAGTTCTAGCCTTTTTATCCCTTGAAAGTCCCTGAAGGCACCAAACCATTAAGAAGCTCCTCCCACATTTTTCCCGCTCTTTTCTGAGCTTGCTTGGTGAAGATTTTGAAAGTATAGAGAGATGGTTTTCTGTAGTGGAGATATTGCAACAATTGCTCACCTAACATGGAAGCACTTACTAACTAAAGAAAAATAGAAATAACTCCTGTTAGGTGAGTACCTGATGTTCAAATGCAATCCATCCTAAATATTATAACATACACTTCCAAAATTGCTGTTTAGTTCACAGAACTTCAACCTCAAAAGGGAAGCACTTACACATATATAAAACGCAGGTGCCAACCTTGAAGCTGTATTTCTGTGAGGTTCCAAGACATCTGAAATTCAAAACTGCAATGTTCAGCCAGTGGGTCTGCATCCCTGTTCTTGTCTGAGGCTGTTCCTGTTATGGGCACTGTGGAAGAAGTGCTTGCCTTTTTATCCCTTGAAAGGCCCTGAAGGCACCAAAACATTAAGTAGCTCCTCCCACATTTTTCCCGCTCTTTTCTGAGCTTGATTGGTGAAGATTTTGAAAGTATAGAGAGATGGTTTTCTGTAGTGGGGATATAGCAACAATTGCTCACCTAACATGGAAGCACTTACTAACTAAAGAAAAATTGAAAGAACTCCTGTTAGGTGAGCACCTGATGCTCAAATGCAATTATTCTCTAAATATTATAACATACACTTCCAGAGCTGTTGTTTAGTTAACAGAGTTGTTGTTTATTTCACAGAACTTCAAACTCAAAAGGTAAGCACTTACAAGCTTGAAGCTGTATTTCTATGAGGTTTCAAGGCATCTGAAATTCAAAACTGCAATGTTCAGCCAAAGGGTCTGCATCCCTGTTCTTGTCAGAGGCTGTTTCTGGTATGGGCACTGTGGAAGAAGTGCCCACCTTTTTATCCCTTGAAAGGCCCTCAAGGCACCAAACCATTAAGTAGCTCCTCCCACATTTTTCCCGCTCTTTTCCGAGCTTGCTTGGTGAAGATTTTGAAAGTATAGAGAGATGGTTTTCTGTAGTGGGGATAGTGCAACAATTGCTCACCTAACATAGAAGCACTTACTAACTAAAGAAAAATAGAAAGAACTCCTGTTAGGTGAACACCTGATGCTCAAATGCAATCCATCCCTAAATAGTATACCATGTACTTCCAGAGTTGTTGTTTATTTCACAGAACTTCAAACTCAAAAGGTAAGCACTTATAACCATGAAGCTGTATTTCTATGAGGTTTCAAGACATCTGAAATTCAAAACTGCAATGTTCAGCCAGTTGGCCTGCATCACTGTTGTCATCCGAGGCCGTTCCTGCTATGGGCACTGTGGAGAAGGGCCCACCTTTTTATCCCTTGAAAGGCCCTCAAGGCACCAGACCATTAAGTAGCTCCTCCCACATTTTTCCCGCTCTTTTCTGAGCTTGCTTGGTGAAGATTTTGAAAGTATAGAGAGATGGTTTTCTGTAGTGGGGATATTGCAACAATTGCTCACCTAACATGGAAGCACTTACTAACTAAAGAAAAATAGAAAGAACTCCTGTTAGGTGAACACCTGATGCTCAAATGCAATCCATCCCTAAATATTATACCATGTACTTCCAGAGTTGTTGTTTATTTCACAGAACTTCAAACTCAAAAGGTAAGCACTTACAAGCTTGAAGCTGTATTTCTATGAGGTTTCAAGGCATCTGAAATTCAAAACTGCAATGTTCAGCCAAAGGGTCTACATCCCTGTTCTTGTCAGAGGCTGTTTCTGGTATGGGCACTGTGGAATAAGTGCTCGCCTTTTTATCCCTTGAAAGGCCCTGATGGCACCAAACCATTAAGTAGCTCCTCCCACATTTTTCCCGCTCTTTTCTGAGCTTGCTTGGTGAAGATTTTGAAAGTATAGAGAGATGGTTTTCTGTAGTGGGGATATTGCAACAATTGCTCACCTAACATGGAAGCACTTACTAACTAAAGAAAAATAGAAAGAACTCCTGTTAGGTGAACACCTAATGCTCAAATGCAATCCATCCCTAAATATTATACCATGTACTTCCAGAGTTGTTGTTTATTTCACAGAACTTCAAACTCAAAAGGTAAGCACTTACAAGCTTGAAGCTGTATTTCTATGAGGTTTCAAGACATCTGAAATTCAAAACTGCAATGTTCAGCCAAAGGGTCTGCATCCCTGTTCTTGTCTGAGGCTGTTCCTGGTATGGGCACTGTGGAAGAAGTTCTAGCCTTTTTATCCCTTGAAAGTCCCTGAAGGCACCAAACCATTAAGAAGCTCCTCCCACATTTTTCCCGCTCTTTTCTGAGCTTGCTTGGTGAAGATTTTGAAAGTATAGAGAGATGGTTTTCTGTAGTGGAGATATTGCAACAATTGCTCACCTAACATGGAAGCACTTACTAACTAAAGAAAAATAGAAAGAACTCCTGTTAGGTGAGCACCTGATGTTCAAATGCAACCCATCCCTAAATATTATACCATGTACTTCCAGAGTTGTTGTTTATTTCACAGAACTTCAAACTCAAAAGGTAAGCTCTTACAACCATGAAGCTGTATTTCTATGAGGTTTCAAGATATCTGAAATTCAAAACTGCAATGTTCAGCCAGTTGGCCTGCATCACTGTTCTCATCCGAGGCCGTTCCTGCTATGGGCACTGTGGAAGAAGTGCCCACCTTTTTATGCCTTGAAAGGCACTCAAGGCACCAAACCATTAAGTAGCTCCTCCCACATTTTTCCCGCTCTTTTCTGAGCTTGCTTGGTGAAGATTTTGAAAGTATAGAGAGATGGTTTTCTGTAGTGGGGATATTGCAACAATTGCTCACCTAACATGGAAGCACTTACTAACTAAAGAAAAATAGAAAGAACTCCTGTTAGGTGATCACCTAATGCTCAAATGCAATCCATCCCTAAATATTATACCATGTACTTCCAGAGTTGTTGTTTATTTCACAGAACTTCAAACTCAAAAGGTAAGCACTTACAAGCTTGAAGCTGTATTTCTATGAGGTTTCAAGACATCTGAAATTCAAAACTGCAATGTTCAGCCAAAGGGTCTGCATCCCGGTTCTTGTCTGAGGCTGTTCCTGGTATGGGCACTGTGGAAGAAGTTCTAGCCTTTTTATCCCTTGAAAGTCCCTGAAGGCACCAAACCATTAAGAAGCTCCTCCCACATTTTTCCCGCTCTTTTCTGAGCTTGCTTGGTGAAGATTTTGAAAGTATAGAGAGATGGTTTTCTGTAGTGGAGATATTGCAACAATTGCTCACCTAACATGGAAGCACTTACTAACTAAAGAAAAATAGAAAGAACTCCTGTTAGGTGAGCACCTGATGTTCAAATGCAACCCATCCCTAAATATTATACCATGTACTTCCAGAGTTGTTGTTTATTTCACAGAACTTCAAACTCAAAAGGTAAGCACTTACAACCATGAAGCTGTATTTCTATGAGGTTTCAAGATATCTGAAATTCAAAACTGCAATGTTCAGCCAGTTGGCCTGCATCACTGTTCTCATCCGAGGCCGTTCCTGCTATGGGCACTGTGGAAGAAGTGCCCACCTTTTTATGCCTTGAAAGGCACTCAAGGCACCAAACCATTAAGTAGCTCCTCCCACATTTTTCCCGCTCTTTTCTGAGCTTGCTTGGTGAAGATTTTGAAAGTATAGAGAGATGGTTTTCTGTAGTAGAGATATTGCAACAATTGCTCACCTAACATGGAAGCACTTACTAACTAAAGAAAAATAGAAAGAACTCCTGTTAGGTGAGCACCTGATGCTCAAATGCAATTATTCTCTAAATATTATAACATACACTTCCAGAGCTGTTGTTTAGTTAACAGAACTTCAACCTCAATAGGTAAGCACTTACAAGCTTGAAGCTGTATTTCTATGAGGTTTCAAGACATCTGAAATTCAAAACTGCAATGTTCAGCCAGTTGGCCTGCATCACTGTTCTCATCCGAGGCCGTTCCTGCTATGGGCACTGTGGAAGAAGTGCCCACCTTTTTATCCCTTGAAAGGCCCTCAGGCACCAAACCATTAAGTAGCTCCTCCCACATTTTTCCCGCTCTTTTCTGAGCTTGCTTGGTGAAGATTTTGAAAGTATAGAGAGATGGTTTTCTGTAGTGGGGATATTGCAACAATTGCTCACCTAACATGGAAGCACTTACTAACTAAAGAAAAATAGAAAGAACTCCTGTTAGGTGAGCACCTGATGTTCAAATGCAATCCATCCTAAATATTATAACATACACTTCCAAAGTTGCTGTTTAGTTCACAGAACTTCAACCTCAAAAGGTAAGCACTTATAACCATGAAGCTATATTTCTATGAGGTTTCAAGACATCTGAAATTCAAAACTGCAATGTTCAGCCAATGGGTCTGCATCCCTGTTCTTGTCTGAGGCTGTTCCTGTTATGGGCACTGTGGAAGAAGTGCTCGCCTTTTTATCCCTTGAAAGGCCCTGAAGGCACCAAACCATTAAGTAGCTCCTCCCACATTTTTCCCGCTCTTTCTGAGCTTGCTTGGTGAAGATTTTGAAAGTATAGAGAGATGGTTTTCTGTAGTGGGGATATTGCAACAATTGCTCACCTAACATGGAAGCACTTACTAACTAAAGAAAAATAGAAAGAACTCCTGTTAGGTGAACACCTGATGCTCAAATGTAATCCATCCCTAAATATTATACCATGTACTTCCAGAGTTGTTGTTTATTTCACAGAACTTCAAACTCAAAAGGTAAGCACTTACAAGCTTGAAGCTGTATTTCTATGAGGTTTCAAGACATCTGAAATTCAAAACTGCAATGTTCAGCCAAAGGGTCTGCATCCCTGTTCTTGTCTGAGGCTGTTCCTGGTATGGGCACTGTGGAAGAAGTTCTAGCCTTTTTATCCCTTGAAAGTCCCTGAAGGCACCAAACCATTAAGAAGCTCCTCCCACATTTTTCCCGCTCTTTTCTGAGCTTGCTTGGTGAAGATTTTGAAAGTATAGAGAGATGGTTTTCTGTAGTGGAGATATTGCAACAATTGCTCACCTAACATGGAAGCACTTACTAACTAAAGAAAAATAGAAATAACTCCTGTTAGGTGAGTACCTGATGTTCAAATGCAATCCATCCTAAATATTATAACATACACTTCCAAAATTGCTGTTTAGTTCACAGAACTTCAACCTCAAAAGGGAAGCACTTACACATATATAAAACGCAGGTGCCAACCTTGAAGCTGTATTTCTGTGAGGTTCCAAGACATCTGAAATTCAAAACTGCAATGTTCAGCCAGTGGGTCTGCATCCCTGTTCTTGTCTGAGGCTGTTCCTGTTATGGGCACTGTGGAAGAAGTGCTTGCCTTTTTATCCCTTGAAAGGCCCTGAAGGCACCAAAACATTAAGTAGCTCCTCCCACATTTTTCCCGCTCTTTTCTGAGCTTGATTGGTGAAGATTTTGAAAGTATA
Organism: Ambystoma mexicanum; assembly: GCF_040938575.1. Lineage (NCBI taxonomy): Eukaryota > Metazoa > Chordata > Amphibia > Caudata > Ambystomatidae > Ambystoma > Ambystoma mexicanum. The sequence goes on along the minus strand of NC_090941.1, from coordinate 1,142,235,017 downwards.
GAGAGATGGTTTTCTGTAGTGGGGATATAGCAACAATTGCTCACCTAACATGGAAGCACTTACTAACTAAAGAAAAATTGAAAGAACTCCTGTTAGGTGAGCACCTGATGCTCAAATGCAATTATTCTCTAAATATTATAACATACACTTCCAGAGCTGTTGTTTAGTTAACAGAGTTGTTGTTTATTTCACAGAACTTCAAACTCAAAAGGTAAGCACTTACAAGCTTGAAGCTGTATTTCTATGAGGTTTCAAGGCATCTGAAATTCAAAACTGCAATGTTCAGCCAAAGGGTCTGCATCCCTGTTCTTGTCAGAGGCTGTTTCTGGTATGGGCACTGTGGAAGAAGTGCCCACCTTTTTATCCCTTGAAAGGCCCTCAAGGCACCAAACCATTAAGTAGCTCCTCCCACATTTTTCCCGCTCTTTTCCGAGCTTGCTTGGTGAAGATTTTGAAAGTATAGAGAGATGGTTTTCTGTAGTGGGGATAGTGCAACAATTGCTCACCTAACATAGAAGCACTTACTAACTAAAGAAAAATAGAAAGAACTCCTGTTAGGTGAACACCTGATGCTCAAATGCAATCCATCCCTAAATAGTATACCATGTACTTCCAGAGTTGTTGTTTATTTCACAGAACTTCAAACTCAAAAGGTAAGCACTTATAACCATGAAGCTGTATTTCTATGAGGTTTCAAGACATCTGAAATTCAAAACTGCAATGTTCAGCCAGTTGGCCTGCATCACTGTTGTCATCCGAGGCCGTTCCTGCTATGGGCACTGTGGAGAAGGGCCCACCTTTTTATCCCTTGAAAGGCCCTCAAGGCACCAGACCATTAAGTAGCTCCTCCCACATTTTTCCCGCTCTTTTCTGAGCTTGCTTGGTGAAGATTTTGAAAGTATAGAGAGATGGTTTTCTGTAGTGGGGATATTGCAACAATTGCTCACCTAACATGGAAGCACTTACTAACTAAAGAAAAATAGAAAGAACTCCTGTTAGGTGAACACCTGATGCTCAAATGCAATCCATCCCTAAATATTATACCATGTACTTCCAGAGTTGTTGTTTATTTCACAGAACTTCAAACTCAAAAGGTAAGCACTTACAAGCTTGAAGCTGTATTTCTATGAGGTTTCAAGGCATCTGAAATTCAAAACTGCAATGTTCAGCCAAAGGGTCTACATCCCTGTTCTTGTCAGAGGCTGTTTCTGGTATGGGCACTGTGGAATAAGTGCTCGCCTTTTTATCCCTTGAAAGGCCCTGATGGCACCAAACCATTAAGTAGCTCCTCCCACATTTTTCCCGCTCTTTTCTGAGCTTGCTTGGTGAAGATTTTGAAAGTATAGAGAGATGGTTTTCTGTAGTGGGGATATTGCAACAATTGCTCACCTAACATGGAAGCACTTACTAACTAAAGAAAAATAGAAAGAACTCCTGTTAGGTGAACACCTAATGCTCAAATGCAATCCATCCCTAAATATTATACCATGTACTTCCAGAGTTGTTGTTTATTTCACAGAACTTCAAACTCAAAAGGTAAGCACTTACAAGCTTGAAGCTGTATTTCTATGAGGTTTCAAGACATCTGAAATTCAAAACTGCAATGTTCAGCCAAAGGGTCTGCATCCCTGTTCTTGTCTGAGGCTGTTCCTGGTATGGGCACTGTGGAAGAAGTTCTAGCCTTTTTATCCCTTGAAAGTCCCTGAAGGCACCAAACCATTAAGAAGCTCCTCCCACATTTTTCCCGCTCTTTTCTGAGCTTGCTTGGTGAAGATTTTGAAAGTATAGAGAGATGGTTTTCTGTAGTGGAGATATTGCAACAATTGCTCACCTAACATGGAAGCACTTACTAACTAAAGAAAAATAGAAAGAACTCCTGTTAGGTGAGCACCTGATGTTCAAATGCAACCCATCCCTAAATATTATACCATGTACTTCCAGAGTTGTTGTTTATTTCACAGAACTTCAAACTCAAAAGGTAAGCACTTACAACCATGAAGCTGTATTTCTATGAGGTTTCAAGATATCCGAAATTCAAAACTGCAATGTTCAGCCAGTTGGCCTGCATCACTGTTCTCATCCGAGGCCGTTCCTGCTATGGGCACTGTGGAAGAAGTGCCCACCTTTTTATGCCTTGAAAGGCACTCAAGGCACCAAACCATTAAGTAGCTCCTCCCACATTTTTCCCGCTCTTTTCCGAGCTTGCTTGGTGAAGATTTTGAAAGTATAGAGAGATGGTTTTCTGTAGTGGGGATAGTGCAACAATTGCTCACCTAACATAGAAGCACTTACTAACTAAAGAAAAATAGAAAGAACTCCTGTTAGGTGATCACCTAATGCTCAAATGCAATCCATCCCTAAATAGTATACCATGTACTTCCAGAGTTGTTGTTTATTTCACAGAACTTCAAACTCAAAAGGTAAGCACTTACAAGCTTGAAGCTGTATTTCTATGAGGTTTCAAGACATCTGAAATTCAAAACTGCAATGTTCAGCCAATGGGTCTGCATCCCTGTTCTTGTCAGAGGCTGTTTCTGGTATGGGCACTGTGGAATAAGTGCTCGCCTTTTTATCCCTTGAAAGTCCCTGAAGGCACCAAACCATTAAGAAGCTCCTCCCACATTTTTCCCGCTCTTTTCTGAGCTTGCTTGGTGAAGATTTTGAAAGTATAGAGAGATGGTTTTCTGTAGTGGAGATATTGCAACAATTGCTCACCTAACATGGAAGCACTTACTAACTAAAGAAAAATAGAAAGAACTCCTGTTAGGTGAGCACCTGATGTTCAAATGCAACCCATCCCTAAATATTATACCATGTACTTCGAGAGTTGTTGTTTATTTCACAGAACTTCAAACTCAAAAGGTAAGCACTTACAACCATGAAGCTGTATTTCTATGAGGTTTCAAGATATCTGAAATTCAAAACTGCAATGTTCAGCCAGTTGGCCTGCATCACTGTTCTCATCCGAGGCCGTTCCTGCTATGGGCACTGTGGAAGAAGTGCCCACCTTTTTATGCCTTGAAAGGCACTCAAGGCACCAAACCATTAAGTAGCTCCTCCCACATTTTTCCCGCTCTTTTCTGAGCTTGCTTGGTGAAGATTTTGAAAGTATAGAGAGATGGTTTTCTGTAGTAGAGATATTGCAACAATTGCTCACCTAACATGGAAGCACTTACTAACTAAAGAAAAATAGAAAGAACTCCTGTTAGGTGAGCACCTGATGCTCAAATGCAATTATTCTCTAAATATTATAACATACACTTCCAGAGCTGTTGTTTAGTTAACAGAACTTCAACCTCAATAGGTAAGCACTTACAAGCTTGAAGCTGTATTTCTATGAGGTTTCAAGACATCTGAAATTCAAAACTGCAATGTTCAGCCAGTTGGCCTGCATCACTGTTCTCATCCGAGGCCGTTCCTGCTATGGGCACTGTGGAAGAAGTGCCCACCTTTTTATCCCTTGAAAGGCCCTCAGGCACCAAACCATTAAGTAGCTCCTCCCACATTTTTCCCGCTCTTTTCTGAGCTTGCTTGGTGAAGATTTTGAAAGTATAGAGAGATGGTTTTCTGTAGTGGGGATATTGCAACAATTGCTCACCTAACATGGAAGCACTTACTAACTAAAGAAAAATAGAAAGAACTCCTGTTAGGTGAGCACCTGATGTTCAAATGCAATCCATCCTAAATATTATAACATACACTTCCAAAGTTGCTGTTTAGTTCACAGAACTTCAACCTCAAAAGGTAAGCACTTATAACCATGAAGCTATATTTCTATGAGGTTTCAAGACATCTGAAATTCAAAACTGCAATGTTCAGCCAATGGGTCTGCATCCCTGTTCTTGTCTGAGGCTGTTCCTGTTATGGGCACTGTGGAAGAAGTGCTCGCCTTTTTATCCCTTGAAAGGCCCTGAAGGCACCAAACCATTAAGTAGCTCCTCCCACATTTTTCCCGCTCTTTCTGAGCTTGCTTGGTGAAGATTTTGAAAGTATAGAGAGATGGTTTTCTGTAGTGGGGATATTGCAACAATTGCTCACCTAACATGGAAGCACTTACTAACTAAAGAAAAATAGAAAGAACTCCTGTTAGGTGAACACCTGATGCTCAAATGTAATCCATCCCTAAATATTATACCATGTACTTCCAGAGTTGTTGTTTATTTCACAGAACTTCAAACTCAAAAGGTAAGCACTTACAAGCTTGAAGCTGTATTTCTATGAGGTTTCAAGACATCTGAAATTCAAAACTGCAATGTTCAGCCAAAGGGTCTGCATCCCTGTTCTTGTCTGAGGCTGTTCCTGGTATGGGCACTGTGGAAGAAGTTCTAGCCTTTTTATCCCTTGAAAGTCCCTGAAGGCACCAAACCATTAAGAAGCTCCTCCCACATTTTTCCCGCTCTTTTCTGAGCTTGCTTGGTGAAGATTTTGAAAGTATAGAGAGATGGTTTTCTGTAGTGGAGATATTGCAACAATTGCTCACCTAACATGGAAGCACTTACTAACTAAAGAAAAATAGAAATAACTCCTGTTAGGTGAGTACCTGATGTTCAAATGCAATCCATCCTAAATATTATAACATACACTTCCAAAATTGCTGTTTAGTTCACAGAACTTCAACCTCAAAAGGGAAGCACTTACACATATATAAAACGCAGGTGCCAACCTTGAAGCTGTATTTCTGTGAGGTTCCAAGACATCTGAAATTCAAAACTGCAATGTTCAGCCAGTGGGTCTGCATCCCTGTTCTTGTCTGAGGCTGTTCCTGTTATGGGCACTGTGGAAGAAGTGCTTGCCTTTTTATCCCTTGAAAGGCCCTGAAGGCACCAAAACATTAAGTAGCTCCTCCCACATTTTTCCCGCTCTTTTCTGAGCTTGATTGGTGAAGATTTTGAAAGTATAGAGAGATGGTTTTCTGTAGTGGGGATATAGCAACAATTGCTCACCTAACATGGAAGCACTTACTAACTAAAGAAAAATTGAAAGAACTCCTGTTAGGTGAGCACCTGATGCTCAAATGCAATTATTCTCTAAATATTATAACATACACTTCCAGAGCTGTTGTTTAGTTAACAGAGTTGTTGTTTATTTCACAGAACTTCAAACTCAAAAGGTAAGCACTTACAAGCTTGAAGCTGTATTTCTATGAGGTTTCAAGGCATCTGAAATTCAAAACTGCAATGTTCAGCCAAAGGGTCTGCATCCCTGTTCTTGTCAGAGGCTGTTTCTGGTATGGGCACTGTGGAAGAAGTGCCCACCTTTTTATCCCTTGAAAGGCCCTCAAGGCACCAAACCATTAAGTAGCTCCTCCCACATTTTTCCCGCTCTTTTCCGAGCTTGCTTGGTGAAGATTTTGAAAGTATAGAGAGATGGTTTTCTGTAGTGGGGATAGTGCAACAATTGCTCACCTAACATAGAAGCACTTACTAACTAAAGAAAAATAGAAAGAACTCCTGTTAGGTGAACACCTGATGCTCAAATGCAATCCATCCCTAAATAGTATACCATGTACTTCCAGAGTTGTTGTTTATTTCACAGAACTTCAAACTCAAAAGGTAAGCACTTATAACCATGAAGCTGTATTTCTATGAGGTTTCAAGACATCTGAAATTCAAAACTGCAATGTTCAGCCAGTTGGCCTGCATCACTGTTGTCATCCGAGGCCGTTCCTGCTATGGGCACTGTGGAGAAGGGCCCACCTTTTTATCCCTTGAAAGGCCCTCAAGGCACCAGACCATTAAGTAGCTCCTCCCACATTTTTCCCGCTCTTTTCTGAGCTTGCTTGGTGAAGATTTTGAAAGTATAGAGAGATGGTTTTCTGTAGTGGGGATATTGCAACAATTGCTCACCTAACATGGAAGCACTTACTAACTAAAGAAAAATAGAAAGAACTCCTGTTAGGTGAACACCTGATGCTCAAATGCAATCCATCCCTAAATATTATACCATGTACTTCCAGAGTTGTTGTTTATTTCACAGAACTTCAAACTCAAAAGGTAAGCACTTACAAGCTTGAAGCTGTATTTCTATGAGGTTTCAAGGCATCTGAAATTCAAAACTGCAATGTTCAGCCAAAGGGTCTACATCCCTGTTCTTGTCAGAGGCTGTTTCTGGTATGGGCACTGTGGAATAAGTGCTCGCCTTTTTATCCCTTGAAAGGCCCTGATGGCACCAAACCATTAAGTAGCTCCTCCCACATTTTTCCCGCTCTTTTCTGAGCTTGCTTGGTGAAGATTTTGAAAGTATAGAGAGATGGTTTTCTGTAGTGGGGATATTGCAACAATTGCTCACCTAACATGGAAGCACTTACTAACTAAAGAAAAATAGAAAGAACTCCTGTTAGGTGAACACCTAATGCTCAAATGCAATCCATCCCTAAATATTATACCATGTACTTCCAGAGTTGTTGTTTATTTCACAGAACTTCAAACTCAAAAGGTAAGCACTTACAAGCTTGAAGCTGTATTTCTATGAGGTTTCAAGACATCTGAAATTCAAAACTGCAATGTTCAGCCAAAGGGTCTGCATCCCTGTTCTTGTCTGAGGCTGTTCCTGGTATGGGCACTGTGGAAGAAGTTCTAGCCTTTTTATCCCTTGAAAGTCCCTGAAGGCACCAAACCATTAAGAAGCTCCTCCCACATTTTTCCCGCTCTTTTCTGAGCTTGCTTGGTGAAGATTTTGAAAGTATAGAGAGATGGTTTTCTGTAGTGGAGATATTGCAACAATTGCTCACCTAACATGGAAGCACTTACCAACTAAAGAAAAATAGAAAGAACTCCTGTTAGGTGAGCACCTGATGTTCAAATGCAACCCATCCCTAAATATTATACCATGTACTTCCAGAGTTGTTGTTTATTTCACAGAACTTCAAACTCAAAAGGTAAGCACTTACAACCATGAAGCTGTATTTCTATGAGGTTTCAAGATATCCGAAATTCAAAACTGCAATGTTCAGCCAGTTGGCCTGCATCACTGTTCTCATCCGAGGCCGTTCCTGCTATGGGCACTGTGGAAGAAGTGCCCACCTTTTTATGCCTTGAAAGGCACTCAAGGCACCAAACCATTAAGTAGCTCCTCCCACATTTTTCCCGCTCTTTTCCGAGCTTGCTTGGTGAAGATTTTGAAAGTATAGAGAGATGGTTTTCTGTAGTGGGGATAGTGCAACAATTGCTCACCTAACATAGAAGCACTTACTAACTAAAGAAAAATAGAAAGAACTCCTGTTAGGTGATCACCTAATGCTCAAATGCAATCCATCCCTAAATAGTATACCATGTACTTCCAGAGTTGTTGTTTATTTCACAGAACTTCAAACTCAAAAGGTAAGCACTTACAAGCTTGAAGCTGTATTTCTATGAGGTTTCAAGACATCTGAAATTCAAAACTGCAATGTTCAGCCAATGGGTCTGCATCCCTGTTCTTGTCAGAGGCTGTTTCTGGTATGGGCACTGTGGAATAAGTGCTCGCCTTTTTATCCCTTGAAAGTCCCTGAAGGCACCAAACCATTAAGAAGCTCCTCCCACATTTTTCCCGCTCTTTTCTGAGCTTGCTTGGTGAAGATTTTGAAAGTATAGAGAGATGGTTTTCTGTAGTGGAGATATTGCAACAATTGCTCACCTAACATGGAAGCACTTACTAACTAAAGAAAAATAGAAAGAACTCCTGTCAGGTGAGCACCTGATGTTCAAATGCAACCCATCCCTAAATATTATACCATGTACTTCCAGAGTTGTTGTTTATTTCACAGAACTTCAAACTCAAAAGGTAAGCACTTACAACCATGAAGCTGTATTTCTATGAGGTTTCAAGATATCTGAAATTCAAAACTGCAATGTTCAGCCAGTTGGCCTGCATCACTGTTCTCATCCGAGGCCGTTCCTGCTATGGGCACTGTGGAAGAAGTGCCCACCTTTTTATGCCTTGAAAGGCACTCAAGGCACCAAACCATTAAGTAGCTCCTCCCACATTTTTCCCGCTCTTTTCTGAGCTTGCTTGGTGAAGATTTTGAAAGTATAGAGAGATGGTTTTCTGTAGTAGAGATATTGCAACAATTGCTCACCTAACATGGAAGCACTTACTAACTAAAGAAAAATAGAAAGAACTCCTGTTAGGTGAGCACCTGATGCTCAAATGCAATTATTCTCTAAATATTATAACATACACTTCCAGAGCTGTTGTTTAGTTAACAGAACTTCAACCTCAATAGGTAAGCACTTACAAGCTTGAAGCTGTATTTCTATGAGGTTTCAAGACATCTGAAATTCAAAACTGCAATGTTCAGCCAGTTGGCCTGCATCACTGTTCTCATCCGAGGCCGTTCCTGCTATGGGCACTGTGGAAGAAGTGCCCACCTTTTTATCCCTTGAAAGGCCCTCAGGCACCAAACCATTAAGTAGCTCCTCCCACATTTTTCCCGCTCTTTTCTGAGCTTGCTTGGTGAAGATTTTGAAAGTATAGAGAGATGGTTTTCTGTAGTGGGGATATTGCAACAATTGCTCACCTAACATGGAAGCACTTACTAACTAAAGAAAAATAGAAAGAACTCCTGTTAGGTGAGCACCTGATGTTCAAATGCAATCCATCCTAAATATTATAACATACACTTCCAAAGTTGCTGTTTAGTTCACAGAACTTCAACCTCAAAAGGTAAGCACTTATAACCATGAAGCTATATTTCTATGAGGTTTCAAGACATCTGAAATTCAAAACTGCAATGTTCAGCCAATGGGTCTGCATCCCTGTTCTTGTCTGAGGCTGTTCCTGTTATGGGCACTGTGGAAGAAGTGCTCGCCTTTTTATCCCTTGAAAGGCCCTGAAGGCACCAAACCATTAAGTAGCTCCTCCCACATTTTTCCCGCTCTTTCTGAGCTTGCTTGGTGAAGATTTTGAAAGTATAGAGAGATGGTTTTCTGTAGTGGGGATATTGCAACAATTGCTCACCTAACATGGAAGCACTTACTAACTAAAGAAAAATAGAAAGAACTCCTGTTAGGTGAACACCTGATGCTCAAATGTAATCCATCCCTAAATATTATACCATGTACTTCCAGAGTTGTTGTTTATTTCACAGAACTTCAAACTCAAAAGGTAAGCACTTACAAGCTTGAAGCTGTATTTCTATGAGGTTTCAAGACATCTGAAATTCAAAACTGCAATGTTCAGCCAAAGGGTCTGCATCCCTGTTCTTGTCTGAGGCTGTTCCTGGTATGGGCACTGTGGAAGAAGTTCTAGCCTTTTTATCCCTTGAAAGTCCCTGAAGGCACCAAACCATTAAGAAGCTCCTCCCACATTTTTCCCGCTCTTTTCTGAGCTTGCTTGGTGAAGATTTTGAAAGTATAGAGAGATGGTTTTCTGTAGTGGAGATATTGCAACAATTGCTCACCTAACATGGAAGCACTTACTAACTAAAGAAAAATAGAAATAACTCCTGTTAGGTGAGTACCTGATGTTCAAATGCAATCCATCCTAAATATTATAACATACACTTCCAAAATTGCTGTTTAGTTCACAGAACTTCAACCTCAAAAGGGAAGCACTTACACATATATAAAACGCAGGTGCCAACCTTGAAGCTGTATTTCTGTGAGGTTCCAAGACATCTGAAATTCAAAACTGCAATGTTCAGCCAGTGGGTCTGCATCCCTGTTCTTGTCTGAGGCTGTTCCTGTTATGGGCACTGTGGAAGAAGTGCTTGCCTTTTTATCCCTTGAAAGGCCCTGAAGGCACCAAAACATTAAGTAGCTCCTCCCACATTTTTCCCGCTCTTTTCTGAGCTTGATTGGTGAAGATTTTGAAAGTATAGAGAGATGGTTTTCTGTAGTGGGGATATAGCAACAATTGCTCACCTAACATGGAAGCACTTACTAACTAAAGAAAAATTGAAAGAACTCCTGTTAGGTGAGCACCTGATGCTCAAATGCAATTATTCTCTAAATATTATAACATACACTTCCAGAGCTGTTGTTTAGTTAACAGAGTTGTTGTTTATTTCACAGAACTTCAAACTCAAAAGGTAAGCACTTACAAGCTTGAAGCTGTATTTCTATGAGGTTTCAAGGCATCTGAAATTCAAAACTGCAATGTTCAGCCAAAGGGTCTGCATCCCTGTTCTTGTCAGAGGCTGTTTCTGGTATGGGCACTGTGGAAGAAGTGCCCACCTTTTTATCCCTTGAAAGGCCCTCAAGGCACCAAACCATTAAGTAGCTCCTCCCACATTTTTCCCGCTCTTTTCCGAGCTTGCTTGGTGAAGATTTTGAAAGTATAGAGAGATGGTTTTCTGTAGTGGGGATAGTGCAACAATTGCTCACCTAACATAGAAGCACTTACTAACTAAAGAAAAATAGAAAGAACTCCTGTTAGGTGAACACCTGATGCTCAAATGCAATCCATCCCTAAATAGTATACCATGTACTTCCAGAGTTGTTGTTTATTTCACAGAACTTCAAACTCAAAAGGTAAGCACTTATAACCATGAAGCTGTATTTCTATGAGGTTTCAAGACATCTGAAATTCAAAACTGCAATGTTCAGCCAGTTGGCCTGCATCACTGTTGTCATCCGAGGCCGTTCCTGCTATGGGCACTGTGGAGAAGGGCCCACCTTTTTATCCCTTGAAAGGCCCTCAAGGCACCAGACCATTAAGTAGCTCCTCCCACATTTTTCCCGCTCTTTTCTGAGCTTGCTTGGTGAAGATTTTGAAAGTATAGAGAGATGGTTTTCTGTAGTGGGGATATTGCAACAATTGCTCACCTAACATGGAAGCACTTACTAACTAAAGAAAAATAGAAAGAACTCCTGTTAGGTGAACACCTGATGCTCAAATGCAATCCATCCCTAAATATTATACCATGTACTTCCAGAGTTGTTGTTTATTTCACAGAACTTCAAACTCAAAAGGTAAGCACTTACAAGCTTGAAGCTGTATTTCTATGAGGTTTCAAGGCATCTGAAATTCAAAACTGCAATGTTCAGCCAAAGGGTCTACATCCCTGTTCTTGTCAGAGGCTGTTTCTGGTATGGGCACTGTGGAATAAGTGCTCGCCTTTTTATCCCTTGAAAGGCCCTGATGGCACCAAACCATTAAGTAGCTCCTCCCACATTTTTCCCGCTCTTTTCTGAGCTTGCTTGGTGAAGATTTTGAAAGTATAGAGAGATGGTTTTCTGTAGTGGGGATATTGCAACAATTGCTCACCTAACATGGAAGCACTTACTAACTAAAGAAAAATAGAAAGAACTCCTGTTAGGTGAACACCTAATGCTCAAATGCAATCCATCCCTAAATATTATACCATGTACTTCCAGAGTTGTTGTTTATTTCACAGAACTTCAAACTCAAAAGGTAAGCACTTACAAGCTTGAAGCTGTATTTCTATGAGGTTTCAAGACATCTGAAATTCAAAACTGCAATGTTCAGCCAAAGGGTCTGCATCCCTGTTCTTGTCTGAGGCTGTTCCTGGTATGGGCACTGTGGAAGAAGTTCTAGCCTTTTTATCCCTTGAAAGTCCCTGAAGGCACCAAACCATTAAGAAGCTCCTCCCACATTTTTCCCGCTCTTTTCTGAGCTTGCTTGGTGAAGATTTTGAAAGTATAGAGAGATGGTTTTCTGTAGTGGAGATATTGCAACAATTGCTCACCTAACATGGAAGCACTTACTAACTAAAGAAAAATAGAAAGAACTCCTGTTAGGTGAGCACCTGATGTTCAAATGCAACCCATCCCTAAATATTATACCATGTACTTCCAGAGTTGTTGTTTATTTCACAGAACTTCAAACTCAAAAGGTAAGCTCTTACAACCATGAAGCTGTATTTCTATGAGGTTTCAAGATATCTGAAATTCAAAACTGCAATGTTCAGCCAGTTGGCCTGCATCACTGTTCTCATCCGAGGCCGTTCCTGCTATGGGCACTGTGGAAGAAGTGCCCACCTTTTTATGCCTTGAAAGGCACTCAAGGCACCAAACCATTAAGTAGCTCCTCCCACATTTTTCCCGCTCTTTTCTGAGCTTGCTTGGTGAAGATTTTGAAAGTATAGAGAGATGGTTTTCTGTAGTGGGGATATTGCAACAATTGCTCACCTAACATGGAAGCACTTACTAACTAAAGAAAAATAGAAAGAACTCCTGTTAGGTGATCACCTAATGCTCAAATGCAATCCATCCCTAAATATTATACCATGTACTTCCAGAGTTGTTGTTTATTTCACAGAACTTCAAACTCAAAAGGTAAGCACTTACAAGCTTGAAGCTGTATTTCTATGAGGTTTCAAGACATCTGAAATTCAAAACTGCAATGTTCAGCCAAAGGGTCTGCATCCCGGTTCTTGTCTGAGGCTGTTCCTGGTATGGGCACTGTGGAAGAAGTTCTAGCCTTTTTATCCCTTGAAAGTCCCTGAAGGCACCAAACCATTAAGAAGCTCCTCCCACATTTTTCCCGCTCTTTTCTGAGCTTGCTTGGTGAAGATTTTGAAAGTATAGAGAGATGGTTTTCTGTAGTGGAGATATTGCAACAATTGCTCACCTAACATGGAAGCACTTACTAACTAAAGAAAAATAGAAAGAACTCCTGTTAGGTGAGCACCTGATGTTCAAATGCAACCCATCCCTAAATATTATACCATGTACTTCCAGAGTTGTTGTTTATTTCACAGAACTTCAAACTCAAAAGGTAAGCACTTACAACCATGAAGCTGTATTTCTATGAGGTTTCAAGATATCTGAAATTCAAAACTGCAATGTTCAGCCAGTTGGCCTGCATCACTGTTCTCATCCGAGGCCGTTCCTGCTATGGGCACTGTGGAAGAAGTGCCCACCTTTTTATGCCTTGAAAGGCACTCAAGGCACCAAACCATTAAGTAGCTCCTCCCACATTTTTCCCGCTCTTTTCTGAGCTTGCTTGGTGAAGATTTTGAAAGTATAGAGAGATGGTTTTCTGTAGTAGAGATATTGCAACAATTGCTCACCTAACATGGAAGCACTTACTAACTAAAGAAAAATAGAAAGAACTCCTGTTAGGTGAGCACCTGATGCTCAAATGCAATTATTCTCTAAATATTATAACATACACTTCCAGAGCTGTTGTTTAGTTAACAGAACTTCAACCTCAATAGGTAAGCACTTACAAGCTTGAAGCTGTATTTCTATGAGGTTTCAAGACATCTGAAATTCAAAACTGCAATGTTCAGCCAGTTGGCCTGCATCACTGTTCTCATCCGAGGCCGTTCCTGCTATGGGCACTGTGGAAGAAGTGCCCACCTTTTTATCCCTTGAAAGGCCCTCAGGCACCAAACCATTAAGTAGCTCCTCCCACATTTTTCCCGCTCTTTTCTGAGCTTGCTTGGTGAAGATTTTGAAAGTATAGAGAGATGGTTTTCTGTAGTGGGGATATTGCAACAATTGCTCACCTAACATGGAAGCACTTACTAACTAAAGAAAAATAGAAAGAACTCCTGTTAGGTGAGCACCTGATGTTCAAATGCAATCCATCCTAAATATTATAACATACACTTCCAAAGTTGCTGTTTAGTTCACAGAACTTCAACCTCAAAAGGTAAGCACTTATAACCATGAAGCTATATTTCTATGAGGTTTCAAGACATCTGAAATTCAAAACTGCAATGTTCAGCCAATGGGTCTGCATCCCTGTTCTTGTCTGAGGCTGTTCCTGTTATGGGCACTGTGGAAGAAGTGCTCGCCTTTTTATCCCTTGAAAGGCCCTGAAGGCACCAAACCATTAAGTAGCTCCTCCCACATTTTTCCCGCTCTTTCTGAGCTTGCTTGGTGAAGATTTTGAAAGTATAGAGAGATGGTTTTCTGTAGTGGGGATATTGCAACAATTGCTCACCTAACATGGAAGCACTTACTAACTAAAGAAAAATAGAAAGAACTCCTGTTAGGTGAACACCTGATGCTCAAATGTAATCCATCCCTAAATATTATACCATGTACTTCCAGAGTTGTTGTTTATTTCACAGAACTTCAAACTCAAAAGGTAAGCACTTACAAGCTTGAAGCTGTATTTCTATGAGGTTTCAAGACATCTGAAATTCAAAACTGCAATGTTCAGCCAAAGGGTCTGCATCCCTGTTCTTGTCTGAGGCTGTTCCTGGTATGGGCACTGTGGAAGAAGTTCTAGCCTTTTTATCCCTTGAAAGTCCCTGAAGGCACCAAACCATTAAGAAGCTCCTCCCACATTTTTCCCGCTCTTTTCTGAGCTTGCTTGGTGAAGATTTTGAAAGTATAGAGAGATGGTTTTCTGTAGTGGAGATATTGCAACAATTGCTCACCTAACATGGAAGCACTTACTAACTAAAGAAAAATAGAAATAACTCCTGTTAGGTGAGTACCTGATGTTCAAATGCAATCCATCCTAAATATTATAACATACACTTCCAAAATTGCTGTTTAGTTCACAGAACTTCAACCTCAAAAGGGAAGCACTTACACATATATAAAACGCAGGTGCCAACCTTGAAGCTGTATTTCTGTGAGGTTCCAAGACATCTGAAATTCAAAACTGCAATGTTCAGCCAGTGGGTCTGCATCCCTGTTCTTGTCTGAGGCTGTTCCTGTTATGGGCACTGTGGAAGAAGTGCTTGCCTTTTTATCCCTTGAAAGGCCCTGAAGGCACCAAAACATTAAGTAGCTCCTCCCACATTTTTCCCGCTCTTTTCTGAGCTTGATTGGTGAAGATTTTGAAAGTATAGAGAGATGGTTTTCTGTAGTGGGGATATAGCAACAATTGCTCACCTAACATGGAAGCACTTACTAACTAAAGAAAAATTGAAAGAACTCCTGTTAGGTGAGCACCTGATGCTCAAATGCAATTATTCTCTAAATATTATAACATACACTTCCAGAGCTGTTGTTTAGTTAACAGAGTTGTTGTTTATTTCACAGAACTTCAAACTCAAAAGGTAAGCACTTACAAGCTTGAAGCTGTATTTCTATGAGGTTTCAAGGCATCTGAAATTCAAAACTGCAATGTTCAGCCAAAGGGTCTGCATCCCTGTTCTTGTCAGAGGCTGTTTCTGGTATGGGCACTGTGGAAGAAGTGCCCACCTTTTTATCCCTTGAAAGGCCCTCAAGGCACCAAACCATTAAGTAGCTCCTCCCACATTTTTCCCGCTCTTTTCCGAGCTTGCTTGGTGAAGATTTTGAAAGTATAGAGAGATGGTTTTCTGTAGTGGGGATAGTGCAACAATTGCTCACCTAACATAGAAGCACTTACTAACTAAAGAAAAATAGAAAGAACTCCTGTTAGGTGAACACCTGATGCTCAAATGCAATCCATCCCTAAATAGTATACCATGTACTTCCAGAGTTGTTGTTTATTTCACAGAACTTCAAACTCAAAAGGTAAGCACTTATAACCATGAAGCTGTATTTCTATGAGGTTTCAAGACATCTGAAATTCAAAACTGCAATGTTCAGCCAGTTGGCCTGCATCACTGTTGTCATCCGAGGCCGTTCCTGCTATGGGCACTGTGGAGAAGGGCCCACCTTTTTATCCCTTGAAAGGCCCTCAAGGCACCAGACCATTAAGTAGCTCCTCCCACATTTTTCCCGCTCTTTTCTGAGCTTGCTTGGTGAAGATTTTGAAAGTATAGAGAGATGGTTTTCTGTAGTGGGGATATTGCAACAATTGCTCACCTAACATGGAAGCACTTACTAACTAAAGAAAAATAGAAAGAACTCCTGTTAGGTGAACACCTGATGCTCAAATGCAATCCATCCCTAAATATTATACCATGTACTTCCAGAGTTGTTGTTTATTTCACAGAACTTCAAACTCAAAAGGTAAGCACTTACAAGCTTGAAGCTGTATTTCTATGAGGTTTCAAGGCATCTGAAATTCAAAACTGCAATGTTCAGCCAAAGGGTCTACATCCCTGTTCTTGTCAGAGGCTGTTTCTGGTATGGGCACTGTGGAATAAGTGCTCGCCTTTTTATCCCTTGAAAGGCCCTGATGGCACCAAACCATTAAGTAGCTCCTCCCACATTTTTCCCGCTCTTTTCTGAGCTTGCTTGGTGAAGATTTTGAAAGTATAGAGAGATGGTTTTCTGTAGTGGGGATATTGCAACAATTGCTCACCTAACATGGAAGCACTTACTAACTAAAGAAAAATAGAAAGAACTCCTGTTAGGTGAACACCTAATGCTCAAATGCAATCCATCCCTAAATATTATACCATGTACTTCCAGAGTTGTTGTTTATTTCACAGAACTTCAAACTCAAAAGGTAAGCACTTACAAGCTTGAAGCTGTATTTCTATGAGGTTTCAAGACATCTGAAATTCAAAACTGCAATGTTCAGCCAAAGGGTCTGCATCCCTGTTCTTGTCTGAGGCTGTTCCTGGTATGGGCACTGTGGAAGAAGTTCTAGCCTTTTTATCCCTTGAAAGTCCCTGAAGGCACCAAACCATTAAGAAGCTCCTCCCACATTTTTCCCGCTCTTTTCTGAGCTTGCTTGGTGAAGATTTTGAAAGTATAGAGAGATGGTTTTCTGTAGTGGAGATATTGCAACAATTGCTCACCTAACATGGAAGCACTTACTAACTAAAGAAAAATAGAAAGAACTCCTGTTAGGTGAGCACCTGATGTTCAAATGCAACCCATCCCTAAATATTATACCATGTACTTCCAGAGTTGTTGTTTATTTCACAGAACTTCAAACTCAAAAGGTAAGCACTTACAACCATGAAGCTGTATTTCTATGAGGTTTCAAGATATCCGAAATTCAAAACTGCAATGTTCAGCCAGTTGGCCTGCATCACTGTTCTCATCCGAGGCCGTTCCTGCTATGGGCACTGTGGAAGAAGTGCCCACCTTTTTATGCCTTGAAAGGCACTCAAGGCACCAAACCATTAAGTAGCTCCTCCCACATTTTTCCCGCTCTTTTCCGAGCTTGCTTGGTGAAGATTTTGAAAGTATAGAGAGATGGTTTTCTGTAGTGGGGATAGTGCAACAATTGCTCACCTAACATAGAAGCACTTACTAACTAAAGAAAAATAGAAAGAACTCCTGTTAGGTGATCACCTAATGCTCAAATGCAATCCATCCCTAAATAGTATACCATGTACTTCCAGAGTTGTTGTTTATTTCACAGAACTTCAAACTCAAAAGGTAAGCACTTACAAGCTTGAAGCTGTATTTCTATGAGGTTTCAAGACATCTGAAATTCAAAACTGCAATGTTCAGCCAATGGGTCTGCATCCCTGTTCTTGTCAGAGGCTGTTTCTGGTATGGGCACTGTGGAATAAGTGCTCGCCTTTTTATCCCTTGAAAGTCCCTGAAGGCACCAAACCATTAAGAAGCTCCTCCCACATTTTTCCCGCTCTTTTCTGAGCTTGCTTGGTGAAGATTTTGAAAGTATAGAGAGATGGTTTTCTGTAGTGGAGATATTGCAACAATTGCTCACCTAACATGGAAGCACTTACTAACTAAAGAAAAATAGAAAGAACTCCTGTTAGGTGAGCACCTGATGTTCAAATGCAACCCATCCCTAAATATTATACCATGTACTTCGAGAGTTGTTGTTTATTTCACAGAACTTCAAACTCAAAAGGTAAGCACTTACAACCATGAAGCTGTATTTCTATGAGGTTTCAAGATATCTGAAATTCAAAACTGCAATGTTCAGCCAGTTGGCCTGCATCACTGTTCTCATCCGAGGCCGTTCCTGCTATGGGCACTGTGGAAGAAGTGCCCACCTTTTTATGCCTTGAAAGGCACTCAAGGCACCAAACCATTAAGTAGCTCCTCCCACATTTTTCCCGCTCTTTTCTGAGCTTGCTTGGTGAAGATTTTGAAAGTATAGAGAGATGGTTTTCTGTAGTAGAGATATTGCAACAATTGCTCACCTAACATGGAAGCACTTACTAACTAAAGAAAAATAGAAAGAACTCCTGTTAGGTGAGCACCTGATGCTCAAATGCAATTATTCTCTAAATATTATAACATACACTTCCAGAGCTGTTGTTTAGTTAACAGAACTTCAACCTCAATAGGTAAGCACTTACAAGCTTGAAGCTGTATTTCTATGAGGTTTCAAGACATCTGAAATTCAAAACTGCAATGTTCAGCCAGTTGGCCTGCATCACTGTTCTCATCCGAGGCCGTTCCTGCTATGGGCACTGTGGAAGAAGTGCCCACCTTTTTATCCCTTGAAAGGCCCTCAGGCACCAAACCATTAAGTAGCTCCTCCCACATTTTTCCCGCTCTTTTCTGAGCTTGCTTGGTGAAGATTTTGAAAGTATAGAGAGATGGTTTTCTGTAGTGGGGATATTGCAACAATTGCTCACCTAACATGGAAGCACTTACTAACTAAAGAAAAATAGAAAGAACTCCTGTTAGGTGAGCACCTGATGTTCAAATGCAATCCATCCTAAATATTATAACATACACTTCCAAAGTTGCTGTTTAGTTCACAGAACTTCAACCTCAAAAGGTAAGCACTTATAACCATGAAGCTATATTTCTATGAGGTTTCAAGACATCTGAAATTCAAAACTGCAATGTTCAGCCAATGGGTCTGCATCCCTGTTCTTGTCTGAGGCTGTTCCTGTTATGGGCACTGTGGAAGAAGTGCTCGCCTTTTTATCCCTTGAAAGGCCCTGAAGGCACCAAACCATTAAGTAGCTCCTCCCACATTTTTCCCGCTCTTTCTGAGCTTGCTTGGTGAAGATTTTGAAAGTATAGAGAGATGGTTTTCTGTAGTGGGGATATTGCAACAATTGCTCACCTAACATGGAAGCACTTACTAACTAAAGAAAAATAGAAAGAACTCCTGTTAGGTGAACACCTGATGCTCAAATGTAATCCATCCCTAAATATTATACCATGTACTTCCAGAGTTGTTGTTTATTTCACAGAACTTCAAACTCAAAAGGTAAGCACTTACAAGCTTGAAGCTGTATTTCTATGAGGTTTCAAGACATCTGAAATTCAAAACTGCAATGTTCAGCCAAAGGGTCTGCATCCCTGTTCTTGTCTGAGGCTGTTCCTGGTATGGGCACTGTGGAAGAAGTTCTAGCCTTTTTATCCCTTGAAAGTCCCTGAAGGCACCAAACCATTAAGAAGCTCCTCCCACATTTTTCCCGCTCTTTTCTGAGCTTGCTTGGTGAAGATTTTGAAAGTATAGAGAGATGGTTTTCTGTAGTGGAGATATTGCAACAATTGCTCACCTAACATGGAAGCACTTACTAACTAAAGAAAAATAGAAATAACTCCTGTTAGGTGAGTACCTGATGTTCAAATGCAATCCATCCTAAATATTATAACATACACTTCCAAAATTGCTGTTTAGTTCACAGAACTTCAACCTCAAAAGGGAAGCACTTACACATATATAAAACGCAGGTGCCAACCTTGAAGCTGTATTTCTGTGAGGTTCCAAGACATCTGAAATTCAAAACTGCAATGTTCAGCCAGTGGGTCTGCATCCCTGTTCTTGTCTGAGGCTGTTCCTGTTATGGGCACTGTGGAAGAAGTGCTTGCCTTTTTATCCCTTGAAAGGCCCTGAAGGCACCAAAACATTAAGTAGCTCCTCCCACATTTTT
The DNA here is from genome assembly GCF_040938575.1 of Ambystoma mexicanum. Taxonomy (NCBI): domain Eukaryota; kingdom Metazoa; phylum Chordata; class Amphibia; order Caudata; family Ambystomatidae; genus Ambystoma; species Ambystoma mexicanum. The sequence goes on along the minus strand of NC_090941.1, from coordinate 1,142,215,465 downwards.
CCCGCTCTTTTCTGAGCTTGATTGGTGAAGATTTTGAAAGTATAGAGAGATGGTTTTCTGTAGTGGGGATATAGCAACAATTGCTCACCTAACATGGAAGCACTTACTAACTAAAGAAAAATTGAAAGAACTCCTGTTAGGTGAGCACCTGATGCTCAAATGCAATTATTCTCTAAATATTATAACATACACTTCCAGAGCTGTTGTTTAGTTAACAGAGTTGTTGTTTATTTCACAGAACTTCAAACTCAAAAGGTAAGCACTTACAAGCTTGAAGCTGTATTTCTATGAGGTTTCAAGGCATCTGAAATTCAAAACTGCAATGTTCAGCCAAAGGGTCTGCATCCCTGTTCTTGTCAGAGGCTGTTTCTGGTATGGGCACTGTGGAAGAAGTGCCCACCTTTTTATCCCTTGAAAGGCCCTCAAGGCACCAAACCATTAAGTAGCTCCTCCCACATTTTTCCCGCTCTTTTCCGAGCTTGCTTGGTGAAGATTTTGAAAGTATAGAGAGATGGTTTTCTGTAGTGGGGATAGTGCAACAATTGCTCACCTAACATGGAAGCACTTACTAACTAAAGAAAAATAGAAAGAACTCCTGTTAGGTGAACACCTGATGCTCAAATGCAATCCATCCCTAAATAGTATACCATGTACTTCCAGAGTTGTTGTTTATTTCACAGAACTTCAAACTCAAAAGGTAAGCACTTATAACCATGAAGCTGTATTTCTATGAGGTTTCAAGACATCTGAAATTCAAAACTGCAATGTTCAGCCAGTTGGCCTGCATCACTGTTGTCATCCGAGGCCGTTCCTGCTATGGGCACTGTGGAGAAGGGCCCACCTTTTTATCCCTTGAAAGGCCCTCAAGGCACCAGACCATTAAGTAGCTCCTCCCACATTTTTCCCGCTCTTTTCTGAGCTTGCTTGGTGAAGATTTTGAAAGTATAGAGAGATGGTTTTCTGTAGTGGGGATATTGCAACAATTGCTCACCTAACATGGAAGCACTTACTAACTAAAGAAAAATAGAAAGAACTCCTGTTAGGTGAACACCTGATGCTCAAATGCAATCCATCCCTAAATATTATACCATGTACTTCCAGAGTTGTTGTTTATTTCACAGAACTTCAAACTCAAAAGGTAAGCACTTACAAGCTTGAAGCTGTATTTCTATGAGGTTTCAAGGCATCTGAAATTCAAAACTGCAATGTTCAGCCAAAGGGTCTACATCCCTGTTCTTGTCAGAGGCTGTTTCTGGTATGGGCACTGTGGAATAAGTGCTCGCCTTTTTATCCCTTGAAAGGCCCTGATGGCACCAAACCATTAAGTAGCTCCTCCCACATTTTTCCCGCTCTTTTCTGAGCTTGCTTGGTGAAGATTTTGAAAGTATAGAGAGATGGTTTTCTGTAGTGGGGATATTGCAACAATTGCTCACCTAACATGGAAGCACTTACTAACTAAAGAAAAATAGAAAGAACTCCTGTTAGGTGAACACCTAATGCTCAAATGCAATCCATCCCTAAATATTATACCATGTACTTCCAGAGTTGTTGTTTATTTCACAGAACTTCAAACTCAAAAGGTAAGCACTTACAAGCTTGAAGCTGTATTTCTATGAGGTTTCAAGACATCTGAAATTCAAAACTGCAATGTTCAGCCAAAGGGTCTGCATCCCTGTTCTTGTCTGAGGCTGTTCCTGGTATGGGCACTGTGGAAGAAGTTCTAGCCTTTTTATCCCTTGAAAGTCCCTGAAGGCACCAAACCATTAAGAAGCTCCTCCCACATTTTTCCCGCTCTTTTCTGAGCTTGCTTGGTGAAGATTTTGAAAGTATAGAGAGATGGTTTTCTGTAGTGGAGATATTGCAACAATTGCTCACCTAACATGGAAGCACTTACCAACTAAAGAAAAATAGAAAGAACTCCTGTTAGGTGAGCACCTGATGTTCAAATGCAACCCATCCCTAAATATTATACCATGTACTTCCAGAGTTGTTGTTTATTTCACAGAACTTCAAACTCAAAAGGTAAGCACTTACAACCATGAAGCTGTATTTCTATGAGGTTTCAAGATATCCGAAATTCAAAACTGCAATGTTCAGCCAGTTGGCCTGCATCACTGTTCTCATCCGAGGCCGTTCCTGCTATGGGCACTGTGGAAGAAGTGCCCACCTTTTTATGCCTTGAAAGGCACTCAAGGCACCAAACCATTAAGTAGCTCCTCCCACATTTTTCCCGCTCTTTTCCGAGCTTGCTTGGTGAAGATTTTGAAAGTATAGAGAGATGGTTTTCTGTAGTGGGGATAGTGCAACAATTGCTCACCTAACATAGAAGCACTTACTAACTAAAGAAAAATAGAAAGAACTCCTGTTAGGTGATCACCTAATGCTCAAATGCAATCCATCCCTAAATAGTATACCATGTACTTCCAGAGTTGTTGTTTATTTCACAGAACTTCAAACTCAAAAGGTAAGCACTTACAAGCTTGAAGCTGTATTTCTATGAGGTTTCAAGACATCTGAAATTCAAAACTGCAATGTTCAGCCAATGGGTCTGCATCCCTGTTCTTGTCAGAGGCTGTTTCTGGTATGGGCACTGTGGAATAAGTGCTCGCCTTTTTATCCCTTGAAAGTCCCTGAAGGCACCAAACCATTAAGAAGCTCCTCCCACATTTTTCCCGCTCTTTTCTGAGCTTGCTTGGTGAAGATTTTGAAAGTATAGAGAGATGGTTTTCTGTAGTGGAGATATTGCAACAATTGCTCACCTAACATGGAAGCACTTACTAACTAAAGAAAAATAGAAAGAACTCCTGTCAGGTGAGCACCTGATGTTCAAATGCAACCCATCCCTAAATATTATACCATGTACTTCCAGAGTTGTTGTTTATTTCACAGAACTTCAAACTCAAAAGGTAAGCACTTACAACCATGAAGCTGTATTTCTATGAGGTTTCAAGATATCTGAAATTCAAAACTGCAATGTTCAGCCAGTTGGCCTGCATCACTGTTCTCATCCGAGGCCGTTCCTGCTATGGGCACTGTGGAAGAAGTGCCCACCTTTTTATGCCTTGAAAGGCACTCAAGGCACCAAACCATTAAGTAGCTCCTCCCACATTTTTCCCGCTCTTTTCTGAGCTTGCTTGGTGAAGATTTTGAAAGTATAGAGAGATGGTTTTCTGTAGTAGAGATATTGCAACAATTGCTCACCTAACATGGAAGCACTTACTAACTAAAGAAAAATAGAAAGAACTCCTGTTAGGTGAGCACCTGATGCTCAAATGCAATTATTCTCTAAATATTATAACATACACTTCCAGAGCTGTTGTTTAGTTAACAGAACTTCAACCTCAATAGGTAAGCACTTACAAGCTTGAAGCTGTATTTCTATGAGGTTTCAAGACATCTGAAATTCAAAACTGCAATGTTCAGCCAGTTGGCCTGCATCACTGTTCTCATCCGAGGCCGTTCCTGCTATGGGCACTGTGGAAGAAGTGCCCACCTTTTTATCCCTTGAAAGGCCCTCAGGCACCAAACCATTAAGTAGCTCCTCCCACATTTTTCCCGCTCTTTTCTGAGCTTGCTTGGTGAAGATTTTGAAAGTATAGAGAGATGGTTTTCTGTAGTGGGGATATTGCAACAATTGCTCACCTAACATGGAAGCACTTACTAACTAAAGAAAAATAGAAAGAACTCCTGTTAGGTGAGCACCTGATGTTCAAATGCAATCCATCCTAAATATTATAACATACACTTCCAAAGTTGCTGTTTAGTTCACAGAACTTCAACCTCAAAAGGTAAGCACTTATAACCATGAAGCTATATTTCTATGAGGTTTCAAGACATCTGAAATTCAAAACTGCAATGTTCAGCCAATGGGTCTGCATCCCTGTTCTTGTCTGAGGCTGTTCCTGTTATGGGCACTGTGGAAGAAGTGCTCGCCTTTTTATCCCTTGAAAGGCCCTGAAGGCACCAAACCATTAAGTAGCTCCTCCCACATTTTTCCCGCTCTTTCTGAGCTTGCTTGGTGAAGATTTTGAAAGTATAGAGAGATGGTTTTCTGTAGTGGGGATATTGCAACAATTGCTCACCTAACATGGAAGCACTTACTAACTAAAGAAAAATAGAAAGAACTCCTGTTAGGTGAACACCTGATGCTCAAATGTAATCCATCCCTAAATATTATACCATGTACTTCCAGAGTTGTTGTTTATTTCACAGAACTTCAAACTCAAAAGGTAAGCACTTACAAGCTTGAAGCTGTATTTCTATGAGGTTTCAAGACATCTGAAATTCAAAACTGCAATGTTCAGCCAAAGGGTCTGCATCCCTGTTCTTGTCTGAGGCTGTTCCTGGTATGGGCACTGTGGAAGAAGTTCTAGCCTTTTTATCCCTTGAAAGTCCCTGAAGGCACCAAACCATTAAGAAGCTCCTCCCACATTTTTCCCGCTCTTTTCTGAGCTTGCTTGGTGAAGATTTTGAAAGTATAGAGAGATGGTTTTCTGTAGTGGAGATATTGCAACAATTGCTCACCTAACATGGAAGCACTTACTAACTAAAGAAAAATAGAAATAACTCCTGTTAGGTGAGTACCTGATGTTCAAATGCAATCCATCCTAAATATTATAACATACACTTCCAAAATTGCTGTTTAGTTCACAGAACTTCAACCTCAAAAGGGAAGCACTTACACATATATAAAACGCAGGTGCCAACCTTGAAGCTGTATTTCTGTGAGGTTCCAAGACATCTGAAATTCAAAACTGCAATGTTCAGCCAGTGGGTCTGCATCCCTGTTCTTGTCTGAGGCTGTTCCTGTTATGGGCACTGTGGAAGAAGTGCTTGCCTTTTTATCCCTTGAAAGGCCCTGAAGGCACCAAAACATTAAGTAGCTCCTCCCACATTTTTCCCGCTCTTTTCTGAGCTTGATTGGTGAAGATTTTGAAAGTATAGAGAGATGGTTTTCTGTAGTGGGGATATAGCAACAATTGCTCACCTAACATGGAAGCACTTACTAACTAAAGAAAAATTGAAAGAACTCCTGTTAGGTGAGCACCTGATGCTCAAATGCAATTATTCTCTAAATATTATAACATACACTTCCAGAGCTGTTGTTTAGTTAACAGAGTTGTTGTTTATTTCACAGAACTTCAAACTCAAAAGGTAAGCACTTACAAGCTTGAAGCTGTATTTCTATGAGGTTTCAAGGCATCTGAAATTCAAAACTGCAATGTTCAGCCAAAGGGTCTGCATCCCTGTTCTTGTCAGAGGCTGTTTCTGGTATGGGCACTGTGGAAGAAGTGCCCACCTTTTTATCCCTTGAAAGGCCCTCAAGGCACCAAACCATTAAGTAGCTCCTCCCACATTTTTCCCGCTCTTTTCCGAGCTTGCTTGGTGAAGATTTTGAAAGTATAGAGAGATGGTTTTCTGTAGTGGGGATAGTGCAACAATTGCTCACCTAACATAGAAGCACTTACTAACTAAAGAAAAATAGAAAGAACTCCTGTTAGGTGAACACCTGATGCTCAAATGCAATCCATCCCTAAATAGTATACCATGTACTTCCAGAGTTGTTGTTTATTTCACAGAACTTCAAACTCAAAAGGTAAGCACTTATAACCATGAAGCTGTATTTCTATGAGGTTTCAAGACATCTGAAATTCAAAACTGCAATGTTCAGCCAGTTGGCCTGCATCACTGTTGTCATCCGAGGCCGTTCCTGCTATGGGCACTGTGGAGAAGGGCCCACCTTTTTATCCCTTGAAAGGCCCTCAAGGCACCAGACCATTAAGTAGCTCCTCCCACATTTTTCCCGCTCTTTTCTGAGCTTGCTTGGTGAAGATTTTGAAAGTATAGAGAGATGGTTTTCTGTAGTGGGGATATTGCAACAATTGCTCACCTAACATGGAAGCACTTACTAACTAAAGAAAAATAGAAAGAACTCCTGTTAGGTGAACACCTGATGCTCAAATGCAATCCATCCCTAAATATTATACCATGTACTTCCAGAGTTGTTGTTTATTTCACAGAACTTCAAACTCAAAAGGTAAGCACTTACAAGCTTGAAGCTGTATTTCTATGAGGTTTCAAGGCATCTGAAATTCAAAACTGCAATGTTCAGCCAAAGGGTCTACATCCCTGTTCTTGTCAGAGGCTGTTTCTGGTATGGGCACTGTGGAATAAGTGCTCGCCTTTTTATCCCTTGAAAGGCCCTGATGGCACCAAACCATTAAGTAGCTCCTCCCACATTTTTCCCGCTCTTTTCTGAGCTTGCTTGGTGAAGATTTTGAAAGTATAGAGAGATGGTTTTCTGTAGTGGGGATATTGCAACAATTGCTCACCTAACATGGAAGCACTTACTAACTAAAGAAAAATAGAAAGAACTCCTGTTAGGTGAACACCTAATGCTCAAATGCAATCCATCCCTAAATATTATACCATGTACTTCCAGAGTTGTTGTTTATTTCACAGAACTTCAAACTCAAAAGGTAAGCACTTACAAGCTTGAAGCTGTATTTCTATGAGGTTTCAAGACATCTGAAATTCAAAACTGCAATGTTCAGCCAAAGGGTCTGCATCCCTGTTCTTGTCTGAGGCTGTTCCTGGTATGGGCACTGTGGAAGAAGTTCTAGCCTTTTTATCCCTTGAAAGTCCCTGAAGGCACCAAACCATTAAGAAGCTCCTCCCACATTTTTCCCGCTCTTTTCTGAGCTTGCTTGGTGAAGATTTTGAAAGTATAGAGAGATGGTTTTCTGTAGTGGAGATATTGCAACAATTGCTCACCTAACATGGAAGCACTTACTAACTAAAGAAAAATAGAAAGAACTCCTGTTAGGTGAGCACCTGATGTTCAAATGCAACCCATCCCTAAATATTATACCATGTACTTCCAGAGTTGTTGTTTATTTCACAGAACTTCAAACTCAAAAGGTAAGCACTTACAACCATGAAGCTGTATTTCTATGAGGTTTCAAGATATCCGAAATTCAAAACTGCAATGTTCAGCCAGTTGGCCTGCATCACTGTTCTCATCCGAGGCCGTTCCTGCTATGGGCACTGTGGAAGAAGTGCCCACCTTTTTATGCCTTGAAAGGCACTCAAGGCACCAAACCATTAAGTAGCTCCTCCCACATTTTTCCCGCTCTTTTCCGAGCTTGCTTGGTGAAGATTTTGAAAGTATAGAGAGATGGTTTTCTGTAGTGGGGATAGTGCAACAATTGCTCACCTAACATAGAAGCACTTACTAACTAAAGAAAAATAGAAAGAACTCCTGTTAGGTGAACACCTGATGCTCAAATGCAATCCATCCCTAAATAGTATACCATGTACTTCCAGAGTTGTTGTTTATTTCACAGAACTTCAAACTCAAAAGGTAAGCACTTATAACCATGAAGCTGTATTTCTATGAGGTTTCAAGACATCTGAAATTCAAAACTGCAATGTTCAGCCAATGGGTCTGCATCCCTGTTCTTGTCAGAGGCTGTTTCTGGTATGGGCACTGTGGAATAAGTGCTCGCCTTTTTATCCCTTGAAAGGCCCTGAAGGCACCAAACCATTAAGTAGCTCCTCCCACATTTTTCCCGCTCTTTTCTGAGCTTGCTTGGTGAAGATTTTGAAAGTATAGAGAGATGGTTTTCTGTAGTGGGGATATTGCAACAATTGCTCACCTAACATGGAAGCACTTACTAACTAAAGAAAAATAGAAAGAACTCCTGTTAGGTGAGCACCTGATGTTCAAATGCAATTATTCTCTAAATATTATAACATACACTTCCAGAGCTGTTGTTTAGTTAACAGAACTTCAACCTCAAAAGGTAAGCACTTATAACCATGAAGCTGTATTTCTATGAGGTTTCAAGACATCTGAAATTCAAAACTGCAATGTTCAGCCAATGGGTGTGCATCCCTGTTCTTGTCTGAGGCTGTTCCTGTTATGGGCACTGTGGAAGAAGTGCTCGCCTTTTTATCCCTTGAAATGCCCTGAAGGCACCAAAACATTAAGTAGCTCCTCCCACATTTTTCCCGCTCTTTTCTGAGCTTGCTTGGTGAAGATTTTGAAAGTATAGAGAGATGGTTTTCTGTAGTGGAGATATTGCAACAATTGCTCACCTAACATGGAAGCACTTACTAACTAAAGACAAATAGAAAGAACTCCTGTTAGGTGAGCACCTGATGTTCAAATGCAACCCATCCCTAAATATTATACCATGTACTTCCAGAGTTGTTGTTTATTTCACAGAACTTCAAACTCAAAAGGTAAGCACTTACAACCATGAAACTGTATTTCTATGAGGTTTCAAGATATCTGAAATTCAAAACTGCAATGTTCAGCCAGTTGGCCTGCATCACTGTTCTCATCCGAGGCCGTTCCTGCTATGGGCACTGTGGAAGAAATGCCCACCTTTTTATGCCTTGAAAGGCACTCAAGGCACCAAACCATTAAGTAGCTCCTCCCACATTTTTCCCGCTCTTTTCCGAGCTTGCTTGGTGAAGATTTTGAAAGTATAGAGAGATGGTTTTCTGTAGTGGGGATAGTGCAACAATTGCTCACCTAACATAGAAGCACTTACTAACTAAAGAAAAATAGAAAGAACTCCTGTTAGGTGAACACCTGATGATCAAATGCAATCCTTCCCTAAATAGTATACCATGTACTTCCAGAGTTGTTGTTTATTTCACAGAACTTCAAACTCAAAAGGTAAGCACTTATAACCATGAAGCTGTATTTCTATGAGGTTTCAAGACATCTGAAATTCAAAACTGCAATGTTCAGCCAGTTGGCCTGCATCACTGTTGTCATCCGAGGCCGTTCCTGCTATGGGCACTGTGGAGAAGTGCCCACCTTTTTATCCCTTGAAAGGCCCTCAAGGCACCAGACCATTAAGTAGCTCCTCCCATATTTTTCCCGCTCTTTTCTGGGCTTGCTTGGTGAAGATTTTGAAAGTATAGAGAGATGGTTTTCTGTAGTGGAGATATTGCAACAATTGCTCAACTAACATGGAAGCACTTACTAACTAAAGAAAAATAGAAAGAACTCCTGTTAGGTGAACACCTGATGCTCAAATGCAATCCATCCCTAAATATTATACCATGTACTTCCAGAGTTGTTGTTTATTTCACAGAACTTCAAACTCAAAAGGTAAGCACTTACAAGCCTGAAGCTGTATTTCTATGAGGTTTCAAGACATCTGAAATTCAAAACTGCAATGTTCAGCCAAAGGGTCTGCATCCCTGTTCTTGTCAGAGGCTGTTTCTGGTATGGGCACTGTGGAAGAAGTGCCCACCTTTTTATCCCTTGAAAGGCCCTCAAGGCACCAAACCATTAAGTAGCTCCTCCCACATTTTTCCCGCTCTTTTCCGAGCTTGCTTGGTGAAGATTTTGAAAGTATAGAGAGATGGTTTTCTGTAGTGGGGATAGTGCAACAATTGCTCACCTAACATAGAAGCACTTACTAACTAAAGAAAAATAGAAAGAACTCCTGTTAGGTGAACACCTGATGCTCAAATGCAATCCATCCCTAAATAGTATACCATGTACTTCCAGAGTTGTTGTTTATTTCACAGAACTTCAAACTCAAAAGGTAAGCACTTATAACCATGAAGCTGTATTTCTATGAGGTTTCAAGACATCTGAAATTCAAAACTGCAATGTTCAGCCAGTTGGCCTGCATCACTGTTGTCATCCGAGGCCGTTCCTGCTATGGGCACTGTGGAGAAGGGCCCACCTTTTTATCCCTTGAAAGGCCCTCAAGGCACCAGACCATTAAGTAGCTCCTCCCACATTTTTCCCGCTCTTTTCTGAGGTTGCTTGGTGAAGATTTTGAAAGTATAGAGAGATGGTTTTCTGTAGTGGGGATATTGCAACAATTGCTCACCTAACATGGAAGCACTTACTAACTAAAGAAAAATAGAAAGAACTCCTGATAGGTGACCACCTGATGCTCAAATGCAATCCATCCCTAAATATTATACCATGTACTTCCAGAGTTGTTGTTTATTTCACAGAACTTCAAACTCAAAAGGTAAGCACTTACAAGCTTGAAGCTGTATTTCTATGAGGTTTCAAGGCATCTGAAATTCCAAACTGCAATGTTCAGCCAAAGGGTCTGCATCCCTGTTCTTGTCAGAGGCTGTTTCTGGTATGGGCACTGTGGAATAAGTGCTCGCCTTTTTATCCCTTGAAAGGCCCTGATGGCACCAAACCATTAAGTAGCTCCTCCCACATTTTTCCCGCTCTTTTCTGAGCTTGCTTGGTGAAGATTTTGAAAGTATAGAGAGATGGTTTTCTGTAGTGGGGATATTGCAACAATTGCTCACCTAACATGGAAGCACTTACTAACTAAAGAAAAATAGAAAGAACTCCTGTTAGGTGAACACCTGATGCTCAAATGTAATCCATCCCTAAATATTATACCATGTACTTCCAGAGTTGTTGTTTATTTCACAGAACTTCAAACTCAAAAGGTAAGCACTTACAAGCTTGAAGCTGTATTTCTATGAGGTTTCAAGACATCTGAAATTCAAAACTGCAATGTTCAGCCAAAGGGTCTGCATCCCTGTTCTTGTCTGAGGCTGTTCCTGGTATGGGCACTGTGGAAGAAGTTCTAGCCTTTTTATCCCTTGAAAGTCCCTGAAGGCACCAAACCATTAAGAAGCTCCTCCCACATTTTTCCCGCTCTTTTCTGAGCTTGCTTGGTGAAGATTTTGAAAGTATAGAGAGATGGTTTTCTGTAGTGGAGATATTGCAACAATTGCTCACCTAACATGGAAGCACTTACTAACTAAAGAAAAATAGAAAGAACTCCTGTTAGGTGAGCACCTGATGTTCAAATGCAATCCATCCTAAATATTATAACATACACTTCCAAAATTGCTGTTTAGTTCACAGAACTTCAACCTCAAAAGGGAAGCACTTACACATATATAAAACGCAGGTGCCAACCTTGAAGCTGTATTTCTGTGAGGTTCCAAGACATCTGAAATTCAAAACTGCAATGTTCAGCCAGTGGGTGTGCATCCCTGTTCTTGTCTGAGGCTGTTCCTGTTATGGGCACTGTGGAAGAAGTGCTCGCCTTTTTATCCCTTGAAAGGCCCTGAAGGCACCAAAACATTAAGTAGCTCCTCCCACATTTTTCCCGCTCTTTTCTGAGCTTGATTGGTGAAGATTTTGAAAGTATAGAGAGATGGTTTTCTGTAGTGGGGATATTGCAACAATTGCTCACCTAACATGGAAGCACTTACTAACTAAAGAAAAATAGAAAGAACTCCTGTTAGGTGAGCATCTGATGCTCAAATGCAATTATTCTCTAAATATTATAACATACACTTCCAGAGCTGTTGTTTAGTTAACAGAACTTCAACCTCAATAGGTAAGCACTTACAAGCTTGAAGCTGTATTTCTGTGAGGTTCCAAGACATCTGAAATTCAAAACTGCAATGTTCAGCCAGTGGGTCTGCATCCCTGTTCTTGTCTCAGGCTGTTCCTGTTATGGGCACTGTGGAAGAAGTGCTCGCCTTTTTATCCCTTGAAAGGCCCTGAAGGCACCAAAACATTAAGTAGCTCCTCCCACATTTTTCCCGCTCTTTTCTGAGCTTGATTGGTGAAGATTTTGAAAGTATAGAGAGATGGTTTTCTGTAGTGGGGATATTGCAACAATTGCTCACCTAACATGGAAGCACTTACTAACTAAAGAAAAATAGAAAGAACTCCTGTTAGGTGAGCATCTGATGCTCAAATGCAATTATTCTCTAAATATTATAACATACACTTCCAGAGCTGTTGTTTAGTTAACAGAGTTGTTGTTTATTTCACAGAACTTCAAACTCAAAAGGTAAGCACTTACAAGCTTGAAGCTGTATTTCTATGAGGTTTCAAGGCATCTGAAATTCAAAACTGCAATGTTCAGCCAAAGGGTCTGCATCCCTGTTCTTGTCAGAGGCTGTTTCTGGTATGGGCACTGTGGAAGAAGTGCCCACTTTTTTATCCCTTGAAAGGCCCTCAAGGCACCAAACCATTAAGTAGCTCCTCCCACATTTTTCCCGCTCTTTTCCGAGCTTGCTTGGTGAAGATTTTGAAAGTATAGAGAGATGGTTTTCTGTAGTGGGGATATTGCAACAATTGCTCACCTAACATGGAAGCACTTACTAACTAAAGAAAAATAGAAAGAACTCCTGTTAGGTGAACACCTGATGCTCAAATGCAATCCATCCCTAAATATTATACCATGTACTTCCAGAGTTGTTGTTTATTTCACAGAACTTCAAACTCAAAAGGTAAGCACTTACAAGCTTGAAGCTGTATTTCTATGAGGTTTCAAGGCATCTGAAATTCAAAACTGCAATGTTCAGCCAAAGGGTCTACATCCCTGTTCTTGTCAGAGGCTGTTTCTGGTATGGGCACTGTGGAATAAGTGCTCGCCTTTTTATCCCTTGAAAGGCCCTGATGGCACCAAACCATTAAGTAGCTCCTCCCACATTTTTCCCGCTCTTTTCTGAGCTTGCTTGGTGAAGATTTTGAAAGTATAGAGAGATGGTTTTCTGTAGTGGGGATATTGCAACAATTGCTCACCTAACATGGAAGCACTTACTAACTAAAGAAAAATAGAAAGAACTCCTGTTAGGTGAACACCTAATGCTCAAATGCAATCCATCCCTAAATATTATACCATGTACTTCCAGAGTTGTTGTTTATTTCACAGAACTTCAAACTCAAAAGGTAAGCACTTACAAGCTTGAAGCTGTATTTCTATGAGGTTTCAAGACATCTGAAATTCAAAACTGCAATGTTCAGCCAAAGGGTCTGCATCCCTGTTCTTGTCTGAGGCTGTTCCTGGTATGGGCACTGTGGAAGAAGTTCTAGCCTTTTTATCCCTTGAAAGTCCCTGAAGGCACCAAACCATTAAGAAGCTCCTCCCACATTTTTCCCGCTCTTTTCTGAGCTTGCTTGGTGAAGATTTTGAAAGTATAGAGAGATGGTTTTCTGTAGTGGAGATATTGCAACAATTGCTCACCTAACATGGAAGCACTTACTAACTAAAGAAAAATAGAAAGAACTCCTGTTAGGTGAGCACCTGATGTTCAAATGCAACCCATCCCTAAATATTATACCATGTACTTCCAGAGTTGTTGTTTATTTCACAGAACTTCAAACTCAAAAGGTAAGCACTTACAACCATGAAGCTGTATTTCTATGAGGTTTCAAGATATCCGAAATTCAAAACTGCAATGTTCAGCCAGTTGGCCTGCATCACTGTTCTCATCCGAGGCCGTTCCTGCTATGGGCACTGTGGAAGAAGTGCCCACCTTTTTATGCCTTGAAAGGCACTCAAGGCACCAAACCATTAAGTAGCTCCTCCCACATTTTTCCCGCTCTTTTCCGAGCTTGCTTGGTGAAGATTTTGAAAGTATAGAGAGATGGTTTTCTGTAGTGGGGATAGTGCAACAATTGCTCACCTAACATAGAAGCACTTACTAACTAAAGAAAAATAGAAAGAACTCCTGTTAGGTGAACACCTGATGCTCAAATGCAATCCATCCCTAAATAGTATACCATGTACTTCCAGAGTTGTTGTTTATTTCACAGAACTTCAAACTCAAAAGGTAAGCACTTATAACCATGAAGCTGTATTTCTATGAGGTTTCAAGACATCTGAAATTCAAAACTGCAATGTTCAGCCAATGGGTCTGCATCCCTGTTCTTGTCAGAGGCTGTTTCTGGTATGGGCACTGTGGAATAAGTGCTCGCCTTTTTATCCCTTGAAAGGCCCTGAAGGCACCAAACCATTAAGTAGCTCCTCCCACATTTTTCCCGCTCTTTTCTGAGCTTGCTTGGTGAAGATTTTGAAAGTATAGAGAGATGGTTTTCTGTAGTGGGGATATTGCAACAATTGCTCACCTAACATGGAAGCACTTACTAACTAAAGAAAAATAGAAAGAACTCCTGTTAGGTGAGCACCTGATGTTCAAATGCAATTATTCTCTAAATATTATAACATACACTTCCAGAGCTGTTGTTTAGTTAACAGAACTTCAACCTCAAAAGGTAAGCACTTATAACCATGAAGCTGTATTTCTATGAGGTTTCAAGACATCTGAAATTCAAAACTGCAATGTTCAGCCAATGGGTGTGCATCCCTGTTCTTGTCTGAGGCTGTTCCTGTTATGGGCACTGTGGAAGAAGTGCTCGCCTTTTTATCCCTTGAAATGCCCTGAAGGCACCAAAACATTAAGTAGCTCCTCCCACATTTTTCCCGCTCTTTTCTGAGCTTGCTTGGTGAAGATTTTGAAAGTATAGAGAGATGGTTTTCTGTAGTGGAGATATTGCAACAATTGCTCACCTAACATGGAAGCACTTACTAACTAAAGACAAATAGAAAGAACTCCTGTTAGGTGAGCACCTGATGTTCAAATGCAACCCATCCCTAAATATTATACCATGTACTTCCAGAGTTGTTGTTTATTTCACAGAACTTCAAACTCAAAAGGTAAGCACTTACAACCATGAAACTGTATTTCTATGAGGTTTCAAGATATCTGAAATTCAAAACTGCAATGTTCAGCCAGTTGGCCTGCATCACTGTTCTCATCCGAGGCCGTTCCTGCTATGGGCACTGTGGAAGAAATGCCCACCTTTTTATGCCTTGAAAGGCACTCAAGGCACCAAACCATTAAGTAGCTCCTCCCACATTTTTCCCGCTCTTTTCCGAGCTTGCTTGGTGAAGATTTTGAAAGTATAGAGAGATGGTTTTCTGTAGTGGGGATAGTGCAACAATTGCTCACCTAACATAGAAGCACTTACTAACTAAAGAAAAATAGAAAGAACTCCTGTTAGGTGAACACCTGATGATCAAATGCAATCCTTCCCTAAATAGTATACCATGTACTTCCAGAGTTGTTGTTTATTTCACAGAACTTCAAACTCAAAAGGTAAGCACTTATAACCATGAAGCTGTATTTCTATGAGGTTTCAAGACATCTGAAATTCAAAACTGCAATGTTCAGCCAGTTGGCCTGCATCACTGTTGTCATCCGAGGCCGTTCCTGCTATGGGCACTGTGGAGAAGTGCCCACCTTTTTATCCCTTGAAAGGCCCTCAAGGCACCAGACCATTAAGTAGCTCCTCCCATATTTTTCCCGCTCTTTTCTGGGCTTGCTTGGTGAAGATTTTGAAAGTATAGAGAGATGGTTTTCTGTAGTGGAGATATTGCAACAATTGCTCACCTAACATGGAAGCACTTACTAACTAAAGAAAAATAGAAAGAACTCCTGTTAGGTGAACACCTGATGCTCAAATGCAATCCATCCCTAAATATTATACCATGTACTTCCAGAGTTGTTGTTTATTTCACAGAACTTCAAACTCAAAAGGTAAGCACTTACAAGCCTGAAGCTGTATTTCTATGAGGTTTCAAGACATCTGAAATTCAAAACTGCAATGTTCAGCCAAAGGGTCTGCATCCCTGTTCTTGTCAGAGGCTGTTTCTGGTATGGGCACTGTGGAAGAAGTGCCCACCTTTTTATCCCTTGAAAGGCCCTCAAGGCACCAAACCATTAAGTAGCTCCTCCCACATTTTTCCCGCTCTTTTCCGAGCTTGCTTGGTGAAGATTTTGAAAGTATAGAGAGATGGTTTTCTGTAGTGGGGATAGTGCAACAATTGCTCACCTAACATAGAAGCACTTACTAACTAAAGAAAAATAGAAAGAACTCCTGTTAGGTGAACACCTGATGCTCAAATGCAATCCATCCCTAAATAGTATACCATGTACTTCCAGAGTTGTTGTTTATTTCACAGAACTTCAAACTCAAAAGGTAAGCACTTATAACCATGAAGCTGTATTTCTATGAGGTTTCAAGACATCTGAAATTCAAAACTGCAATGTTCAGCCAGTTGGCCTGCATCACTGTTGTCATCCGAGGCCGTTCCTGCTATGGGCACTGTGGAGAAGGGCCCACCTTTTTATCCCTTGAAAGGCCCTCAAGGCACCAGACCATTAAGTAGCTCCTCCCACATTTTTCCCGCTCTTTTCTGAGGTTGCTTGGTGAAGATTTTGAAAGTATAGAGAGATGGTTTTCTGTAGTGGGGATATTGCAACAATTGCTCACCTAACATGGAAGCACTTACTAACTAAAGAAAAATAGAAAGAACTCCTGATAGGTGACCACCTGATGCTCAAATGCAATCCATCCCTAAATATTATACCATGTACTTCCAGAGTTGTTGTTTATTTCACAGAACTTCAAACTCAAAAGGTAAGCACTTACAAGCTTGAAGCTGTATTTCTATGAGGTTTCAAGGCATCTGAAATTCCAAACTGCAATGTTCAGCCAAAGGGTCTGCATCCCTGTTCTTGTCAGAGGCTGTTTCTGGTATGGGCACTGTGGAATAAGTGCTCGCCTTTTTATCCCTTGAAAGGCCCTGATGGCACCAAACCATTAAGTAGCTCCTCCCACATTTTTCCCGCTCTTTTCTGAGCTTGCTTGGTGAAGATTTTGAAAGTATAGAGAGATGGTTTTCTGTAGTGGGGATATTGCAACAATTGCTCACCTAACATGGAAGCACTTACTAACTAAAGAAAAATAGAAAGAACTCCTGTTAGGTGAACACCTGATGCTCAAATGTAATCCATCCCTAAATATTATACCATGTACTTCCAGAGTTGTTGTTTATTTCACAGAACTTCAAACTCAAAAGGTAAGCACTTACAAGCTTGAAGCTGTATTTCTATGAGGTTTCAAGACATCTGAAATTCAAAACTGCAATGTTCAGCCAAAGGGTCTGCATCCCTGTTCTTGTCTGAGGCTGTTCCTGGTATGGGCACTGTGGAAGAAGTTCTAGCCTTTTTATCCCTTGAAAGTCCCTGAAGGCACCAAACCATTAAGAAGCTCCTCCCACATTTTTCCCGCTCTTTTCTGAGCTTGCTTGGTGAAGATTTTGAAAGTATAGAGAGATGGTTTTCTGTAGTGGAGATATTGCAACAATTGCTCACCTAACATGGAAGCACTTACTAACTAAAGAAAAATAGAAAGAACTCCTGTTAGGTGAGCACCTGATGTTCAAATGCAATCCATCCTAAATATTATAACATACACTTCCAAAATTGCTGTTTAGTTCACAGAACTTCAACCTCAAAAGGGAAGCACTTACACATATATAAAACGCAGGTGCCAACCTTGAAGCTGTATTTCTGTGAGGTTCCAAGACATCTGAAATTCAAAACTGCAATGTTCAGCCAGTGGGTGTGCATCCCTGTTCTTGTCTGAGGCTGTTCCTGTTATGGGCACTGTGGAAGAAGTGCTCGCCTTTTTATCCCTTGAAAGGCCCTGAAGGCACCAAAACATTAAGTAGCTCCTCCCACATTTTTCCCGCTCTTTTCTGAGCTTGATTGGTGAAGATTTTGAAAGTATAGAGAGATGGTTTTCTGTAGTGGGGATATTGCAACAATTGCTCACCTAACATGGAAGCACTTACTAACTAAAGAAAAATAGAAAGAACTCCTGTTAGGTGAGCATCTGATGCTCAAATGCAATTATTCTCTAAATATTATAACATACACTTCCAGAGCTGTTGTTTAGTTAACAGAACTTCAACCTCAATAGGTAAGCACTTACAAGCTTGAAGCTGTATTTCTGTGAGGTTCCAAGACATCTGAAATTCAAAACTGCAATGTTCAGCCAGTGGGTCTGCATCCCTGTTCTTGTCTCAGGCTGTTCCTGTTATGGGCACTGTGGAAGAAGTGCTCGCCTTTTTATCCCTTGAAAGGCCCTGAAGGCACCAAAACATTAAGTAGCTCCTCCCACATTTTTCCCGCTCTTTTCTGAGCTTGATTGGTGAAGATTTTGAAAGTATAGAGAGATGGTTTTCTGTAGTGGGGATATTGCAACAATTGCTCACCTAACATGGAAGCACTTACTAACTAAAGAAAAATAGAAAGAACTCCTGTTAGGTGAGCATCTGATGCTCAAATGCAATTATTCTCTAAATATTATAACATACACTTCCAGAGCTGTTGTTTAGTTAACAGAGTTGTTGTTTATTTCACAGAACTTCAAACTCAAAAGGTAAGCACTTACAAGCTTGAAGCTGTATTTCTATGAGGTTTCAAGGCATCTGAAATTCAAAACTGCAATGTTCAGCCAAAGGGTCTGCATCCCTGTTCTTGTCAGAGGCTGTTTCTGGTATGGGCACTGTGGAAGAAGTGCCCACTTTTTTATCCCTTGAAAGGCCCTCAAGGCACCAAACCATTAAGTAGCTCCTCCCACATTTTTCCCGCTCTTTTCCGAGCTTGCTTGGTGAAGATTTTGAAAGTATAGAGAGATGGTTTTCTGTAGTGGGGATAGTGCAACAATTGCTCACCTAACATAGAAGCACTTACTAACTAAAGAAAAATAGAAAGAAGTCCTGTTAGGTGAACACCTGATGCTCAAATGCAATCCATCCCTAAATAGTATACCATGTACTTCCAGAGTTGTTGTTTATTTCACAGAACTTCAAACTCAAAAGGTAAGCACTTATAACCATGAAGCTGTATTTCTATGAGGTTTCAAGACATCTGAAATTCAAAACTGCAATGTTCAGCCAGTTGGCCTGCATCACTGTTGTCATCCGAGGCCGTTCCTGCTATGGGCACTGTGGAGAAGGGCCCACCTTTTTATCCCTTGAAAGGCCCTCAAGGCACCAGACCATTAAGTAGCTCCTCCCACATTTTTCCCGCTCTTTTCTGAGGTTGCTTGGTGAAGATTTTGAAAGTATAGAGAGATGGTTTTCTGTAGTGGGGATATTGCAACAATTGCTCACCTAACATGGAAGCACTTACTAACTAAAGAAAAATAGAAAGAACTCCTGTTAGGTGAACACCTGATGCTCAAATGCAATCCATCCCTAAATATTATACCATGTACTTCCAGAGTTGTTGTTTATTTCACAGAACTTCAAACTCAAAAGGTAAGCACTTACAAGCTTGAAGCTGTATTTCTATGAGGTTTCAAGGCATCTGAAATTCAAAACTGCAATGTTCAGCCAAAGGGTCTGCATCCCTGTTCTTGTCAGAGGCTGTTTCTGGTATGGGCACTGTGGAATAAGTGCTCGCCTTTTTATCCCTTGAAAGGCCCTGAAGGCACCAAATCATTAAGTAGCTCCTCCCACATTTTTCCCGCTCTTTTCTGAGCTTGCTTGGTGAAGATTTTGAAAGTATAGAGAGATGGTTTTCTGTAGTGGGGATAGTGCAACAGTTGCTCACCTAACATAGAAGCACTTACTAACTAAAGAAAAATAGAAAGAACTCCTGTTAGGTGAACACCTGATGTTCAAATGCAATCCATCCTAAATATTATAACATACACTTCCAAAGTTGCTGTTTAGTTCACAGAACTTCAACCTCAAAAGGTAAGCACTTATAACCATGAAGCTGTATTTCTATGAGGTTTCAAGACATCTGAAATTCAAAACTGCAATGTTCAGCCACTGGGTCTGCATCCCTGTTCTTGTCTGAGGCTGTTACTGTTATGGGCACTGTGGAAGAAGTGCTCGCCTTTTTATCCCTTGAAAGGCCCTGAAGGCACCAAACCATTAAGTAGCTCCTCCCACATTTTTCCCGCTCTTTTCTGAGCTTGCTTGGTGAAGATTTTGAAAGTATAGAGAGATGGTTTTCTGTAGTGGAGATATTGCAACAATTGCTCACCTAACATGGAAGCACTTACTAACTAAAGAAAAATAGAAAGAACTCCTGTTAGGTGAGCACCTGATGTTCAAATGCAATCCATCCTAAATATTATAACATACACTTCCAAAGTTGCTGTTTAGTTCACAGAACTTCAACCTCAAAAGGTAAGCACTTATAACCATGAAGCTGTATTTCTATGAGGTTTCAAGACATCTGAAATTCAAAACTGCAATGTTCAGCCAATGGGTCTGCATCCCTGTTCTTGTCTGAGGCTGTTCCTGTTATGGGCACTGTGGAAGAAGTGCTCGCCTTTTTATCCCTTGAAAGGCCCTGAAGGCACCAAACCATTAAGTAGCTCCTCCCACATTTTTCCCGCTCTTTTCTGAGCTTGCTTGGTGAAGATTTTGAAAGTATAGAGAGATGGTTTTCTGTAGTGGAGATATTGCAACAATTGCTCACCTAACATGGAAGCACTTACTAACTAAAGAAAAATAGAAATAACTCCTGTTAGGTGAGCACCTGATGTTCAAATGCAATCCATCCTAAATATTATAACATACACTTCCAAAATTGCTGTTTAGTTCACAGAACTTCAACCTCAAAAGGGAAGCACTTACACATATATAAAACGCAGGTGCCAACCTTAAAGCTGTATTTCTGTGAGGTTCCAAGACATCTGAAATTCAAAACTGCAATGTTCAGCCAGTGGGTCTGCATCCCTGTTCTTGTCTGAGGCTGTTCCTGTTATGGGCACTGTGGAAGAAGTGCTCGCCTTTTTATCCCTTGAAAGGCCCTGAAGGCACCAAAACATTAAGTAGCTCCTCCCACATTTTTCCCGCTCTTTTCTGAGCTTGATTGGTGAAGATTTTGAAAGTATAGAGAGATGGTTTTCTGTAGTGGAGATATTGCAACAATTGCTCACCTAACATGGAAGCACTTACTAACTAAAGAAAAATAGAAAGAACTCCTGTTAGGTGAGCACCTGATGCTCAAATGCAATTATTCTCTAAATATTATAACATACACTTCCAGAGCTGTTGTTTAGTTAACAGAGTTGTTGTTTATTTCACAGAACTTCAAACTCAAAAGGTAAGCACTTACAAGCTTGAAGCTGTATTTCTATGAGGTTTCAAGGCATCTGAAATTCAAAACTGCAATGTTCAGCCAAAGGGTCTGCATCCCTGTTCTTGTCAGAGGCTGTTTCTGGTATGGGCACTGTGGAAGAAGTGCCCACCTTTTTATCCCTTGAAAGGCCCTCAAGGCACCAAACCATTAAGTAGCTCCTCCCACATTGTTCCCGCTCTTTTCCAAGCTTGCTTGGTGAAGATTTTGAAAGTATAGAGAGATGGTTTTCTGTAGTGGGGATAGTGCAACAATTGCTCACCTAACATAGAAGCACTTACTAACTAAAGAAAAATAGAAAGAACTCCTGTTAGGTGAACACCTGATGCTCAAATGCAATCCATCCCTAAATAGTATACCACGTACTTCCAGAGTTGTTGTTTATTTCACAGAACTTCAAACTCAAAAGGTAAGCACTTATAACCATGAAGCTGTATTTCTATGAGGTTTCAAGACATCTGAAATTCAAAACTGCAATGTTCAGCCAGTTGGCCTGCATCACTGTTGTCATCCGAGGCCGTTCCTGCTATGGGCACTGTGGAGAAGGGCCCACCTTTTTATCCCTTGAAAGGCCCTCAAGGCACCAGACCATTAAGTAGCTCCTCCCACATTTTCCCCGCTCTTTTCTGAGGTTGCTTGGTGAAGATTTTGAAAGTATAGAGAGATGGTTTTCTGTAGTGGGGATATTGCAACAATTGCTCACCTAACATGGAAGCACTTACTAACTAAAGAAAAATAGAAAGAACTCCTGTTAGGTGAACACCTGATGCTCAAATGCAATCCATCCCTAAATATTATACCATGTACTTCCAGAGTTGTTGTTTATTTCACAGAACTTCAACCTCAAAAGGGAAGCACTTACACATATATAAAACGCAGGTGCCAACCTTGAAGCTGTATTTCTGTGAGGTTTCAAGGCATCTGAAATTCCAAACTGCAATGTTCAGCCAAAGGGTCTGCATCCCTGTTCTTGTCAGAGGCTGTTTCTGGTATGGGCACTGTGGAATAAGTGCTCGCCTTTTTATCCCTTGAAAGGCCCTGAAGGCACCAAACCATTAAGTAGCTCCTCCCACATTTTTCCCGCTCTTTTCTGAGCTTGCTTGGTGAAGATTTTGAAAGTATAGAGAGATGGTTTTCTGTAGTGGGGATATTGCAACAATTGCTCACCTAACATGGAAGCACTTACTAACTAAAGAAAAATAGAAAGAACTCCTGTTAGGTGATCACCTAATGCTCAAATGCAATCCATCCCTAAATATTATACCATGTACTTCCAGAGTTGTTGTTTATTTCACAGAACTTCAAACTCAAAAGGTAAGCACTTACAAGCTTGAAGCTGTATTTCTATGAGGTTTCAAGACATCTGAAATTCAAAACTGCAATGTTCAGCCAAAGGGTCTGCATCCCGGTTCTTGTCTGAGGCTGTTCCTGGTATGGGCACTGTGGAAGAAGTTCTAGCCTTTTTATCCCTTGAAAGT
The DNA here is from genome assembly GCF_040938575.1 of Ambystoma mexicanum. Taxonomy (NCBI): domain Eukaryota; kingdom Metazoa; phylum Chordata; class Amphibia; order Caudata; family Ambystomatidae; genus Ambystoma; species Ambystoma mexicanum. The sequence goes on along the minus strand of NC_090941.1, from coordinate 1,142,193,215 downwards.
CCCTGAAGGCACCAAACCATTAAGAAGCTCCTCCCACATTTTTCCCGCTCTTTTCTGAGCTTGCTTGGTGAAGATTTTGAAAGTATAGAGAGATGGTTTTCTGTAGTGGAGATATTGCAACAATTGCTCACCTAACATGGAAGCACTTACTAACTAAAGAAAAATAGAAAGAACTCCTGTTAGGTGAGCACCTGATGTTCAAATGCAACCCATCCCTAAATATTATACCATGTACTTCCAGAGTTGTTGTTTATTTCACAGAACTTCAAACTCAAAAGGTAAGCACTTACAACCATGAAGCTGTATTTCTATGAGGTTTCAAGATATCTGAAATTCAAAACTGCAATGTTCAGCCAGTTGGCCTGCATCACTGTTCTCATCTGAGGCCGTTCCTGCTATGGGCACTGTGGAAGAAGTGCCCACCTTTTTATGCCTTGAAAGGCACTCAAGGCACCAAACCATTAAGTAGCTCCTCCCACATTTTTCCCGCTCTTTTCTGAGCTTGCTTGGTGAAGATTTTGAAAGTATAGAGAGATGGTTTTCTGTAGTAGAGATATTGCAACAATTGCTCACCTAACATGGAAGCACTTACTAACTGAAGAAAAATAGAAAGAACTCCTGTTAGGTGAGCACCTGATGCTCAAATGCAATTATTCTCTAAATATTATAACATACACTTCCAGAGCTGTTGTTTGGTTAACAGAACTTCAACCTCAATAGGTAAGCACTTACAAGCTTGAAGCTGTATTTCTATGAGGTTTCAAGACATCTGAAATTCAAAACTGCAATGTTCAGCCAGTTGGCCTGCATCACTGTTCTCATCCGAGGCCATTCCTGCTATGGGCACTGTGGAAGAAGTGCCCACCTTTTTATCCCTTGAAAGGCCCTCAAGGCACCAAACCATTAAGTAGCTCCTCCCACATTTTTCCCGCTCTTTTCTGAGCGTGCTTGGTGAAGATTTTGAAAGTATAGAGAGATGGTTTTCTGTAGTGGGGATATTGCAACAATTGCTCACCTAACATGGAAGCACTTACTAACTAAAGAAAAATAGAAAGAACTCCTGTTAGGTGAGCACCTGATGTTCAAATGCAATCCATCCTAAATATTATAACATACACTTCCAAAGTTGCTGTTTAGTTCACAGAACTTCAACCTCAAAAGGTAAGCACTTATAACCATGAAGCTGTATTTCTATGAGGTTTCAAGACATCTGAAATTCAAAACTGCAATGTTCAGCCAAAGGGTCTCCATCCCTGTTCTTGTCTGAGGCTGTTCCTGGTATGGGCACTGTGGAAGAAGTTCTAGCCTTTTTATCCCTTGAAAGTCCCTGAAGGCACCAAAACATTAAGTAGCTCCTCCCACATTTTTCCCGCTCTTTTCTGAGCTTGATTGGTGAAGATTTTGAAAGTATAGAGAGATGGTTTTCTGTAGTGGGGATATTGCAACAATTGCTCACCTAACATGGAAGCACTTACTAACTAAAGAAAAATAGAAAGAACTCCTGTTAGGTGAACACCTGATGCTCAAATGTAATCCATCCCTAAATATTATACCATGTACTTCCAGAGTTGTTGTTTATTTCACAGAACTTCAAACTCAAAAGGTAAGCACTTACAAGCTTGAAGCTGTATTTCTATGAGGTTTCAAGACATCTGAAATTCAAAACTGCAATGTTCAGCCAAAGGGTCTGCATCCCTGTTCTTGTCTGAGGCTGTTCCTGGTATGGGCACTGTGGAAGAAGTTCTAGCCTTTTTATCCCTTGAAAGTCCCTGAAGGCACCAAACCATTAAGAAGCTCCTCCCACATTTTTCCCGCTCTTTTCTGAGCTTGCTTGGTGAAGATTTTGAAAGTATAGAGAGATGGTTTTCTGTAGTGGAGATATTGCAACAATTGCTCACCTAACATGGAAGCACTTACTAACTAAAGAAAAATAGAAATAACTCCTGTTAGGTGAGCACCTGATGTTCAAATGCAATCCATCCTAAATATTATAACATACACTTCCAAAATTGCTGTTTAGTTCACAGAACTTCAACCTCAAAAGGGAAGCACTTACACATATATAAAACGCAGGTGCCAACCATGAAGCTGTATTTCTGTGAGGTTCCAAGACATCTGAAATTCAAAACTGCAATGTTCAGCCAGTGGGTCTGCATCCCTGTTCTTGTCTGAGGCTGTTCCTGTTATGGGCACTGTGGAAGAAGTGCTCGCCTTTTTATCCCTTGAAAGGCCCTGAAGGCACCAAAACATTAAGTAGCTCCTCCCACATTTTTCCCGCTCTTTTCTGAGCTTGATTGGTGAAGATTTTGAAAGTATAGAGAGATGGTTTTCTGTAGTGGGGATATTGCAACAATTGCTCACCTAACATGGAAGCACTTACTAACTAAAGAAAAATAGAAAGAACTCCTGTTAGGTGAGCACCTGATGCTCAAATGCAATTATTCTCTAAATATTATAACATACACTTCCAGAGCTGTTGTTTAGTTAACAGAGTTGTTGTTTATTTCACAGAACTTCAAACTCAAAAGGTAAGCACTTACAAGCTTGAAGCTGTATTTCTATGAGGTTTCAAGGCATCTGAAATTCAAAACTGCAATGTTCAGCCAAAGGGTCTGCATCCCTGTTCTTGTCAGAGGCTGTTTCTGGTATGGGCACTGTGGAAGAAGTGCCCACCTTTTTATCCCTTGAAAGGCCCTCAAGGCACCAAACCATTAAGTAGCTCCTCCCACATTTTTCCCGCTCTTTTCCGAGCTTGCTTGGTGAAGATTTTGAAAGTATAGAGAGATGGTTTTCTGTAGTGGGGATAGTGCAACAATTGCTCACCTAACATAGAAGCACTTACTAACTAAAGAAAAATAGAAAGAACTCCTGTTAGGTGAACACCTGATGCTCAAATGCAATCCATCCCTAAATAGTATACCATGTACTTCCAGAGTTGTTGTTTATTTCACAGAACTTCAAACTCAAAAGGTAAGCACTTATAACCATGAAGCTGTATTTCTATGAGGTTTCAAGACATCTGAAATTCAAAACTGCAATGTTCAGCCAGTTGGCCTGCATCACTGTTGTCATCCGAGGCCGTTCCTGCTATGGGCACTGTGGAGAAGGGCCCACCTTTTTATCCCTTGAAAGGCCCTCAAGGCACCAGACCACTAAGTAGCTCCTCCCACATTTTTCCCGCTCTTTTCTGAGGTTGCTTGGTGAAGATTTTGAAAGTATAGAGAGATGGTTTTCTGTAGTGGGGATATTGCAACAATTGCTCACCTAACATGGAAGCACTTACTAACTAAAGAAAAATAGAAAGAACTCCTGATAGGTGACCACCTGATGCTCAAATGCAATCCATCCCTAAATATTATACCATGTACTTCCAGAGTTGTTGTTTATTTCACAGAACTTCAAACTCAAAAGGTAAGCACTTACAAGCTTGAAGCTGTATTTCTATGAGGTTTCAAGGCATCTGAAATTCAAAACTGCAATGTTCAGCCAAAGGGTCTGCATCCCTGTTCTTGTCAGAGGCTGTTTCTGGTATGGGCACTGTGGAAGAAGTGCCCACCTTTTTATCCCTTGAAAGGCCCTCAAGGCACCAAACCATTAAGTAGCTCCTCCCACATTGTTCCCGCTCTTTTCCAAGCTTGCTTGGTGAAGATTTTGAAAGTATAGAGAGATGGTTTTCTGTAGTGGGGATAGTGCAACAATTGCTCACCTAACATAGAAGCACTTACTAACTAAAGAAAAATAGAAAGAACTCCTGTTAGGTGAACACCTGATGCTCAAATGCAATCCATCCCTAAATAGTATACCACGTACTTCCAGAGTTGTTGTTTATTTCACAGAACTTCAAACTCAAAAGGTAAGCACTTATAACCATGAAGCTGTATTTCTATGAGGTTTCAAGACATCTGAAATTCAAAACTGCAATGTTCAGCCAGTTGGCCTGCATCACTGTTGTCATCCGAGGCCGTTCCTGCTATGGGCACTGTGGAGAAGGGCCCACCTTTTTATCCCTTGAAAGGCCCTCAAGGCACCAGACCATTAAGTAGCTCCTCCCACATTTTCCCCGCTCTTTTCTGAGGTTGCTTGGTGAAGATTTTGAAAGTATAGAGAGATGGTTTTCTGTAGTGGGGATATTGCAACAATTGCTCACCTAACATGGAAGCACTTACTAACTAAAGAAAAATAGAAAGAACTCCTGTTAGGTGAACACCTGATGCTCAAATGCAATCCATCCCTAAATATTATACCATGTACTTCCAGAGTTGTTGTTTATTTCACAGAACTTCAACCTCAAAAGGGAAGCACTTACACATATATAAAACGCAGGTGCCAACCTTGAAGCTGTATTTCTGTGAGGTTTCAAGGCATCTGAAATTCCAAACTGCAATGTTCAGCCAAAGGGTCTGCATCCCTGTTCTTGTCAGAGGCTGTTTCTGGTATGGGCACTGTGGAATAAGTGCTCGCCTTTTTATCCCTTGAAAGGCCCTGAAGGCACCAAACCATTAAGTAGCTCCTCCCACATTTTTCCCGCTCTTTTCTGAGCTTGCTTGGTGAAGATTTTGAAAGTATAGAGAGATGGTTTTCTGTAGTGGGGATATTGCAACAATTGCTCACCTAACATGGAAGCACTTACTAACTAAAGAAAAATAGAAAGAACTCCTGTTAGGTGATCACCTAATGCTCAAATGCAATCCATCCCTAAATATTATACCATGTACTTCCAGAGTTGTTGTTTATTTCACAGAACTTCAAACTCAAAAGGTAAGCACTTACAAGCTTGAAGCTGTATTTCTATGAGGTTTCAAGACATCTGAAATTCAAAACTGCAATGTTCAGCCAAAGGGTCTGCATCCCGGTTCTTGTCTGAGGCTGTTCCTGGTATGGGCACTGTGGAAGAAGTTCTAGCCTTTTTATCCCTTGAAAGTCCCTGAAGGCACCAAACCATTAAGAAGCTCCTCCCACATTTTTCCCGCTCTTTTCTGAGCTTGCTTGGTGAAGATTTTGAAAGTATAGAGAGATGGTTTTCTGTAGTGGAGATATTGCAACAATTGCTCACCTAACATGGAAGCACTTACTAACTAAAGAAAAATAGAAAGAACTCCTGTTAGGTGAGCACCTGATGTTCAAATGCAACCCATCCCTAAATATTATACCATGTACTTCCAGAGTTGTTGTTTATTTCACAGAACTTCAAACTCAAAAGGTAAGCACTTACAACCATGAAGCTGTATTTCTATGAGGTTTCAAGATATCTGAAATTCAAAACTGCAATGTTCAGCCAGTTGGCCTGCATCACTGTTCTCATCTGAGGCCGTTCCTGCTATGGGCACTGTGGAAGAAGTGCCCACCTTTTTATGCCTTGAAAGGCACTCAAGGCACCAAACCATTAAGTAGCTCCTCCCACATTTTTCCCGCTCTTTTCTGAGCTTGCTTGGTGAAGATTTTGAAAGTATAGAGAGATGGTTTTCTGTAGTAGAGATATTGCAACAATTGCTCACCTAACATGGAAGCACTTACTAACTGAAGAAAAATAGAAAGAACTCCTGTTAGGTGAGCACCTGATGCTCAAATGCAATTATTCTCTAAATATTATAACATACACTTCCAGAGCTGTTGTTTGGTTAACAGAACTTCAACCTCAATAGGTAAGCACTTACAAGCTTGAAGCTGTATTTCTATGAGGTTTCAAGACATCTGAAATTCAAAACTGCAATGTTCAGCCAGTTGGCCTGCATCACTGTTCTCATCCGAGGCCATTCCTGCTATGGGCACTGTGGAAGAAGTGCCCACCTTTTTATCCCTTGAAAGGCCCTCAAGGCACCAAACCATTAAGTAGCTCCTCCCACATTTTTCCCGCTCTTTTCTGAGCGTGCTTGGTGAAGATTTTGAAAGTATAGAGAGATGGTTTTCTGTAGTGGGGATATTGCAACAATTGCTCACCTAACATGGAAGCACTTACTAACTAAAGAAAAATAGAAAGAACTCCTGTTAGGTGAGCACCTGATGTTCAAATGCAATCCATCCTAAATATTATAACATACACTTCCAAAGTTGCTGTTTAGTTCACAGAACTTCAACCTCAAAAGGTAAGCACTTATAACCATGAAGCTGTATTTCTATGAGGTTTCAAGACATCTGAAATTCAAAACTGCAATGTTCAGCCAAAGGGTCTCCATCCCTGTTCTTGTCTGAGGCTGTTCCTGGTATGGGCACTGTGGAAGAAGTTCTAGCCTTTTTATCCCTTGAAAGTCCCTGAAGGCACCAAAACATTAAGTAGCTCCTCCCACATTTTTCCCGCTCTTTTCTGAGCTTGATTGGTGAAGATTTTGAAAGTATAGAGAGATGGTTTTCTGTAGTGGGGATATTGCAACAATTGCTCACCTAACATGGAAGCACTTACTAACTAAAGAAAAATAGAAAGAACTCCTGTTAGGTGAACACCTGATGCTCAAATGTAATCCATCCCTAAATATTATACCATGTACTTCCAGAGTTGTTGTTTATTTCACAGAACTTCAAACTCAAAAGGTAAGCACTTACAAGCTTGAAGCTGTATTTCTATGAGGTTTCAAGACATCTGAAATTCAAAACTGCAATGTTCAGCCAAAGGGTCTGCATCCCTGTTCTTGTCTGAGGCTGTTCCTGGTATGGGCACTGTGGAAGAAGTTCTAGCCTTTTTATCCCTTGAAAGTCCCTGAAGGCACCAAACCATTAAGAAGCTCCTCCCACATTTTTCCCGCTCTTTTCTGAGCTTGCTTGGTGAAGATTTTGAAAGTATAGAGAGATGGTTTTCTGTAGTGGAGATATTGCAACAATTGCTCACCTAACATGGAAGCACTTACTAACTAAAGAAAAATAGAAATAACTCCTGTTAGGTGAGCACCTGATGTTCAAATGCAATCCATCCTAAATATTATAACATACACTTCCAAAATTGCTGTTTAGTTCACAGAACTTCAACCTCAAAAGGGAAGCACTTACACATATATAAAACGCAGGTGCCAACCATGAAGCTGTATTTCTGTGAGGTTCCAAGACATCTGAAATTCAAAACTGCAATGTTCAGCCAGTGGGTCTGCATCCCTGTTCTTGTCTGAGGCTGTTCCTGTTATGGGCACTGTGGAAGAAGTGCTCGCCTTTTTATCCCTTGAAAGGCCCTGAAGGCACCAAAACATTAAGTAGCTCCTCCCACATTTTTCCCGCTCTTTTCTGAGCTTGATTGGTGAAGATTTTGAAAGTATAGAGAGATGGTTTTCTGTAGTGGGGATATTGCAACAATTGCTCACCTAACATGGAAGCACTTACTAACTAAAGAAAAATAGAAAGAACTCCTGTTAGGTGAGCACCTGATGCTCAAATGCAATTATTCTCTAAATATTATAACATACACTTCCAGAGCTGTTGTTTAGTTAACAGAGTTGTTGTTTATTTCACAGAACTTCAAACTCAAAAGGTAAGCACTTACAAGCTTGAAGCTGTATTTCTATGAGGTTTCAAGGCATCTGAAATTCAAAACTGCAATGTTCAGCCAAAGGGTCTGCATCCCTGTTCTTGTCAGAGGCTGTTTCTGGTATGGGCACTGTGGAAGAAGTGCCCACCTTTTTATCCCTTGAAAGGCCCTCAAGGCACCAAACCATTAAGTAGCTCCTCCCACATTTTTCCCGCTCTTTTCCGAGCTTGCTTGGTGAAGATTTTGAAAGTATAGAGAGATGGTTTTCTGTAGTGGGGATAGTGCAACAATTGCTCACCTAACATAGAAGCACTTACTAACTAAAGAAAAATAGAAAGAACTCCTGTTAGGTGAACACCTGATGCTCAAATGCAATCCATCCCTAAATAGTATACCATGTACTTCCAGAGTTGTTGTTTATTTCACAGAACTTCAAACTCAAAAGGTAAGCACTTATAACCATGAAGCTGTATTTCTATGAGGTTTCAAGACATCTGAAATTCAAAACTGCAATGTTCAGCCAGTTGGCCTGCATCACTGTTGTCATCCGAGGCCGTTCCTGCTATGGGCACTGTGGAGAAGGGCCCACCTTTTTATCCCTTGAAAGGCCCTCAAGGCACCAGACCACTAAGTAGCTCCTCCCACATTTTTCCCGCTCTTTTCTGAGGTTGCTTGGTGAAGATTTTGAAAGTATAGAGAGATGGTTTTCTGTAGTGGGGATATTGCAACAATTGCTCACCTAACATGGAAGCACTTACTAACTAAAGAAAAATAGAAAGAACTCCTGATAGGTGACCACCTGATGCTCAAATGCAATCCATCCCTAAATATTATACCATGTACTTCCAGAGTTGTTGTTTATTTCACAGAACTTCAAACTCAAAAGGTAAGCACTTACAAGCTTGAAGCTGTATTTCTATGAGGTTTCAAGGCATCTGAAATTCCAAACTGCAATGTTCAGCCAAAGGGTCTGCATCCCTGTTCTTGTCAGAGGCTGTTTCTGGTATGGGCACTGTGGAATAAGTGCTCGCCTTTTTATCCCTTGAAAGGCCCTGATGGCACCAAACCATTAAGTAGCTCCTCCCACATTTTTCCCGCTCTTTTCTGAGCTTGCTTGGTGAAGATTTTGAAAGTATAGAGAGATGGTTTTCTGTAGTGGGGATATTGCAACAATTGCTCACCTAACATGGAAGCACTTACTAACTAAAGAAAAATAGAAAGAACTCCTGTTAGGTGAACACCTAATGCTCAAATGCAATCCATCCCTAAATATTATACCATGTACTTCCAGAGTTGTTGTTTATTTCACAGAACTTCAAACTCAAAAGGTAAGCACTTACAAGCTTGAAGCTGTATTTCTATGAGGTTTCAAGACATCTGAAATTCAAAACTGCAATGTTCAGCCAAAGGGTCTGCATCCCTGTTCTTGTCTGAGGCTGTTCCTGGTATGGGCACTGTGGAAGAAGTTCTAGCCTTTTTATCCCTTGAAAGTCCCTGAAGGCACCAAACCATTAAGAAGCTCCTCCCACATTTTTCCCGCTCTTTTCTGAGCTTGCTTGGTGAAGATTTTGAAAGTATAGAGAGATGGTTTTCTGTAGTGGAGATATTGCAACAATTGCTCACCTAACATGGAAGCACTTACTAACTAAAGAAAAATAGAAAGAACTCCTGTTAGGTGAGCACCTGATGTTCAAATGCAACCCATCCCTAAATATTATACCATGTACTTCCAGAGTTGTTGTTTATTTCACAGAACTTCAAACTCAAAAGGTAAGCACTTACAACCATGAAGCTGTATTTCTATGAGGTTTCAAGATATCTGAAATTCAAAACTGCAATGTTCAGCCAGTTGGCCTGCATCACTGTTCTCATCCGAGGCCGTTCCTGCTATGGGCACTGTGGAAGAAGTGCCCACCTTTTTATGCCTTGAAAGGCACTCAAGGCACCAAACCATTAAGTAGCTCCTCCCACATTTTTCCCGCTCTTTTCTGAGCTTGCTTGGTGAAGATTTTGAAAGTATAGAGAGATGGTTTTCTGTAGTGGGGATATTGCAACAATTGCTCACCTAACATGGAAGCACTTACTAACTAAAGAAAAATAGAAAGAACTCCTGTTAGGTGATCACCTAATGCTCAAATGCAATCCATCCCTAAATATTATACCATGTACTTCCAGAGTTGTTGTTTATTTCACAGAACTTCAAACTCAAAAGGTAAGCACTTACAAGCTCGAAGCTGTATTTCTATGAGGTTTCAAGACATCTGAAATTCAAAACTGAAATGTTCAGCCAAAGGGTCTGCATCCCGGTTCTTGTCTGAGGCTGTTCCTGGTATGGGCACTGTGGAAGAAGTTCTAGCCTTTTTATCCCTTGAAAGTCCCTGAAGGCACCAAACCATTAAGAAGCTCCTCCCACATTTTTCCCGCTCTTTTCTGAGCTTGCTTGGTGAAGATTTTGAAAGTATAGAGAGATGGTTTTCTGTAGTGGAGATATTGCAACAATTGCTCACCTAACATGGAAGCACTTACTAACTAAAGAAAAATAGAAAGAACTCCTGTTAGGTGAGCACCTGATGTTCAAATGCAACCCATCCCTAAATATTATACCATGTACTTCCAGAGTTGTTGTTTATTTCACAGAACTTCAAACTCAAAAGGTAAGCACTTACAACCATGAAGCTGTATTTCTATGAGGTTTCAAGATATCTGAAATTCAAAACTGCAATGTTCAGCCAGTTGGCCTGCATCACTGTTCTCATCCGAGGCCGTTCCTGCTATGGGCACTGTGGAAGAAGTGCCCACCTTTTTATGCCTTGAAAGGCACTCAAGGCACCAAACCATTAAGTAGCTCCTCCCACATTTTTCCCGCTCTTTTCTGAGCTTGCTTGGTGAAGATTTTGAAAGTATAGAGAGATGGTTTTCTGTAGTAGAGATATTGCAACAATTGCTCACCTAACATGGAAGCACTTACTAACTAAAGAAAAATAGAAAGAACTCGTGTTAGGTGAGCACCTGATGCTCAAATGCAATTATTCTCTAAATATTATAACATACACTTCCAGAGCTGTTGTTTAGTTAACAGAACTTCAACCTCAATAGGTAAGCACTTACAAGCTTGAAGCTGTATTTCTATGAGGTTTCAAGACATCTGAAATTCAAAACTGCAATGTTCAGCCAGTTGGCCTGCATCACTGTTCTCATCCGAGGCCGTTCCTGCTATGGGCACTGTGGAAGAAGTGCCCACCTTTTTATCCCTTGAAAGGCCCTCAGGCACCAAACCATTAAGTAGCTCCTCCCACATTTTTCCCGCTCTTTTCTGAGCTTGCTTGGTGAAGATTTTGAAAGTATAGAGAGATGGTTTTCTGTAGTGGGGATATTGCAACAATTGCTCACCTAACATGGAAGCACTTACTAACTAAAGAAAAATAGAAAGAACTCCTGTTAGGTGAGCACCTGATGTTCAAATGCAATCCATCCTAAATATTATAACATACACTTCCAAAGTTGCTGTTTAGTTCACAGAACTTCAACCTCAAAAGGTAAGCACTTATAACCATGAAGCTATATTTCTATGAGGTTTCAAGACATCTGAAATTCAAAACTGCAATGTTCAGCCAATGGGTCTGCATCCCTGTTCTTGTCTGAGGCTGTTCCTGTTATGGGCACTGTGGAAGAAGTGCTCGCCTTTTTATCCCTTGAAAGGCCCTGAAGGCACCAAACCATTAAGTAGCTCCTCCCACATTTTTCCCGCTCTTTCTGAGCTTGCTTGGTGAAGATTTTGAAAGTATAGAGAGATGGTTTTCTGTAGTGGGGATATTGCAACAATTGCTCACCTAACATGGAAGCACTTACTAACTAAAGAAAAATAGAAAGAACTCCTGTTAGGTGAACACCTGATGCTCAAATGTAATCCATCCCTAAATATTATACCATGTACTTCCAGAGTTGTTGTTTATTTCACAGAACTTCAAACTCAAAAGGTAAGCACTTACAAGCTTGAAGCTGTATTTCTATGAGGTTTCAAGACATCTGAAATTCAAAACTGCAATGTTCAGCCAAAGGGTCTGCATCCCTGTTCTTGTCTGAGGCTGATCCTGGTATGGGCACTGTGGAAGAAGTTCTAGCCTTTTTATCCCTTGAAAGTCCCTGAAGGCACCAAACCATTAAGAAGCTCCTCCCACATTTTTCCCGCTCTTTTCTGAGCTTGCTTGGTGAAGATTTTGAAAGTATAGAGAGATGGTTTTCTGTAGTGGAGATATTGCAACAATTGCTCACCTAACATGGAAGCACTTACTAACTAAAGAAAAATAGAAATAACTCCTGTTAGGTGAGTACCTGATGTTCAAATGCAATCCATCCTAAATATTATAACATACACTTCCAAAATTGCTGTTTAGTTCACAGAACTTCAACCTCAAAAGGGAAGCACTTACACATATATAAAACGCAGGTGCCAACCTTGAAGCTGTATTTCTGTGAGGTTCCAAGACATCTGAAATTCAAAACTGCAATGTTCAGCCAGTGGGTCTGCATCCCTGTTCTTGTCTGAGGCTGTTCCTGTTATGGGCACTGTGGAAGAAGTGCTTGCCTTTTTATCCCTTGAAAGGCCCTGAAGGCACCAAAACATTAAGTAGCTCCTCCCACATTTTTCCCGCTCTTTTCTGAGCTTGATTGGTGAAGATTTTGAAAGTATAGAGAGATGGTTTTCTGTAGTGGGGATATAGCAACAATTGCTCACCTAACATGGAAGCACTTACTAACTAAAGAAAAATAGAAAGAACTCCTGTTAGGTGAGCACCTGATGCTCAAATGCAATTATTCTCTAAATATTATAACATACACTTCCAGAGCTGTTGTTTAGTTAACAGAGTTGTTGTTTATTTCACAGAACTTCAAACTCAAAAGGTAAGCACTTACAAGCTTGAAGCTGTATTTCTATGAGGTTTCAAGGCATCTGAAATTCAAAACTGCAATGTTCAGCCAAAGGGTCTGCATCCCTGTTCTTGTCAGAGGCTGTTTCTGGTATGGGCACTGTGGAAGAAGTGCCCACCTTTTTATCCCTTGAAAGGCCCTCAAGGCACCAAACCATTAAGTAGCTCCTCCCACATTTTTCCCGCTCTTTTCCGAGCTTGCTTGGTGAAGATTTTGAAAGTATAGAGAGATGGTTTTCTGTAGTGGGGATAGTGCAACAATTGCTCACCTAACATAGAAGCACTTACTAACTAAAGAAAAATAGAAAGAACTCCTGTTAGGTGAACACCTGATGCTCAAATGCAATCCATCCCTAAATAGTATACCACGTACTTCCAGAGTTGTTGTTTATTTCACAGAACTTCAAACTCAAAAGGTAAGCACTTATAACCATGAAGCTGTATTTCTATGAGGTTTCAAGACATCTGAAATTCAAAACTGCAATGTTCAGCCAGTTGGCCTGCATCACTGTTGTCATCCGAGGCCGTTCCTGCTATGGGCACTGTGGAGAAGGGCCCACCTTTTTATCCCTTGAAAGGCCCTCAAGGCACCAGACCATTAAGTAGCTCCTCCCACATTTTCCCCGCTCTTTTCTGAGGTTGCTTGGTGAAGATTTTGAAAGTATAGAGAGATGGTTTTCTGTAGTGGGGATATTGCAACAATTGCTCACCTAACATGGAAGCACTTACTAACTAAAGAAAAATAGAAAGAACTCCTGTTAGGTGAACACCTGATGCTCAAATGCAATCCATCCCTAAATATTATACCATGTACTTCCAGAGTTGTTGTTTATTTCACAGAACTTCAACCTCAAAAGGGAAGCACTTACACATATATAAAACGCAGGTGCCAACCTTGAAGCTGTATTTCTGTGAGGTTTCAAGGCATCTGAAATTCCAAACTGCAATGTTCAGCCAAAGGGTCTGCATCCCTGTTCTTGTCAGAGGCTGTTTCTGGTATGGGCACTGTGGAATAAGTGCTCGCCTTTTTATCCCTTGAAAGGCCCTGAAGGCACCAAACCATTAAGTAGCTCCTCCCACATTTTTCCCGCTCTTTTCTGAGCTTGCTTGGTGAAGATTTTGAAAGTATAGAGAGATGGTTTTCTGTAGTGGGGATATTGCAACAATTGCTCACCTAACATGGAAGCACTTACTAACTAAAGAAAAATAGAAAGAACTCCTGTTAGGTGATCACCTAATGCTCAAATGCAATCCATCCCTAAATATTATACCATGTACTTCCAGAGTTGTTGTTTATTTCACAGAACTTCAAACTCAAAAGGTAAGCACTTACAAGCTTGAAGCTGTATTTCTATGAGGTTTCAAGACATCTGAAATTCAAAACTGCAATGTTCAGCCAAAGGGTCTGCATCCCGGTTCTTGTCTGAGGCTGTTCCTGGTATGGGCACTGTGGAAGAAGTTCTAGCCTTTTTATCCCTTGAAAGTCCCTGAAGGCACCAAACCATTAAGAAGCTCCTCCCACATTTTTCCCGCTCTTTTCTGAGCTTGCTTGGTGAAGATTTTGAAAGTATAGAGAGATGGTTTTCTGTAGTGGAGATATTGCAACAATTGCTCACCTAACATGGAAGCACTTACTAACTAAAGAAAAATAGAAAGAACTCCTGTTAGGTGAGCACCTGATGTTCAAATGCAACCCATCCCTAAATATTATACCATGTACTTCCAGAGTTGTTGTTTATTTCACAGAACTTCAAACTCAAAAGGTAAGCACTTACAACCATGAAGCTGTATTTCTATGAGGTTTCAAGATATCTGAAATTCAAAACTGCAATGTTCAGCCAGTTGGCCTGCATCACTGTTCTCATCTGAGGCCGTTCCTGCTATGGGCACTGTGGAAGAAGTGCCCACCTTTTTATGCCTTGAAAGGCACTCAAGGCACCAAACCATTAAGTAGCTCCTCCCACATTTTTCCCGCTCTTTTCTGAGCTTGCTTGGTGAAGATTTTGAAAGTATAGAGAGATGGTTTTCTGTAGTAGAGATATTGCAACAATTGCTCACCTAACATGGAAGCACTTACTAACTGAAGAAAAATAGAAAGAACTCCTGTTAGGTGAGCACCTGATGCTCAAATGCAATTATTCTCTAAATATTATAACATACACTTCCAGAGCTGTTGTTTGGTTAACAGAACTTCAACCTCAATAGGTAAGCACTTACAAGCTTGAAGCTGTATTTCTATGAGGTTTCAAGACATCTGAAATTCAAAACTGCAATGTTCAGCCAGTTGGCCTGCATCACTGTTCTCATCCGAGGCCATTCCTGCTATGGGCACTGTGGAAGAAGTGCCCACCTTTTTATCCCTTGAAAGGCCCTCAAGGCACCAAACCATTAAGTAGCTCCTCCCACATTTTTCCCGCTCTTTTCTGAGCGTGCTTGGTGAAGATTTTGAAAGTATAGAGAGATGGTTTTCTGTAGTGGGGATATTGCAACAATTGCTCACCTAACATGGAAGCACTTACTAACTAAAGAAAAATAGAAAGAACTCCTGTTAGGTGAGCACCTGATGTTCAAATGCAATCCATCCTAAATATTATAACATACACTTCCAAAGTTGCTGTTTAGTTCACAGAACTTCAACCTCAAAAGGTAAGCACTTATAACCATGAAGCTGTATTTCTATGAGGTTTCAAGACATCTGAAATTCAAAACTGCAATGTTCAGCCAAAGGGTCTCCATCCCTGTTCTTGTCTGAGGCTGTTCCTGGTATGGGCACTGTGGAAGAAGTTCTAGCCTTTTTATCCCTTGAAAGTCCCTGAAGGCACCAAAACATTAAGTAGCTCCTCCCACATTTTTCCCGCTCTTTTCTGAGCTTGATTGGTGAAGATTTTGAAAGTATAGAGAGATGGTTTTCTGTAGTGGGGATATTGCAACAATTGCTCACCTAACATGGAAGCACTTACTAACTAAAGAAAAATAGAAAGAACTCCTGTTAGGTGAACACCTGATGCTCAAATGTAATCCATCCCTAAATATTATACCATGTACTTCCAGAGTTGTTGTTTATTTCACAGAACTTCAAACTCAAAAGGTAAGCACTTACAAGCTTGAAGCTGTATTTCTATGAGGTTTCAAGACATCTGAAATTCAAAACTGCAATGTTCAGCCAAAGGGTCTGCATCCCTGTTCTTGTCTGAGGCTGTTCCTGGTATGGGCACTGTGGAAGAAGTTCTAGCCTTTTTATCCCTTGAAAGTCCCTGAAGGCACCAAACCATTAAGAAGCTCCTCCCACATTTTTCCCGCTCTTTTCTGAGCTTGCTTGGTGAAGATTTTGAAAGTATAGAAAGATGGTTTTCTGTAGTGGAGATATTGCAACAATTGCTCACCTAACATGGAAGCACTTACTAACTAAAGAAAAATAGAAATAACTCCTGTTAGGTGAGCACCTGATGTTCAAATGCAATCCATCCTAAATATTATAACATACACTTCCAAAATTGCTGTTTAGTTCACAGAACTTCAACCTCAAAAGGGAAGCACTTACACATATATAAAACGCAGGTGCCAACCTTGAAGCTGTATTTCTGTGAGGTTCCAAGACATCTGAAATTCAAAACTGCAATGTTCAGCCAGTGGGTCTGCATCCCTGTTCTTGTCTGAGGCTGTTCCTGTTATGGGCACTGTGGAAGAAGTGCTCGCCTTTTTATCCCTTGAAAGGCCCTGAAGGCACCAAAACATTAAGTAGCTCCTCCCACATTTTTCCCGCTCTTTTCTGAGCTTGATTGGTGAAGATTTTGAAAGTATAGAGAGATGGTTTTCTGTAGTGGGGATATTGCAACAATTGCTCACCTAACATGGAAGCACTTACTAACTAAAGAAAAATAGAAAGAACTCCTGTTAGGTGAGCACCTGATGCTCAAATGCAATTATTCTCTAAATATTATAACATACACTTCCAGAGCTGTTGTTTAGTTAACAGAGTTGTTGTTTATTTCACAGAACTTCAAACTCAAAAGGTAAGCACTTACAAGCTTGAAGCTGTATTTCTATGAGGTTTCAAGGCATCTGAAATTCAAAACTGCAATGTTCAGCCAAAGGGTCTGCATCCCTGTTCTTGTCAGAGGCTGTTTCTGGTATGGGCACTGTGGAAGAAGTGCCCACCTTTTTATCCCTTGAAAGGCCCTCAAGGCACCAAACCATTAAGTAGCTCCTCCCACATTTTTCCCGCTCTTTTCCGAGCTTGCTTGGTGAAGATTTTGAAAGTATAGAGAGATGGTTTTCTGTAGTGGGGATAGTGCAACAATTGCTCACCTAACATAGAAGCACTTACTAACTAAAGAAAAATAGAAAGAACTCCTGTTAGGTGAACACCTGATGCTCAAATGCAATCCATCCCTAAATAGTATACCATGTACTTCCAGAGTTGTTGTTTATTTCACAGAACTTCAAACTCAAAAGGTAAGCACTTATAACCATGAAGCTGTATTTCTATGAGGTTTCAAGACATCTGAAATTCAAAACTGCAATGTTCAGCCAGTTGGCCTGCATCACTGTTGTCATCCGAGGCCGTTCCTGCTATGGGCACTGTGGAGAAGGGCCCACCTTTTTATCCCTTGAAAGGCCCTCAAGGCACCAGACCACTAAGTAGCTCCTCCCACATTTTTCCCGCTCTTTTCTGAGGTTGCTTGGTGAAGATTTTGAAAGTATAGAGAGATGGTTTTCTGTAGTGGGGATATTGCAACAATTGCTCACCTAACATGGAAGCACTTACTAACTAAAGAAAAATAGAAAGAACTCCTGATAGGTGACCACCTGATGCTCAAATGCAATCCATCCCTAAATATTATACCATGTACTTCCAGAGTTGTTGTTTATTTCACAGAACTTCAAACTCAAAAGGTAAGCACTTACAAGCTTGAAGCTGTATTTCTATGAGGTTTCAAGGCATCTGAAATTCCAAACTGCAATGTTCAGCCAAAGGGTCTGCATCCCTGTTCTTGTCAGAGGCTGTTTCTGGTATGGGCACTGTGGAATAAGTGCTCGCCTTTTTATCCCTTGAAAGGCCCTGATGGCACCAAACCATTAAGTAGCTCCTCCCACATTTTTCCCGCTCTTTTCTGAGCTTGCTTGGTGAAGATTTTGAAAGTATAGAGAGATGGTTTTCTGTAGTGGGGATATTGCAACAATTGCTCACCTAACATGGAAGCACTTACTAACTAAAGAAAAATAGAAAGAACTCCTGTTAGGTGAACACCTAATGCTCAAATGCAATCCATCCCTAAATATTATACCATGTACTTCCAGAGTTGTTGTTTATTTCACAGAACTTCAAACTCAAAAGGTAAGCACTTACAAGCTTGAAGCTGTATTTCTATGAGGTTTCAAGACATCTGAAATTCAAAACTGCAATGTTCAGCCAAAGGGTCTGCATCCCTGTTCTTGTCTGAGGCTGTTCCTGGTATGGGCACTGTGGAAGAAGTTCTAGCCTTTTTATCCCTTGAAAGTCCCTGAAGGCACCAAACCATTAAGAAGCTCCTCCCACATTTTTCCCGCTCTTTTCTGAGCTTGCTTGGTGAAGATTTTGAAAGTATAGAGAGATGGTTTTCTGTAGTGGAGATATTGCAACAATTGCTCACCTAACATGGAAGCACTTACTAACTAAAGAAAAATAGAAAGAACTCCTGTTAGGTGAGCACCTGATGTTCAAATGCAACCCATCCCTAAATATTATACCATGTACTTCCAGAGTTGTTGTTTATTTCACAGAACTTCAAACTCAAAAGGTAAGCACTTACAACCATGAAGCTGTATTTCTATGAGGTTTCAAGATATCTGAAATTCAAAACTGCAATGTTCAGCCAGTTGGCCTGCATCACTGTTCTCATCCGAGGCCGTTCCTGCTATGGGCACTGTGGAAGAAGTGCCCACCTTTTTATGCCTTGAAAGGCACTCAAGGCACCAAACCATTAAGTAGCTCCTCCCACATTTTTCCCGCTCTTTTCTGAGCTTGCTTGGTGAAGATTTTGAAAGTATAGAGAGATGGTTTTCTGTAGTGGGGATATTGCAACAATTGCTCACCTAACATGGAAGCACTTACTAACTAAAGAAAAATAGAAAGAACTCCTGTTAGGTGATCACCTAATGCTCAAATGCAATCCATCCCTAAATATTATACCATGTACTTCCAGAGTTGTTGTTTATTTCACAGAACTTCAAACTCAAAAGGTAAGCACTTACAAGCTCGAAGCTGTATTTCTATGAGGTTTCAAGACATCTGAAATTCAAAACTGAAATGTTCAGCCAAAGGGTCTGCATCCCGGTTCTTGTCTGAGGCTGTTCCTGGTATGGGCACTGTGGAAGAAGTTCTAGCCTTTTTATCCCTTGAAAGTCCCTGAAGGCACCAAACCATTAAGAAGCTCCTCCCACATTTTTCCCGCTCTTTTCTGAGCTTGCTTGGTGAAGATTTTGAAAGTATAGAGAGATGGTTTTCTGTAGTGGAGATATTGCAACAATTGCTCACCTAACATGGAAGCACTTACTAACTAAAGAAAAATAGAAAGAACTCCTGTTAGGTGAGCACCTGATGTTCAAATGCAACCCATCCCTAAATATTATACCATGTACTTCCAGAGTTGTTGTTTATTTCACAGAACTTCAAACTCAAAAGGTAAGCACTTACAACCATGAAGCTGTATTTCTATGAGGTTTCAAGATATCTGAAATTCAAAACTGCAATGTTCAGCCAGTTGGCCTGCATCACTGTTCTCATCCGAGGCCGTTCCTGCTATGGGCACTGTGGAAGAAGTGCCCACCTTTTTATGCCTTGAAAGGCACTCAAGGCACCAAACCATTAAGTAGCTCCTCCCACATTTTTCCCGCTCTTTTCTGAGCTTGCTTGGTGAAGATTTTGAAAGTATAGAGAGATGGTTTTCTGTAGTAGAGATATTGCAACAATTGCTCACCTAACATGGAAGCACTTACTAACTAAAGAAAAATAGAAAGAACTCCTGTTAGGTGAGCACCTGATGCTCAAATGCAATTATTCTCTAAATATTATAACATACACTTCCAGAGCTGTTGTTTAGTTAACAGAACTTCAACCTCAATAGGTAAGCACTTACAAGCTTGAAGCTGTATTTCTATGAGGTTTCAAGACATCTGAAATTCAAAACTGCAATGTTCAGCCAGTTGGCCTGCATCACTGTTCTCATCCGAGGCCGTTCCTGCTATGGGCACTGTGGAAGAAGTGCCCACCTTTTTATCCCTTGAAAGGCCCTCAGGCACCAAACCATTAAGTAGCTCCTCCCACATTTTTCCCGCTCTTTTCTGAGCTTGCTTGGTGAAGATTTTGAAAGTATAGAGAGATGGTTTTCTGTAGTGGGGATATTGCAACAATTGCTCACCTAACATGGAAGCACTTACTAACTAAAGAAAAATAGAAAGAACTCCTGTTAGGTGAGCACCTGATGTTCAAATGCAATCCATCCTAAATATTATAACATACACTTCCAAAGTTGCTGTTTAGTTCACAGAACTTCAACCTCAAAAGGTAAGCACTTATAACCATGAAGCTATATTTCTATGAGGTTTCAAGACATCTGAAATTCAAAACTGCAATGTTCAGCCAATGGGTCTGCATCCCTGTTCTTGTCTGAGGCTGTTCCTGTTATGGGCACTGTGGAAGAAGTGCTCGCCTTTTTATCCCTTGAAAGGCCCTGAAGGCACCAAACCATTAAGTAGCTCCTCCCACATTTTTCCCGCTCTTTCTGAGCTTGCTTGGTGAAGATTTTGAAAGTATAGAGAGATGGTTTTCTGTAGTGGGGATATTGCAACAATTGCTCACCTAACATGGAAGCACTTACTAACTAAAGAAAAATAGAAAGAACTCCTGTTAGGTGAACACCTGATGCTCAAATGTAATCCATCCCTAAATATTATACCATGTACTTCCAGAGTTGTTGTTTATTTCACAGAACTTCAAACTCAAAAGGTAAGCACTTACAAGCTTGAAGCTGTATTTCTATGAGGTTTCAAGACATCTGAAATTCAAAACTGCAATGTTCAGCCAAAGGGTCTGCATCCCTGTTCTTGTCTGAGGCTGATCCTGGTATGGGCACTGTGGAAGAAGTTCTAGCCTTTTTATCCCTTGAAAGTCCCTGAAGGCACCAAACCATTAAGAAGCTCCTCCCACATTTTTCCCGCTCTTTTCTGAGCTTGCTTGGTGAAGATTTTGAAAGTATAGAGAGATGGTTTTCTGTAGTGGAGATATTGCAACAATTGCTCACCTAACATGGAAGCACTTACTAACTAAAGAAAAATAGAAATAACTCCTGTTAGGTGAGTACCTGATGTTCAAATGCAATCCATCCTAAATATTATAACATACACTTCCAAAATTGCTGTTTAGTTCACAGAACTTCAACCTCAAAAGGGAAGCACTTACACATATATAAAACGCAGGTGCCAACCTTGAAGCTGTATTTCTGTGAGGTTCCAAGACATCTGAAATTCAAAACTGCAATGTTCAGCCAGTGGGTCTGCATCCCTGTTCTTGTCTGAGGCTGTTCCTGTTATGGGCACTGTGGAAGAAGTGCTTGCCTTTTTATCCCTTGAAAGGCCCTGAAGGCACCAAAACATTAAGTAGCTCCTCCCACATTTTTCCCGCTCTTTTCTGAGCTTGATTGGTGAAGATTTTGAAAGTATAGAGAGATGGTTTTCTGTAGTGGGGATATAGCAACAATTGCTCACCTAACATGGAAGCACTTACTAACTAAAGAAAAATAGAAAGAACTCCTGTTAGGTGAGCACCTGATGCTCAAATGCAATTATTCTCTAAATATTATAACATACACTTCCAGAGCTGTTGTTTAGTTAACAGAGTTGTTGTTTATTTCACAGAACTTCAAACTCAAAAGGTAAGCACTTACAAGCTTGAAGCTGTATTTCTATGAGGTTTCAAGGCATCTGAAATTCAAAACTGCAATGTTCAGCCAAAGGGTCTGCATCCCTGTTCTTGTCAGAGGCTGTTTCTGGTATGGGCACTGTGGAAGAAGTGCCCACCTTTTTATCCCTTGAAAGGCCCTCAAGGCACCAAACCATTAAGTAGCTCCTCCCACATTTTTCCCGCTCTTTTCCGAGCTTGCTTGGTGAAGATTTTGAAAGTATAGAGAGATGGTTTTCTGTAGTGGGGATAGTGCAACAATTGCTCACCTAACATAGAAGCACTTACTAACTAAAGAAAAATAGAAAGAACTCCTGTTAGGTGAACACCTGATGCTCAAATGCAATCCATCCCTAAATAGTATACCATGTACTTCCAGAGTTGTTGTTTATTTCACAGAACTTCAAACTCAAAAGGTAAGCACTTATAACCATGAAGCTGTATTTCTATGAGGTTTCAAGACATCTGAAATTCAAAACTGCAATGTTCAGCCAGTTGGCCTGCATCACTGTTGTCATCCGAGGCCGTTCCTGCTATGGGCACTGTGGAGAAGGGCCCACCTTTTTATCCCTTGAAAGGCCCTCAAGGCACCAGACCATTAAGTAGCTCCTCCCACATTTTTCCCGCTCTTTTCTGAGCTTGCTTGGTGAAGATTTTGAAAGTATAGAGAGATGGTTTTCTGTAGTGGGGATATTGCAACAATTGCTCACCTAACATGGAAGCACTTACTAACTAAAGAAAAATAGAAAGAACTCCTGTTAGGTGAACACCTGATGCTCAAATGCAATCCATCCCTAAATATTATACCATGTACTTCCAGAGTTGTTGTTTATTTCACAGAACTTCAAACTCAAAAGGTAAGCACTTACAAGCTTGAAGCTGTATTTCTATGAGGTTTCAAGGCATCTGAAATTCAAAACTGCAATGTTCAGCCAAAGGGTCTACATCCCTGTTCTTGTCAGAGGCTGTTTCTGGTATGGGCACTGTGGAATAAGTGCTCGCCTTTTTATCCCTTGAAAGGCCCTGAAGGCACCAAACCATTAAGTAGCTCCTCCCACATTTTTCCCGCTCTTTTCTGAGCTTGCTTGGTGAAGATTTTGAAAGTATAGAGAGATGGTTTTCTGTAGTGGGGATATTGCAACAATTGCTCACCTAACATGGAAGCACTTACTAACTAAAGAAAAATAGAAAGAACTCCTGTTAGGTGAACACCTAATGCTCAAATGCAATCCATCCCTAAATATTATACCATGTACTTCCAGAGTTGTTGTTTATTTCACAGAACTTCAAACTCAAAAGGTAAGCACTTACAAGCTTGAAGCTGTATTTCTATGAGGTTTCAAGACATCTGAAATTCAAAACTGCAATGTTCAGCCAAAGGGTCTGCATCCCTGTTCTTGTCTGAGGCTGTTCCTGGTATGGGCACTGTGGAAGAAGTTCTAGCCTTTTTATCCCTTGAAAGTCCCTGAAGGCACCAAACCATTAAGAAGCTCCTCCCACATTTTTCCCGCTCTTTTCTGAGCTTGCTTGGTGAAGATTTTGAAAGTATAGAGAGATGGTTTTCTGTAGTGGAGATATTGCAACAATTGCTCACCTAACATGGAAGCACTTACTAACTAAAGAAAAATAGAAAGAACTCCTGTTAGGTGAGCACCTGATGTTCAAATGCAACCCATCCCTAAATATTATACCATGTACTTCCAGAGTTGTTGTTTATTTCACAGAACTTCAAACTCAAAAGGTAAGCACTTACAACCATGAAGCTGTATTTCTATGAGGTTTCAAGATATCTGAAATTCAAAACTGCAATGTTCAGCCAGTTGGCCTGCATCACTGTTCTCATCCGAGGCCGTTCCTGCTATGGGCACTGTGGAAGAAGTGCCCACCTTTTTATGCCTTGAAAGGCACTCAAGGCACCAAACCATTAAGTAGCTCCTCCCACATTTTTCCCGCTCTTTTCCGAGCTTGCTTGGTGAAGATTTTGAAAGTATAGAGAGATGGTTTTCTGTAGTGGGGATAGTGCAACAATTGCTCACCTAACATAGAAGCACTTACTAACTAAAGAAAAATAGAAAGAACTCCTGTTAGGTGAACACCTGATGCTCAAATGCAATCCATCCCTAAATAGTATACCATGTACTTCCAGAGTTGTTGTTTATTTCACAGAACTTCAAACTCAAAAGGTAAGCACTTATAACCATGAAGCTGTATTTCTATGAGGTTTCAAGACATCTGAAATTCAAAACTGCAATGTTCAGCCAATGGGTCTGCATCCCTGTTCTTGTCAGAGGCTGTTTCTGGTATGGGCACTGTGGAATAAGTGCTCGCCTTTTTATCCCTTGAAAGGCCCTGAAGGCACCAAACCATTAAGTAGCTCCTCCCACATTTTTCCCGCTCTTTTCTGAGCTTGCTTGGTGAAGATTTTGAAAGTATAGAGAGATGCTTTTCTGTAGTGGGGATATTGCAACAATTGCTCACCTAACATGGAAGCACTTACTAACTAAAGAAAAATAGAAAGAACTCCTGTTAGGTGAGCACCTGATGCTCAAATGCAATTATTCTCTAAATATTATAACATACACTTCCAGAGCTGTTGTTTAGTTAACAGAACTTCAAACTCAAAAGGTAAGCACTTATAACCATGAAGCTGTATTTCTATGAGGTTTCAAGACATCTGAAATTCAAAACTGCAATGTTCAGCCAATGGGTCTGCATCCCTGTTCTTGTCTGAGGCTGTTACTGTTATGGGCACTGTGGAAGAAGTGCTCGCCTTTTTATCCCTTGAAAGGCCCTGAAGGCACCAAACCATTAAGAAGCTCCTCCCACATTTTTCCCGCTCTTTTCTGAGCTTGCTTGGTGAAGATTTTGAAAGTATAGAGAGATGGTTTTCTGTAGTGGAGATATTGCAACAATTGCTCACCTAACATGGAAGCACTTACTAACTAAAGACAAATAGAAAGAACTCCTGTTAGGTGAGCACCTGATGTTCAAATGCAACCCATCCCTAAATATTATACCATGTACTTCCAGAGTTGTTGTTTATTTCACAGAACTTCAAACTCAAAAGGTAAGCACTTACAACCATGAAACTGTATTTCTATGAGGTTTCAAGATATCTGAAATTCAAAACTGCAATGTTCAGCCAGTTGGCCTGCATCACTGTTCTCATCCGAGGCCGTTCCTGCTATGGGCACTGTGGAAGAAATGCCCACCTTTTTATGCCTTGAAAGGCACTCAAGGCACCAAACCATTAAGTAGCTCCTCCCACATTTTTCCCGCTCTTTTCCGAGCTTGCTTGGTGAAGATTTTGAAAGTATAGAGAGATGGTTTTCTGTAGTGGGGATAGTGCAACAATTGCTCACCTAACATAGAAGCACTTACTAACTAAAGAAAAATAGAAAGAACTCCTGTTAGGTGAACACCTGATGATCAAATGCAATCCTTCCCTAAATAGTATACCATGTACTTCCAGAGTTGTTGTTTATTTCACAGAACTTCAAAGTCAAAAGGTAAGCACTTATAACCATGAAGCTGTATTTCTATGAGGTTTCAAGACATCTGAAATTCAAAACTGCAATGTTCAGCCAGTTGGCCTGCATCACTGTTGTCATCCGAGGCCGTTCCTGCTATGGGCACTGTGGAGAAGTGCCCACCTTTTTATCCCTTGAAAGGCCCTCAAGGCACCAGACCATTAAGTAGCTCCTCCCATATTTTTCCCGCTCTTTTCTGGGCTTGCTTGGTGAAGATTTTGAAAGTATAGAGAGATGGTTTTCTGTAGTGGAGATATTGCAACAATTGCTCACCTAACATGGAAGCACTTACTAACTAAAGAAAAATAGAAAGAACTCCTGTTAGGTGAACACCTGATGCTCAAATGCAATCCATCCCTAAATATTATACCATGTACTTCCAGAGTTGTTGTTTATTTCACAGAACTTCAAACTCAAAAGGTAAGCACTTACAAGCTTGAAGCTGTATTTCTATGAGGTTTCAAGGCATCTGAAATTCAAAACTGCAATGTTCAGCCAAAGGGTCTGCATCCCTGTTCTTGTCTGAGGCTGTTCCTGGTATGGGCACTGTGGAGAAGGGCCCACCTTTTTATCCCTTGAAAGGCCCTCAAGGCACCAGACCATTAAGTAGCTCCTCCCACATTTTTCCCGCTCTTTTCCGAGCTTGCTTGGTGAAGATTTTGAAAGTATAGAGAGATGGTTTTCTGTAGTGGGGATAGTGCAACAATTGCTCACCTAACATAGAAGCACTTACTAACTAAAGAAAAATAGAAAGAAGTCCTGTTAGGTGAACACCTGATGCTCAAATGCAATCCATCCCTAAATAGTATACCATGTACTTCCAGAGTTGTTGTTTATTTCACAGAACTTCAAACTGAAAAGGTAAGCACTTATAACCATGAAGCTGTATTTCTATGAGGTTTCAAGACATCTGAAATTCAAAACTGCAATGTTCAGCCAGTTGGCCTGCATCACTGTTGTCATCCGAGGCCGTTCCTGCTATGGGCACTGTGGAGAAGGGCCCACCTTTTTATCCCTTGAAAGGCCCTCAAGGCACCAGACCATTAAGTAGCTCCTCCCACATTTTTCCCGCTCTTTTCTGAGGTTGCTTGGTGAAGATTTTGAAAGTATAGAGAGATGGTTTTCTGTAGTGGGGATATTGCAACAATTGCTCACCTAACATGGAAGCACTTACTAACTAAAGAAAAATAGAAAGAACTCCTGTTAGGTGAACACCTGATGCTCAAATGCAATCCATCCCTAAATATTATACCATGTACTTCCAGAGTTGTTGTTTATTTCACAGAACTTCAAACTCAAAAGGTAAGCACTTACAAGCTTGAAGCTGTATTTCTATGAGGTTTCAAGGCATCTGAAATTCAAAACTGCAATGTTCAGCCAAAGGGTCTGCATCCCTGTTCTTGTCAGAGGCTGTTTCTGGTATGGGCACTGTGGAATAAGTGCTCGCCTTTTTATCCCTTGAAAGGCCCTGAAGGCACCAAATCATTAAGTAGCTCCTCCCACATTTTTCCCGCTCTTTTCTGAGCTTGCTTGGTGAAGATTTTGAAAGTATAGAGAGATGCTTTTCTGTAGTGGGGATATTGCAACAATTGCTCACCTAACATGGAAGCACTTACTAACTAAAGAAAAATAGAAAGAACTCCTGTTAGGTGAGCACCTGATGCTCAAATGCAATTATTCTCTAAATATTATAACATACACTTCCAGAGCTGTTGTTTAGTTAACAGAACTTCAAACTCAAAAGGTAAGCACTTATAACCATGAAGCTGTATTTCTATGAGGTTTCAAGACATCTGAAATTCAAAACTGCAATGTTCAGCCAATGGGTCTGCATCCCTGTTCTTGTCTGAGGCTGTTACTGTTATGGGCACTGTGGAAGAAGTGCTCGCCTTTTTATCCCTTGAAAGGCCCTGAAGGCACCAAACCATTAAGAAGCTCCTCCCACATTTTTCCCGCTCTTTTCTGAGCTTGCTTGGTGAAGATTTTGAAAGTATAGAGAGATGGTTTTCTGTAGTGGAGATATTGCAACAATTGCTCACCTAACATGGAAGCACTTACTAACTAAAGACAAATAGAAAGAACTCCTGTTAGGTGAGCACCTGATGTTCAAATGCAACCCATCCCTAAATATTATACCATGTACTTCCAGAGTTGTTGTTTATTTCACAGAACTTCAAACTCAAAAGGTAAGCACTTACAACCATGAAACTGTATTTCTATGAGGTTTCAAGATATCTGAAATTCAAAACTGCAATGTTCAGCCAGTTGGCCTGCATCACTGTTCTCATCCGAGGCCGTTCCTGCTATGGGCACTGTGGAAGAAATGCCCACCTTTTTATGCCTTGAAAGGCACTCAAGGCACCAAACCATTAAGTAGCTCCTCCCACATTTTTCCCGCTCTTTTCCGAGCTTGCTTGGTGAAGATTTTGAAAGTATAGAGAGATGGTTTTCTGTAGTGGGGATAGTGCAACAATTGCTCACCTAACATAGAAGCACTTACTAACTAAAGAAAAATAGAAAGAACTCCTGTTAGGTGAACACCTGATGATCAAATGCAATCCTTCCCTAAATAGTATACCATGTACTTCCAGAGTTGTTGTTTATTTCACAGAACTTCAAAGTCAAAAGGTAAGCACTTATAACCATGAAGCTGTATTTCTATGAGGTTTCAAGACATCTGAAATTCAAAACTGCAATGTTCAGCCAGTTGGCCTGCATCACT
This sequence comes from Ambystoma mexicanum, assembly GCF_040938575.1. NCBI lineage: Eukaryota > Metazoa > Chordata > Amphibia > Caudata > Ambystomatidae > Ambystoma > Ambystoma mexicanum. The sequence continues at coordinate 1,142,165,650 of NC_090941.1, read as the reverse complement.
GTTGTCATCCGAGGCCGTTCCTGCTATGGGCACTGTGGAGAAGTGCCCACCTTTTTATCCCTTGAAAGGCCCTCAAGGCACCAGACCATTAAGTAGCTCCTCCCATATTTTTCCCGCTCTTTTCTGGGCTTGCTTGGTGAAGATTTTGAAAGTATAGAGAGATGGTTTTCTGTAGTGGAGATATTGCAACAATTGCTCACCTAACATGGAAGCACTTACTAACTAAAGAAAAATAGAAAGAACTCCTGTTAGGTGAACACCTGATGCTCAAATGCAATCCATCCCTAAATATTATACCATGTACTTCCAGAGTTGTTGTTTATTTCACAGAACTTCAAACTCAAAAGGTAAGCACTTACAAGCCTGAAGCTGTATTTCTATGAGGTTTCAAGACATCTGAAATTCAAAACTGCAATGTTCAGCCAAAGGGTCTGCATCCCTGTTCTTGTCTGAGGCTGTTCCTGGTATGGGCACTGTGGAGAAGGGCCCACCTTTTTATCCCTTGAAAGGCCCTCAAGGCACCAGACCATTAAGTAGCTCCTCCCACATTTTTCCCGCTCTTTTCCGAGCTTGCTTGGTGAAGATTTTGAAAGTATAGAGAGATGGTTTTCTGTAGTGGGGATAGTGCAACAATTGCTCACCTAACATAGAAGCACTTACTAACTAAAGAAAAATAGAAAGAAGTCCTGTTAGGTGAACACCTGATGCTCAAATGCAATCCATCCCTAAATAGTATACCATGTACTTCCAGAGTTGTTGTTTATTTCACAGAACTTCAAACTGAAAAGGTAAGCACTTATAACCATGAAGCTGTATTTCTATGAGGTTTCAAGACATCTGAAATTCAAAACTGCAATGTTCAGCCAGTTGGCCTGCATCACTGTTGTCATCCGAGGCCGTTCCTGCTATGGGCACTGTGGAGAAGGGCCCACCTTTTTATCCCTTGAAAGGCCCTCAAGGCACCAGACCATTAAGTAGCTCCTCCCACATTTTTCCCGCTCTTTTCTGAGGTTGCTTGGTGAAGATTTTGAAAGTATAGAGAGATGGTTTTCTGTAGTGGGGATATTGCAACAATTGCTCACCTAACATGGAAGCACTTACTAACTAAAGAAAAATAGAAAGAACTCCTGTTAGGTGAACACCTGATGCTCAAATGCAATCCATCCCTAAATATTATACCATGTACTTCCAGAGTTGTTGTTTATTTCACAGAACTTCAAACTCAAAAGGTAAGCACTTACAAGCTTGAAGCTGTATTTCTATGAGGTTTCAAGGCATCTGAAATTCAAAACTGCAATGTTCAGCCAAAGGGTCTGCATCCCTGTTCTTGTCAGAGGCTGTTTCTGGTATGGGCACTGTGGAATAAGTGCTCGCCTTTTTATCCCTTGAAAGGCCCTGAAGGCACCAAATCATTAAGTAGCTCCTCCCACATTTTTCCCGCTCTTTTCTGAGCTTGCTTGGTGAAGATTTTGAAAGTATAGAGAGATGGTTTTCTGTAGTGGGGATAGTGCAACAGTTGCTCACCTAACATAGAAGCACTTACTAACTAAAGAAAAATAGAAAGAACTCCTGTTAGGTGAACACCTGATGATCAAATGCAATCCATCCTAAATATTATAACATACACTTCCAAAGTTGCTGTTTAGTTCACAGAACTTCAACCTCAAAAGGTAAGCACTTATAACCATGAAGCTGTATTTCTATGAGGTTTCAAGACATCTGAAATTCAAAACTGCAATGTTCAGCCACTGGGTCTGCATCCCTGTTCTTGTCTGAGGCTGTTACTGTTATGGGCACTGTGGAAGAAGTGCTCGCCTTTTTATCCCTTGAAAGGCCCTGAAGGCACCAAACCATTAAGTAGCTCCTCCCACATTTTTCCCGCTCTTTTCTGAGCTTGCTTGGTGAAGATTTTGAAAGTATAGAGAGATGGTTTTCTGTAGTGGAGATATTGCAACAATTGCTCACCTAACATGGAAGCACTTACTAACTAAAGAAAAATAGAAAGAACTCCTGTTAGGTGAGCACCTGATGTTCAAATGCAATCCATCCTAAATATTATAACATACACTTCCAAAGTTGCTGTTTAGTTCACAGAACTTCAACCTCAAAAGGTAAGCACTTATAACCATGAAGCTGTATTTCTATGAGGTTTCAAGACATCTGAAATTCAAAACTGCAATGTTCAGCCAATGGGTCTGCATCCCTGTTCTTGTCTGAGGCTGTTCCTGTTATGGGCACTGTGGAAGAAGTGCTCGCCTTTTTATCCCTTGAAAGGCCCTGAAGGCACCAAACCATTAAGTAGCTCCTCCCACATTTTTCCCGCTCTTTTCTGAGCTTGCTTGGTGAAGATTTTGAAAGTATAGAGAGATGGTTTTCTGTAGTGGAGATATTGCAACAATTGCTCACCTAACATGGAAGCACTTACTAACTAAAGAAAAATAGAAATAACTCCTGTTAGGTGAGCACCTGATGTTCAAATGCAATCCATCCTAAATATTATAACATACACTTCCAAAATTGCTGTTTAGTTCACAGAACTTCAACCTCAAAAGGGAAGCACTTACACATATATAAAACGCAGGTGCCAACCTTAAAGCTGTATTTCTGTGAGGTTCCAAGACATCTGAAATTCAAAACTGCAATGTTCAGCCAGTGGGTCTGCATCCCTGTTCTTGTCTGAGGCTGTTCCTGTTATGGGCACTGTGGAAGAAGTGCTCGCCTTTTTATCCCTTGAAAGGCCCTGAAGGCACCAAAACATTAAGTAGCTCCTCCCACATTTTTCCCGCTCTTTTCTGAGCTTGATTGGTGAAGATTTTGAAAGTATAGAGAGATGGTTTTCTGTAGTGGAGATATTGCAACAATTGCTCACCTAACATGGAAGCACTTACTAACTAAAGAAAAATAGAAAGAACTCCTGTTAGGTGAGCACCTGATGCTCAAATGCAATTATTCTCTAAATATTATAACATACACTTCCAGAGCTGTTGTTTAGTTAACAGAGTTGTTGTTTATTTCACAGAACTTCAAACTCAAAAGGTAAGCACTTACAAGCTTGAAGCTGTATTTCTATGAGGTTTCAAGGCATCTGAAATTCAAAACTGCAATGTTCAGCCAAAGGGTCTGCATCCCTGTTCTTGTCAGAGGCTGTTTCTGGTATGGGCACTGTGGAAGAAGTGCCCACCTTTTTATCCCTTGAAAGGCCCTCAAGGCACCAAACCATTAAGTAGCTCCTCCCACATTTTTCCCGCTCTTTTCCAAGCTTGCTTGGTGAAGATTTTGAAAGTATAGAGAGATGGTTTTCTGTAGCGGGGATAGTGCCACAATTGCTCACCTAACATAGAAGCACTTACTAACTAAAGAAAAATAGAAAGAACTCCTGTTAGGTGAACACCTGATGCTCAAATGCAATCCATCCCTAAATAGTATACCACGTACTTCCAGAGTTGTTGTTTATTTCACAGAACTTCAAACTCAAAAGGTAAGCACTTATAACCATGAAGCTGTATTTCTATGAGGTTTCAAGACATCTGAAATTCAAAACTGCAATGTTCAGCCAGTTGGCCTGCATCACTGTTGTCATCCGAGGCCGTTCCTGCTATGGGCACTGTGGAGAAGGGCCCACCTTTTTATCCCTTGAAAGGCCCTCAAGGCACCAGACCATTAAGTAGCTCCTCCCACATTTTCCCCGCTCTTTTCTGAGGTTGCTTGGTGAAGATTTTGAAAGTATAGAGAGATGGTTTTCTGTAGTGGGGATATTGCAACAATTGCTCACCTAACATGGAAGCACTTACTAACTAAAGAAAAATAGAAAGAACTCCTGTTAGGTGAGCACCTGATGTTCAAATGCAATCCATCCTAAATATTATAACATACACTTCCAAAGTTGCTGTTTAGTTCACAGAACTTCAACCTCAAAAGGTAAGCACTTATAACCATGAAGCTGTATTTCTATGAGGTTTCAAGACATCTGAAATTCAAAACTGCAATGTTCAGCCAGTTGGCCTGCATCACTGTTCTCATCCGAGGCCATTCCTGCTATGGGCACTGTGGAAGAAGTGCCCACCTTTTTATCCCTTGAAAGGCCCTCAAGGCACCAAACCATTAAGTAGCTCCTCCCACATTTTTCCCGCTCTTTTCTGAGCGTGCTTGGTGAAGATTTTGAAAGTATAGAGAGATGGTTTTCTGTAGTGGGGATATTGCAACAATTGCTCACCTAACATGGAAGCACTTACTAACTAAAGAAAAATAGAAAGAACTCCTGTTAGGTGAGCACCTGATATTCAAATGCAATCCATCCTAAATATTATAACATACACTTCCAAAGTTGCTGTTTAGTTCACAGAACTTCAACCTCAAAAGGTAAGCACTTACAAGCTTGAAGCTGTATTTCTATGAGGTTTCAAGGCATCTGAAATTCAAAACTGCAATGTTCAGCCAATGGGTCTGCATCCCTGTTCTTGTCAGAGGCTGTTTCTGGTATGGGCACTGTGGAATAAGTGCTCGCCTTTTTATCCCTTGAAAGGCCCTGAAGGCACCAAATCATTAAGTAGCTCCTCCCACATTTTTCCCGCTCTTTTCTGAGCTTGCTTGGTGAAGATTTTGAAAGTATAGAGAGATGGTTTTCTGTAGTGGGGATAGTGCAACAGTTGCTCACCTAACATAGAAGCACTTACTAACTAAAGAAAAATAGAAAGAACTCCTGTTAGGTGAACACCTGATGATCAAATGCAATCCATCCTAAATATTATAACATACACTTCCAAAGTTGCTGTTTAGTTCACAGAACTTCAACCTCAAAAGGTAAGCACTTATAACCATGAAGCTGTATTTCTATGAGGTTTCAAGACATCTGAAATTCAAAACTGCAATGTTCAGCCACTGGGTCTGCATCCCTGTTCTTGTCTGAGGCTGTTACTGTTATGGGCACTGTGGAAGAAGTGCTCGCCTTTTTATCCCTTGAAAGGCCCTGAAGGCACCAAACCATTAAGTAGCTCCTCCCACATTTTTCCCGCTCTTTTCTGAGCTTGCTTGGTGAAGATTTTGAAAGTATAGAGAGATGGTTTTCTGTAGTGGAGATATTGCAACAATTGCTCACCTAACATGGAAGCACTTACTAACTAAAGAAAAATAGAAAGAACTCCTGTTAGGTGAGCACCTGATGTTCAAATGCAATCCATCCTAAATATTATAACATACACTTCCAAAGTTGCTGTTTAGTTCACAGAACTTCAACCTCAAAAGGTAAGCACTTATAACCATGAAGCTGTATTTCTATGAGGTTTCAAGACATCTGAAATTCAAAACTGCAATGTTCAGCCAATGGGTCTGCATCCCTGTTCTTGTCTGAGGCTGTTCCTGTTATGGGCACTGTGGAAGAAGTGCTCGCCTTTTTATCCCTTGAAAGGCCCTGAAGGCACCAAACCATTAAGTAGCTCCTCCCACATTTTTCCCGCTCTTTTCTGAGCTTGCTTGGTGAAGATTTTGAAAGTATAGAGAGATGGTTTTCTGTAGTGGAGATATTGCAACAATTGCTCACCTAACATGGAAGCACTTACTAACTAAAGAAAAATAGAAATAACTCCTGTTAGGTGAGCACCTGATGTTCAAATGCAATCCATCCTAAATATTATAACATACACTTCCAAAATTGCTGTTTAGTTCACAGAACTTCAACCTCAAAAGGGAAGCACTTACACATATATAAAACGCAGGTGCCAACCTTAAAGCTGTATTTCTGTGAGGTTCCAAGACATCTGAAATTCAAAACTGCAATGTTCAGCCAGTGGGTCTGCATCCCTGTTCTTGTCTGAGGCTGTTCCTGTTATGGGCACTGTGGAAGAAGTGCTCGCCTTTTTATCCCTTGAAAGGCCCTGAAGGCACCAAAACATTAAGTAGCTCCTCCCACATTTTTCCCGCTCTTTTCTGAGCTTGATTGGTGAAGATTTTGAAAGTATAGAGAGATGGTTTTCTGTAGTGGAGATATTGCAACAATTGCTCACCTAACATGGAAGCACTTACTAACTAAAGAAAAATAGAAAGAACTCCTGTTAGGTGAGCACCTGATGCTCAAATGCAATTATTCTCTAAATATTATAACATACACTTCCAGAGCTGTTGTTTAGTTAACAGAGTTGTTGTTTATTTCACAGAACTTCAAACTCAAAAGGTAAGCACTTACAAGCTTGAAGCTGTATTTCTATGAGGTTTCAAGGCATCTGAAATTCAAAACTGCAATGTTCAGCCAAAGGGTCTGCATCCCTGTTCTTGTCAGAGGCTGTTTCTGGTATGGGCACTGTGGAAGAAGTGCCCACCTTTTTATCCCTTGAAAGGCCCTCAAGGCACCAAACCATTAAGTAGCTCCTCCCACATTTTTCCCGCTCTTTTCCAAGCTTGCTTGGTGAAGATTTTGAAAGTATAGAGAGATGGTTTTCTGTAGCGGGGATAGTGCCACAATTGCTCACCTAACATAGAAGCACTTACTAACTAAAGAAAAATAGAAAGAACTCCTGTTAGGTGAACACCTGATGCTCAAATGCAATCCATCCCTAAATAGTATACCACGTACTTCCAGAGTTGTTGTTTATTTCACAGAACTTCAAACTCAAAAGGTAAGCACTTATAACCATGAAGCTGTATTTCTATGAGGTTTCAAGACATCTGAAATTCAAAACTGCAATGTTCAGCCAGTTGGCCTGCATCACTGTTGTCATCCGAGGCCGTTCCTGCTATGGGCACTGTGGAGAAGGGCCCACCTTTTTATCCCTTGAAAGGCCCTCAAGGCACCAGACCATTAAGTAGCTCCTCCCACATTTTCCCCGCTCTTTTCTGAGGTTGCTTGGTGAAGATTTTGAAAGTATAGAGAGATGGTTTTCTGTAGTGGGGATATTGCAACAATTGCTCACCTAACATGGAAGCACTTACTAACTAAAGAAAAATAGAAAGAACTCCTGTTAGGTGAGCACCTGATGTTCAAATGCAATCCATCCTAAATATTATAACATACACTTCCAAAGTTGCTGTTTAGTTCACAGAACTTCAACCTCAAAAGGTAAGCACTTATAACCATGAAGCTGTATTTCTATGAGGTTTCAAGACATCTGAAATTCAAAACTGCAATGTTCAGCCAGTTGGCCTGCATCACTGTTCTCATCCGAGGCCATTCCTGCTATGGGCACTGTGGAAGAAGTGCCCACCTTTTTATCCCTTGAAAGGCCCTCAAGGCACCAAACCATTAAGTAGCTCCTCCCACATTTTTCCCGCTCTTTTCTGAGCGTGCTTGGTGAAGATTTTGAAAGTATAGAGAGATGGTTTTCTGTAGTGGGGATATTGCAACAATTGCTCACCTAACATGGAAGCACTTACTAACTAAAGAAAAATAGAAAGAACTCCTGTTAGGTGAGCACCTGATATTCAAATGCAATCCATCCTAAATATTATAACATACACTTCCAAAGTTGCTGTTTAGTTCACAGAACTTCAACCTCAAAAGGTAAGCACTTATAACCATGAAGCTATATTTCTATGAGGTTTCAAGACATCTGAAATTCAAAACTGCAATGTTCAGCCAATGGGTCTGCATCCCTGTTCTTGTCTGAGGCTGTTCCTGTTATGGGCACTGTGGAAGAAGTGCTCGCCTTTTTATCCCTTGAAAGGCCCTGAAGGCACCAAACCATTAAGTAGCTCCTCCCACATTTTTCCCGCTCTTTCTGAGCTTGCTTGGTGAAGATTTTGAAAGTATAGAGAGATGGTTTTCTGTAGTGGGGATATTGCAACAATTGCTCACCTAACATGGAAGCACTTACGAACTAAAGAAAAATAGAAAGAACTCCTGTTAGGTGAACACCTGATGCTCAAATGTAATCCATCCCTAAATATTATACCATGTACTTCCAGAGTTGTTGTTTATTTCACAGAACTTCTAACTCAAAAGGTAAGCACTTACAAGCTTGAAGCTGTATTTCTATGAGGTTTCAAGACATCTGAAATTCAAAACTGCAATGTTCAGCCAAAGGGTCTGCATCCCTGTTCTTGTCTGAGGCTGTTCCTGGTATGGGCACTGTGGAAGAAGTTCTAGCCTTTTTATCCCTTGAAAGTCCCTGAAGGCACCAAACCATTAAGAAGCTCCTCCCACATTTTTCCCGCTCTTTTCTGAGCTTGCTTGGTGAAGATTTTGAAAGTATAGAGAGATGGTTTTCTGTAGTGGAGATATTGCAACAATTGCTCACCTAACATGGAAGCACTTACTAACTAAAGAAAAATAGAAATAACTCCTGTTAGGTGAGTACCTGATGTTCAAATGCAATCAATCCTAAATATTATAACATACACTTCCAAAATTGCTGTTTAGTTCACAGAACTTCAACCTCAAAAGGGAAGCACGTACACATATATAAAACGCAGGTGCCAACCTTGAAGCTGTATTTCTGTGAGGTTCCAAGACATCTGAAATTCAAAACTGCAATGTTCAGCCAGTGGGTCTGCATCCCTGTTCTTGTCTGAGGCTGTTCCTGTTATGGGCACTGTGGAAGAAGTGCTTGCCTTTTTATCCCTTGAAAGGCCCTGAAGGCACCAAAACATTAAGTAGCTCCTCCCACATTTTTCCCGCTCTATTCTGAGCTTGATTGGTGAAGATTTTGAAAGTATAGAGAGATGGTTTTCTGTAGTGGGGATATAGCAACAATTGCTCACCTAACATGGAAGCACTTACTAACTAAAGAAAAATAGAAAGAACTCCTGTTAGGTGAGCACCTGATGCTCAAATGCAATTATTCTCTAAATATTATAACATACACTTCCAGAGCTGTTGTTTAGTTAACAGAGTTGTTGTTTATTTCACAGAACTTCAAACTCAAAAGGTAAGCACTTACAAGCTTGAAGCTGTATTTCTATGAGGTTTCAAGGCATCTGAAATTCAAAACTGCAATGTTCAGCCAAAGGGTCTGAATCCCTGTTCTTGTCAGAGGCTGTTTCTGGTATGGGCACTGTGGAAGAAGTGCCCACCTTTTTATCCCTTGAAAGGCCCTCAAGGCACCAAACCATTAAGTAGCTCCTCCCACATTTTTCCCGCTCTTTTCCGAGCTTGCTTGGTGAAGATTTTGAAAGTATAGAGAGATGGTTTTCTGTAGTGGGGATAGTGCAACAATTGCTCACCTAACATAGAAGCACTTACTAACTAAAGAAAAATAGAAAGAACTCCTGTTAGGTGAACACCTGATGCTCAAATGCAATCCATCCCTAAATAGTATACCATGTACTTCCAGAGTTGTTGTTTATTTCACAGAACTTCAAACTCAAAAGGTAAGCACTTATAACCATGAAGCTGTATTTCTATGAGGTTTCAAGACATCTGAAATTCAAAACTGCAATGTTCAGCCAGTTGGCCTGCATCACTGTTGTCATCCGAGGCCGTTCCTGCTATGGGCACTGTGGAGAAGGGCCCACCTTTTTATCCCTTGAAAGGCCCTCAAGGCACCAGACCATTAAGTAGCTCCTCCCACATTTTTCCCGCTCTTTTCTGAGCTTGCTTGGTGAAGATTTTGAAAGTATAGAGAGATGGTTTTCTGTAGTGGGGATATTGCAACAATTGCTCACCTAACATGGAAGCACTTACTAACTAAAGAAAAATAGAAAGAACTCCTGTTAGGTGAACACCTGATGCTCAAATGCAATCCATCCCTAAATATTATACCATGTACTTCCAGAGTTGTTGTTTATTTCACAGAACTTCAAACTCAAAAGGTAAGCACTTACAAGCTTGAAGCTGTATTTCTATGAGGTTTCAAGGCATCTGAAATTCAAAACTGCAATGTTCAGCCAAAGGGTCTGCATCCCTGTTCTTGTCAGAGGCTGTTTCTGGTATGGGCACTGTGGAATAAGTGCTCGCCTTTTTATCCCTTGAAAGGCCCTGAAGGCACCAAACCATTAAGTAGCTCCTCCCACATTTTTCCCGCTCTTTTCTGAGCTTGCTTGGTGAAGATTTTGAAAGTATAGAGAGATGGTTTTCTGTAGTGGGGATATTGCAACAATTGCTCACCTAACATGGAAGCACTTACTAACTAAAGAAAAATAGAAAGAACTCCTGTTAGGTGATCACCTAATGCTCAAATGCAATCCATCCCTAAATATTATACCATGTACTTCCAGAGTTGTTGTTTATTTCACAGAACTTCAAACTCAAAAGGTAAGCACTTACAAGCTCGAAGCTGTATTTCTATGAGGTTTCAAGACATCTGAAATTCAAAACTGAAATGTTCAGCCAAAGGGTCTGCATCCCGGTTCTTGTCTGAGGCTGTTCCTGGTATGGGCACTGTGGAAGAAGTTCTAGCCTTTTTATCCCTTGAAAGTCCCTGAAGGCACCAAACCATTAAGAAGCTCCTCCCACATTTTTCCCGCTCTTTTCTGAGCTTGCTTGGTGAAGATTTTGAAAGTATAGAGAGATGGTTTTCTGTAGTGGAGATATTGCAACAATTGCTCACCTAACATGGAAGCACTTACTAACTAAAGAAAAATAGAAAGAACTCCTGTTAGGTGAGCACCTGATGTTCAAATGCAACCCATCCCTAAATATTATACCATGTACTTCCAGAGTTGTTGTTTATTTCACAGAACTTCAAACTCAAAAGGTAAGCACTTACAACCATGAAGCTGTATTTCTATGAGGTTTCAAGATATCTGAAATTCAAAACTGCAATGTTCAGCCAGTTGGCCTGCATCACTGTTCTCATCCGAGGCCGTTCCTGCTATGGGCACTGTGGAAGAAGTGCCCACCTTTTTATGCCTTGAAAGGCACTCAAGGCACCAAACCATTAAGTAGCTCCTCCCACATTTTTCCCGCTCTTTTCTGAGCTTGCTTGGTGAAGATTTTGAAAGTATAGAGAGATGGTTTTCTGTAGTAGAGATATTGCAACAATTGCTCACCTAACATGGAAGCACTTACTAACTAAAGAAAAATAGAAAGAACTCCTGTTAGGTGAGCACCTGATGCTCAAATGCAATTATTCTCTAAATATTATAACATACACTTCCAGAGCTGTTGTTTAGTTAACAGAACTTCAACCTCAATAGGTAAGCACTTACAAGCTTGAAGCTGTATTTCTATGAGGTTTCAAGACATCTGAAATTCAAAACTGCAATGTTCAGCCAGTTGGCCTGCATCACTGTTCTCATCCGAGGCCGTTCCTGCTATGGGCACTGTGGAAGAAGTGCCCACCTTTTTATCCCTTGAAAGGCCCTCAGGCACCAAACCATTAAGTAGCTCCTCCCACATTTTTCCCGCTCTTTTCTGAGCTTGCTTGGTGAAGATTTTGAAAGTATAGAGAGATGGTTTTCTGTAGTGGGGATATTGCAACAATTGCTCACCTAACATGGAAGCACTTACTAACTAAAGAAAAATAGAAAGAACTCCTGTTAGGTGAGCACCTGATGTTCAAATGCAATCCATCCTAAATATTATAACATACACTTCCAAAGTTGCTGTTTAGTTCACAGAACTTCAACCTCAAAAGGTAAGCACTTATAACCATGAAGCTATATTTCTATGAGGTTTCAAGACATCTGAAATTCAAAACTGCAATGTTCAGCCAATGGGTCTGCATCCCTGTTCTTGTCTGAGGCTGTTCCTGTTATGGGCACTGTGGAAGAAGTGCTCGCCTTTTTATCCCTTGAAAGGCCCTGAAGGCACCAAACCATTAAGTAGCTCCTCCCACATTTTTCCCGCTCTTTCTGAGCTTGCTTGGTGAAGATTTTGAAAGTATAGAGAGATGGTTTTCTGTAGTGGGGATATTGCAACAATTGCTCACCTAACATGGAAGCACTTACTAACTAAAGAAAAATAGAAAGAACTCCTGTTAGGTGAACACCTGATGCTCAAATGTAATCCATCCCTAAATATTATACCATGTACTTCCAGAGTTGTTGTTTATTTCACAGAACTTCAAACTCAAAAGGTAAGCACTTACAAGCTTGAAGCTGTATTTCTATGAGGTTTCAAGACATCTGAAATTCAAAACTGCAATGTTCAGCCAAAGGGTCTGCATCCCTGTTCTTGTCTGAGGCTGATCCTGGTATGGGCACTGTGGAAGAAGTTCTAGCCTTTTTATCCCTTGAAAGTCCCTGAAGGCACCAAACCATTAAGAAGCTCCTCCCACATTTTTCCCGCTCTTTTCTGAGCTTGCTTGGTGAAGATTTTGAAAGTATAGAGAGATGGTTTTCTGTAGTGGAGATATTGCAACAATTGCTCACCTAACATGGAAGCACTTACTAACTAAAGAAAAATAGAAATAACTCCTGTTAGGTGAGTACCTGATGTTCAAATGCAATCCATCCTAAATATTATAACATACACTTCCAAAATTGCTGTTTAGTTCACAGAACTTCAACCTCAAAAGGGAAGCACTTACACATATATAAAACGCAGGTGCCAACCTTGAAGCTGTATTTCTGTGAGGTTCCAAGACATCTGAAATTCAAAACTGCAATGTTCAGCCAGTGGGTCTGCATCCCTGTTCTTGTCTGAGGCTGTTCCTGTTATGGGCACTGTGGAAGAAGTGCTTGCCTTTTTATCCCTTGAAAGGCCCTGAAGGCACCAAAACATTAATTAGCTCCTCCCACATTTTTCCCGCTCTTTTCTGAGCTTGATTGGTGAAGATTTTGAAAGTATAGAGAGATGGTTTTCTGTAGTGGGGATATAGCAACAATTGCTCACCTAACATGGAAGCACTTACTAACTAAAGAAAAATAGAAAGAACTCCTGTTAGGTGAGCACCTGATGCTCAAATGCAATTATTCTCTAAATATTATAACATACACTTCCAGAGCTGTTGTTTAGTTAACAGAGTTGTTGTTTATTTCACAGAACTTCAAACTCAAAAGGTAAGCACTTACAAGCTTGAAGCTGTATTTCTATGAGGTTTCAAGGCATCTGAAATTCAAAACTGCAATGTTCAGCCAAAGGGTCTGCATCCCTGTTCTTGTCAGAGGCTGTTTCTGGTATGGGCACTGTGGAAGAAGTGCCCACCTTTTTATCCCTTGAAAGGCCCTCAAGGCACCAAACCATTAAGTAGCTCCTCCCACATTTTTCCCGCTCTTTTCCGAGCTTGCTTGGTGAAGATTTTGAAAGTATAGAGAGATGGTTTTCTGTAGTGGGGATAGTGCAACAATTGCTCACCTAACATAGAAGCACTTACTAACTAAAGAAAAATAGAAAGAACTCCTGTTAGGTGAACACCTGATGCTCAAATGCAATCCATCCCTAAATAGTATACCATGTACTTCCAGAGTTGTTGTTTATTTCACAGAACTTCAAACTCAAAAGGTAAGCACTTATAACCATGAAGCTGTATTTCTATGAGGTTTCAAGACATCTGAAATTCAAAACTGCAATGTTCAGCCAGTTGGCCTGCATCACTGTTGTCATCCGAGGCCGTTCCTGCTATGGGCACTGTGGAGAAGGGCCCACCTTTTTATCCCTTGAAAGGCCCTCAAGGCACCAGACCATTAAGTAGCTCCTCCCACATTTTTCCCGCTCTTTTCTGAGCTTGCTTGGTGAAGATTTTGAAAGTATAGAGAGATGGTTTTCTGTAGTGGGGATATTGCAACAATTGCTCACCTAACATGGAAGCACTTACTAACTAAAGAAAAATAGAAAGAACTCCTGTTAGGTGAACACCTGATGCTCAAATGCAATCCATCCCTAAATATTATACCATGTACTTCCAGAGTTGTTGTTTATTTCACAGAACTTCAAACTCAAAAGGTAAGCACTTACAAGCTTGAAGCTGTATTTCTATGAGGTTTCAAGGCATCTGAAATTCAAAACTGCAATGTTCAGCCAAAGGGTCTACATCCCTGTTCTTGTCAGAGGCTGTTTCTGGTATGGGCACTGTGGAATAAGTGCTCGCCTTTTTATCCCTTGAAAGGCCCTGAAGGCACCAAACCATTAAGTAGCTCCTCCCACATTTTTCCCGCTCTTTTCTGAGCTTGCTTGGTGAAGATTTTGAAAGTATAGAGAGATGGTTTTCTGTAGTGGGGATATTGCAACAATTGCTCACCTAACATGGAAGCACTTACTAACTAAAGAAAAATAGAAAGAACTCCTGTTAGGTGAACACCTAATGCTCAAATGCAATCCATCCCTAAATATTATACCATGTACTTCCAGAGTTGTTGTTTATTTCACAGAACTTCAAACTCAAAAGGTAAGCACTTACAAGCTTGAAGCTGTATTTCTATGAGGTTTCAAGACATCTGAAATTCAAAACTGCAATGTTCAGCCAAAGGGTCTGCATCCCTGTTCTTGTCTGAGGCTGTTCCTGGTATGGGCACTGTGGAAGAAGTTCTAGCCTTTTTATCCCTTGAAAGTCCCTGAAGGCACCAAACCATTAAGAAGCTCCTCCCACATTTTTCCCGCTCTTTTCTGAGCTTGCTTGGTGAAGATTTTGAAAGTATAGAGAGATGGTTTTCTGTAGTGGAGATATTGCAACAATTGCTCACCTAACATGGAAGCACTTACTAACTAAAGAAAAATAGAAAGAACTCCTGTTAGGTGAGCACCTGATGTTCAAATGCAACCCATCCCTAAATATTATACCATGTACTTCCAGAGTTGTTGTTTATTTCACAGAACTTCAAACTCAAAAGGTAAGCACTTACAACCATGAAGCTGTATTTCTATGAGGTTTCAAGATATCTGAAATTCAAAACTGCAATGTTCAGCCAGTTGGCCTGCATCACTGTTCTCATCCGAGGCCGTTCCTGCTATGGGCACTGTGGAAGAAGTGCCCACCTTTTTATGCCTTGAAAGGCACTCAAGGCACCAAACCATTAAGTAGCTCCTCCCACATTTTTCCCGCTCTTTTCCGAGCTTGCTTGGTGAAGATTTTGAAAGTATAGAGAGATGGTTTTCTGTAGTGGGGATAGTGCAACAATTGCTCACCTAACATAGAAGCACTTACTAACTAAAGAAAAATAGAAAGAACTCCTGTTAGGTGAACACCTGATGCTCAAATGCAATCCATCCCTAAATAGTATACCATGTACTTCCAGAGTTGTTGTTTATTTCACAGAACTTCAAACTCAAAAGGTAAGCACTTATAACCATGAAGCTGTATTTCTATGAGGTTTCAAGACATCTGAAATTCAAAACTGCAATGTTCAGCCAATGGGTCTGCATCCCTGTTCTTGTCAGAGGCTGTTTCTGGTATGGGCACTGTGGAATAAGTGCTCGCCTTTTTATCCCTTGAAAGGCCCTGAAGGCACCAAACCATTAAGTAGCTCCTCCCACATTTTTCCCGCTCTTTTCTGAGCTTGCTTGGTGAAGATTTTGAAAGTATAGAGAGATGCTTTTCTGTAGTGGGGATATTGCAACAATTGCTCACCTAACATGGAAGCACTTACTAACTAAAGAAAAATAGAAAGAACTCCTGTTAGGTGAGCACCTGATGCTCAAATGCAATTATTCTCTAAATATTATAACATACACTTCCAGAGCTGTTGTTTAGTTAACAGAACTTCAAACTCAAAAGGTAAGCACTTATAACCATGAAGCTGTATTTCTATGAGGTTTCAAGACATCTGAAATTCAAAACTGCAATGTTCAGCCAATGGGTCTGCATCCCTGTTCTTGTCTGAGGCTGTTACTGTTATGGGCACTGTGGAAGAAGTGCTCGCCTTTTTATCCCTTGAAAGGCCCTGAAGGCACCAAACCATTAAGAAGCTCCTCCCACATTTTTCCCGCTCTTTTCTGAGCTTGCTTGGTGAAGATTTTGAAAGTATAGAGAGATGGTTTTCTGTAGTGGAGATATTGCAACAATTGCTCACCTAACATGGAAGCACTTACTAACTAAAGACAAATAGAAAGAACTCCTGTTAGGTGAGCACCTGATGTTCAAATGCAACCCATCCCTAAATATTATACCATGTACTTCCAGAGTTGTTGTTTATTTCACAGAACTTCAAACTCAAAAGGTAAGCACTTACAACCATGAAACTGTATTTCTATGAGGTTTCAAGATATCTGAAATTCAAAACTGCAATGTTCAGCCAGTTGGCCTGCATCACTGTTCTCATCCGAGGCCGTTCCTGCTATGGGCACTGTGGAAGAAATGCCCACCTTTTTATGCCTTGAAAGGCACTCAAGGCACCAAACCATTAAGTAGCTCCTCCCACATTTTTCCCGCTCTTTTCCGAGCTTGCTTGGTGAAGATTTTGAAAGTATAGAGAGATGGTTTTCTGTAGTGGGGATAGTGCAACAATTGCTCACCTAACATAGAAGCACTTACTAACTAAAGAAAAATAGAAAGAACTCCTGTTAGGTGAACACCTGATGATCAAATGCAATCCTTCCCTAAATAGTATACCATGTACTTCCAGAGTTGTTGTTTATTTCACAGAACTTCAAAGTCAAAAGGTAAGCACTTATAACCATGAAGCTGTATTTCTATGAGGTTTCAAGACATCTGAAATTCAAAACTGCAATGTTCAGCCAGTTGGCCTGCATCACTGTTGTCATCCGAGGCCGTTCCTGCTATGGGCACTGTGGAGAAGTGCCCACCTTTTTATCCCTTGAAAGGCCCTCAAGGCACCAGACCATTAAGTAGCTCCTCCCATATTTTTCCCGCTCTTTTCTGGGCTTGCTTGGTGAAGATTTTGAAAGTATAGAGAGATGGTTTTCTGTAGTGGAGATATTGCAACAATTGCTCACCTAACATGGAAGCACTTACTAACTAAAGAAAAATAGAAAGAACTCCTGTTAGGTGAACACCTGATGCTCAAATGCAATCCATCCCTAAATATTATACCATGTACTTCCAGAGTTGTTGTTTATTTCACAGAACTTCAAACTCAAAAGGTAAGCACTTACAAGCCTGAAGCTGTATTTCTATGAGGTTTCAAGACATCTGAAATTCAAAACTGCAATGTTCAGCCAAAGGGTCTGCATCCCTGTTCTTGTCTGAGGCTGTTCCTGGTATGGGCACTGTGGAGAAGGGCCCACCTTTTTATCCCTTGAAAGGCCCTCAAGGCACCAGACCATTAAGTAGCTCCTCCCACATTTTTCCCGCTCTTTTCCGAGCTTGCTTGGTGAAGATTTTGAAAGTATAGAGAGATGGTTTTCTGTAGTGGGGATAGTGCAACAATTGCTCACCTAACATAGAAGCACTTACTAACTAAAGAAAAATAGAAAGAAGTCCTGTTAGGTGAACACCTGATGCTCAAATGCAATCCATCCCTAAATATTATACCATGTACTTCCAGAGTTGTTGTTTATTTCACAGAACTTCAAACTCAAAAGGTAAGCACTTATAACCATGAAGCTGTATTTCTATGAGGTTTCAAGACATCTGAAATTCAAAACTGCAATGTTCAGCCAGTTGGCCTGCATCACTGTTGTCATCCGAGGCCGTTCCTGCTATGGGCACTGTGGAGAAGGGCCCACCTTTTTATCCCTTGAAAGGCCCTCAAGGCACCAGACCATTAAGTAGCTCCTCCCACATTTTTCCCGCTCTTTTCTGAGGTTGCTTGGTGAAGATTTTGAAAGTATAGAGAGATGGTTTTCTGTAGTGGGGATATTGCAACAATTGCTCACCTAACATGGAAGCACTTACTAACTAAAGAAAAATAGAAAGAACTCCTGTTAGGTGAACACCTGATGCTCAAATGCAATCCATCCCTAAATATTATACCATGTACTTCCAGAGTTGTTGTTTATTTCACAGAACTTCAAACTCAAAAGGTAAGCACTTACAAGCTTGAAGCTGTATTTCTATGAGGTTTCAAGGCATCTGAAATTCAAAACTGCAATGTTCAGCCAAAGGGTCTGCATCCCTGTTCTTGTCAGAGGCTGTTTCTGGTATGGGCACTGTGGAATAAGTGCTCGCCTTTTTATCCCTTGAAAGGCCCTGAAGGCACCAAATCATTAAGTAGCTCCTCCCACATTTTTCCCGCTCTTTTCTGAGCTTGCTTGGTGAAGATTTTGAAAGTATAGAGAGATGGTTTTCTGTAGTGGGGATAGTGCAACAGTTGCTCACCTAACATAGAAGCACTTACTAACTAAAGAAAAATAGAAAGAACTCCTGTTAGGTGAACACCTGATGATCAAATGCAATCCATCCTAAATATTATAACATACACTTCCAAAGTTGCTGTTTAGTTCACAGAACTTCAACCTCAAAAGGTAAGCACTTATAACCATGAAGCTGTATTTCTATGAGGTTTCAAGACATCTGAAATTCAAAACTGCAATGTTCAGCCACTGGGTCTGCATCCCTGTTCTTGTCTGAGGCTGTTACTGTTATGGGCACTGTGGAAGAAGTGCTCGCCTTTTTATCCCTTGAAAGGCCCTGAAGGCACCAAACCATTAAGTAGCTCCTCCCACATTTTTCCCGCTCTTTTCTGAGCTTGCTTGGTGAAGATTTTGAAAGTATAGAGAGATGGTTTTCTGTAGTGGAGATATTGCAACAATTGCTCACCTAACATGGAAGCACTTACTAACTAAAGAAAAATAGAAAGAACTCCTGTTAGGTGAGCACCTGATGTTCAAATGCAATCCATCCTAAATATTATAACATACACTTCCAAAGTTGCTGTTTAGTTCACAGAACTTCAACCTCAAAAGGTAAGCACTTATAACCATGAAGCTGTATTTCTATGAGGTTTCAAGACATCTGAAATTCAAAACTGCAATGTTCAGCCAATGGGTCTGCATCCCTGTTCTTGTCTGAGGCTGTTCCTGTTATGGGCACTGTGGAAGAAGTGCTCGCCTTTTTATCCCTTGAAAGGCCCTGAAGGCACCAAACCATTAAGTAGCTCCTCCCACATTTTTCCCGCTCTTTTCTGAGCTTGCTTGGTGAAGATTTTGAAAGTATAGAGAGATGGTTTTCTGTAGTGGAGATATTGCAACAATTGCTCACCTAACATGGAAGCACTTACTAACTAAAGAAAAATAGAAATAACTCCTGTTAGGTGAGCACCTGATGTTCAAATGCAATCCATCCTAAATATTATAACATACACTTCCAAAATTGCTGTTTAGTTCACAGAACTTCAACCTCAAAAGGGAAGCACTTACACATATATAAAACGCAGGTGCCAACCTTAAAGCTGTATTTCTGTGAGGTTCCAAGACATCTGAAATTCAAAACTGCAATGTTCAGCCAGTGGGTCTGCATCCCTGTTCTTGTCTGAGGCTGTTCCTGTTATGGGCACTGTGGAAGAAGTGCTCGCCTTTTTATCCCTTGAAAGGCCCTGAAGGCACCAAAACATTAAGTAGCTCCTCCCACATTTTTCCCGCTCTTTTCTGAGCTTGATTGGTGAAGATTTTGAAAGTATAGAGAGATGGTTTTCTGTAGTGGAGATATTGCAACAATTGCTCACCTAACATGGAAGCACTTACTAACTAAAGAAAAATAGAAAGAACTCCTGTTAGGTGAGCACCTGATGCTCAAATGCAATTATTCTCTAAATATTATAACATACACTTCCAGAGCTGTTGTTTAGTTAACAGAGTTGTTGTTTATTTCACAGAACTTCAAACTCAAAAGGTAAGCACTTACAAGCTTGAAGCTGTATTTCTATGAGGTTTCAAGGCATCTGAAATTCAAAACTGCAATGTTCAGCCAAAGGGTCTGCATCCCTGTTCTTGTCAGAGGCTGTTTCTGGTATGGGCACTGTGGAAGAAGTGCCCACCTTTTTATCCCTTGAAAGGCCCTCAAGGCACCAAACCATTAAGTAGCTCCTCCCACATTTTTCCCGCTCTTTTCCAAGCTTGCTTGGTGAAGATTTTGAAAGTATAGAGAGATGGTTTTCTGTAGCGGGGATAGTGCCACAATTGCTCACCTAACATAGAAGCACTTACTAACTAAAGAAAAATAGAAAGAACTCCTGTTAGGTGAGCACCTGATGTTCAAATGCAATCCATCCTAAATATTATAACATACACTTCCAAAGTTGCTGTTTAGTTCACAGAACTTCAACCTCAAAAGGTAAGCACTTATAACCATGAAGCTGTATTTCTATGAGGTTTCAAGACATCTGAAATTCAAAACTGCAATGTTCAGCCAGTTGGCCTGCATCACTGTTCTCATCCGAGGCCATTCCTGCTATGGGCACTGTGGAAGAAGTGCCCACCTTTTTATCCCTTGAAAGGCCCTCAAGGCACCAAACCATTAAGTAGCTCCTCCCACATTTTTCCCGCTCTTTTCTGAGCGTGCTTGGTGAAGATTTTGAAAGTATAGAGAGATGGTTTTCTGTAGTGGGGATATTGCAACAATTGCTCACCTAACATGGAAGCACTTACTAACTAAAGAAAAATAGAAAGAACTCCTGTTAGGTGAGCACCTGATATTCAAATGCAATCCATCCTAAATATTATAACATACACTTCCAAAGTTGCTGTTTAGTTCACAGAACTTCAACCTCAAAAGGTAAGCACTTATAACCATGAAGCTATATTTCTATGAGGTTTCAAGACATCTGAAATTCAAAACTGCAATGTTCAGCCAATGGGTCTGCATCCCTGTTCTTGTCTGAGGCTGTTCCTGTTATGGGCACTGTGGAAGAAGTGCTCGCCTTTTTATCCCTTGAAAGGCCCTGAAGGCACCAAACCATTAAGTAGCTCCTCCCACATTTTTCCCGCTCTTTCTGAGCTTGCTTGGTGAAGATTTTGAAAGTATAGAGAGATGGTTTTCTGTAGTGGGGATATTGCAACAATTGCTCACCTAACATGGAAGCACTTACGAACTAAAGAAAAATAGAAAGAACTCCTGTTAGGTGAACACCTGATGCTCAAATGTAATCCATCCCTAAATATTATACCATGTACTTCCAGAGTTGTTGTTTATTTCACAGAACTTCTAACTCAAAAGGTAAGCACTTACAAGCTTGAAGCTGTATTTCTATGAGGTTTCAAGACATCTGAAATTCAAAACTGCAATGTTCAGCCAAAGGGTCTGCATCCCTGTTCTTGTCTGAGGCTGTTCCTGGTATGGGCACTGTGGAAGAAGTTCTAGCCTTTTTATCCCTTGAAAGTCCCTGAAGGCACCAAACCATTAAGAAGCTCCTCCCACATTTTTCCCGCTCTTTTCTGAGCTTGCTTGGTGAAGATTTTGAAAGTATAGAGAGATGGTTTTCTGTAGTGGAGATATTGCAACAATTGCTCACCTAACATGGAAGCACTTACTAACTAAAGAAAAATAGAAATAACTCCTGTTAGGTGAGTACCTGATGTTCAAATGCAATCAATCCTAAATATTATAACATACACTTCCAAAATTGCTGTTTAGTTCACAGAACTTCAACCTCAAAAGGGAAGCACGTACACATATATAAAACGCAGGTGCCAACCTTGAAGCTGTATTTCTGTGAGGTTCCAAGACATCTGAAATTCAAAACTGCAATGTTCAGCCAGTGGGTCTGCATCCCTGTTCTTGTCTGAGGCTGTTCCTGTTATGGGCACTGTGGAAGAAGTGCTTGCCTTTTTATCCCTTGAAAGGCCCTGAAGGCACCAAAACATTAAGTAGCTCCTCCCACATTTTTCCCGCTCTATTCTGAGCTTGATTGGTGAAGATTTTGAAAGTATAGAGAGATGGTTTTCTGTAGTGGGGATATAGCAACAATTGCTCACCTAACATGGAAGCACTTACTAACTAAAGAAAAATAGAAAGAACTCCTGTTAGGTGAGCACCTGATGCTCAAATGCAATTATTCTCTAAATATTATAACATACACTTCCAGAGCTGTTGTTTAGTTAACAGAGTTGTTGTTTATTTCACAGAACTTCAAACTCAAAAGGTAAGCACTTACAAGCTTGAAGCTGTATTTCTATGAGGTTTCAAGGCATCTGAAATTCAAAACTGCAATGTTCAGCCAAAGGGTCTGAATCCCTGTTCTTGTCAGAGGCTGTTTCTGGTATGGGCACTGTGGAAGAAGTGCCCACCTTTTTATCCCTTGAAAGGCCCTCAAGGCACCAAACCATTAAGTAGCTCCTCCCACATTTTTCCCGCTCTTTTCCGAGCTTGCTTGGTGAAGATTTTGAAAGTATAGAGAGATGGTTTTCTGTAGTGGGGATAGTGCAACAATTGCTCACCTAACATAGAAGCACTTACTAACTAAAGAAAAATAGAAAGAACTCCTGTTAGGTGAACACCTGATGCTCAAATGCAATCCATCCCTAAATAGTATACCATGTACTTCCAGAGTTGTTGTTTATTTCACAGAACTTCAAACTCAAAAGGTAAGCACTTATAACCATGAAGCTGTATTTCTATGAGGTTTCAAGACATCTGAAATTCAAAACTGCAATGTTCAGCCAGTTGGCCTGCATCACTGTTGTCATCCGAGGCCGTTCCTGCTATGGGCACTGTGGAGAAGGGCCCACCTTTTTATCCCTTGAAAGGCCCTCAAGGCACCAGACCATTAAGTAGCTCCTCCCACATTTTTCCCGCTCTTTTCTGAGCTTGCTTGGTGAAGATTTTGAAAGTATAGAGAGATGGTTTTCTGTAGTGGGGATATTGCAACAATTGCTCACCTAACATGGAAGCACTTACTAACTAAAGAAAAATAGAAAGAACTCCTGTTAGGTGAACACCTGATGCTCAAATGCAATCCATCCCTAAATATTATACCATGTACTTCCAGAGTTGTTGTTTATTTCACAGAACTTCAAACTCAAAAGGTAAGCACTTACAAGCTTGAAGCTGTATTTCTATGAGGTTTCAAGGCATCTGAAATTCAAAACTGCAATGTTCAGCCAAAGGGTCTGCATCCCTGTTCTTGTCAGAGGCTGTTTCTGGTATGGGCACTGTGGAATAAGTGCTCGCCTTTTTATCCCTTGAAAGGCCCTGAAGGCACCAAACCATTAAGTAGCTCCTCCCACATTTTTCCCGCTCTTTTCTGAGCTTGCTTGGTGAAGATTTTGAAAGTATAGAGAGATGGTTTTCTGTAGTGGGGATATTGCAACAATTGCTCACCTAACATGGAAGCACTTACTAACTAAAGAAAAATAGAAAGAACTCCTGTTAGGTGAACACCTAATGCTCAAATGCAATCCATCCCTAAATATTATACCATGTACTTCCAGAGTTGTTGTTTATTTCACAGAACTTCAAACTCAAAAAGTAAGCACTTACAAGCTTGAAGCTGTATTTCTATGAGGTTTCAAGACATCTGAAATTCAAAACTGCAATGTTCAGCCAAAGGGTCTGCATCCCTGTTCTTGTCTGAGGCTGTTCCTGGTATGGGCACTGTGGAAGAAGTTCTAGCCTTTTTATCCCTTGAAAGTCCCTGAAGGCACCAAACCATTAAGAAGCTCCTCCCACATTTTTCCCGCTCTTTTCTGAGCTTGCTTGGTGAAGATTTTGAAAGTATAGAGAGATGGTTTTCTCTAGTGGAGATATTGCAACAATTGCTCACCTAACATGGAAGCACTTACTAACTAAAGAAAAATAGAAAGAACTCCTGTTAGGTGAGCACCTGATGTTCAAATGCAACCCATCCCTAAATATTATACCATGTACTTCCAGAGTTGTTGTTTATTTCACAGAACTTCAAACTCAAAAGGTAAGCACTTACAACCATGAAGCTGTATTTCTATGAGGTTTCAAGATATCTGAAATTCAAAACTGCAATGTTCAGCCAGTTGGCCTGCATCACTGTTCTCATCCGAGGCCGTTCCTGCTATGGGCACTGTGGAAGAAGTGCCCACCTTTTTATGCCTTGAAAGGCACTCAAGGCACCAAACCATTAAGTAGCTCCTCCCACATTTTTCCCGCTCTTTTCCGAGCTTGCTTGGTGAAGATTTTGAAAGTATAGAGAGATGGTTTTCTGTAGTGGGGATAGTGCAACAATTGCTCACCTAACATAGAAGCACTTACTAACTAAAGAAAAATAGAAAGAACTCCTGTTAGGTGAACACCTGATGATCAAATGCAATCCATCCCTAAATAGTATACCATGTACTTCCAGAGTTGTTGTTTATTTCACAGAACTTCAAACTCAAAAGGTAAGCACTTATAACCATGAAGCTGTATTTCTATGAGGTTTCAAGACATCTGAAATTCAAAACTGCAATGTTCAGCCAATGGGTCTGCATCCCTGTTCTTGTCAGAGGCTGTTTCTGGTATGGGCACTGTGGAATAAGTGCTCGCCTTTTTATCCCTTGAAAGGCCCTGAAGGCACCAAACCATTAAGTAGCTCCTCCCACATTTTTCCCGCTCTTTTCTGAGCTTGCTTGGTGAAGATTTTGAAAGTATAGAGAGATGCTTTTCTGTAGTGGGGATATTGCAACAATTGCTCACCTAACATGGAAGCACTTACTAACTAAAGAAAAATAGAAAGAACTCCTGTTAGGTGAGCACCTGATGCTCAAATGCAATTATTCTCTAAATATTATAACATACACTTCCAGAGCTGTTGTTTAGTTAACAGAACTTCAAACTCAAAAGGTAAGCACTTATAACCATGAAGCTGTATTTCTATGAGGTTTCAAGACATCTGAAATTCAAAACTGCAATGTTCAGCCAATGGGTCTGCATCCCTGTTCTTGTCTGAGGCTGTTACTGTTATGGGCACTGTGGAAGAAGTGCTCGCCTTTTTATCCCTTGAAAGGCCCTGAAGGCACCAAACCATTAAGAAGCTCCTCCCACATTTTTCCCGCTCTTTTCTGAGCTTGCTTGGTGAAGATTTTGAAAGTATAGAGAGATGGTTTTCTGTAGTGGAGATATTGCAACAATTGCTCACCTAACATGGAAGCACTTACTAACTAAAGACAAATAGAAAGAACTCCTGTTAGGTGAGCACCTGATGTTCAAATGCAACCCATCCCTAAATATTATACCATGTACTTCCAGAGTTGTTGTTTATTTCACAGAACTTCAAACTCAAAAGGTAAGCACTTACAACCATGAAACTGTATTTCTATGAGGTTTCAAGATATCTGAAATTCAAAACTGCAATGTTCAGCCAGTTGGCCTGCATCACTGTTCTCATCCGAGGCCGTTCCTGCTATGGGCACTGTGGAAGAAATGCCCACCTTTTTATGCCTTGAAAGGCACTCAAGGCACCAAACCATTAAGTAGCTCCTCCCACATTTTTCCCGCTCTTTTCCGAGCTTGCTTGGTGAAGATTTTGAAAGTATAGAGAGATGGTTTTCTGTAGTGGGGATAGTGCAACAATTGCTCACCTAACATAGAAGCACTTACTAACTAAAGAAAAATAGAAAGAACTCCTGTTAGGTGAACACCTGATGATCAAATGCAATCCATCCCTAAATAGTATACCATGTACTTCCAGAGTTGTTGTTTATTTCACAGAACTTCAAACTCAAAAGGTAAGCACTTATAACCATGAAGCTGTATTTCTATGAGGTTTCAAGACATCTGAAATTCAAAACTGCAATGTTCAGCCAGTTGGCCTGCATCACTGTTGTCATCCGAGGCCGTTCCTGCTATGGGCACTGTGGAGAAGTGCCCACCTTTTTATCCCTTGAAAGGCCCTCAAGGCACCAGACCATTAAGTACCTCCTCCCATATTTTTCCCGCTCTTTTCTGGGCTTGCTTGGTGAAGATTTTGAAAGTATAGAGAGATGGTTTTCTGTAGTGGAGATATTGCAACAATTGCTCACCTAACATGGAAGCACTTACTAACTAAAGAAAAATAGAAAGAACTCCTGTTAGGTGAACACCTGATGCTCAAATGCAATCCATCCCTAAATATTATACCATGTACTTCCAGAGTTGTTGTTTATTTCACAGAACTTCAAACTCAAAAGGTAAGCACTTACAAGCCTGAAGCTGTATTTCTATGAGGTTTCAAGGCATCTGAAATTCAAAACTGCAATGTTTAGCCAAAGGGTCTGCATCCCTGTTCTTGTCAGAGGCTGTTTCTGGTATGGGCACTGTGGAATAAGTGCTCGCCTTTTTATCCCTTGAAAGGCCCTGAAGGCACCAAACCATTAAGTAGCTCCTCCCACATTTTTCCCGCTCTTTTCTGAGCTTGCTTGGTGAAGATTTTGAAAGTATAGAGAGATGGTTTTCTGTAGTGGGGATATTGCAACAATTGCTCACCTAACATGGAAGCACTTACTAACTAAAGAAAAATAGAAAGAACTCCTGTTAGGTGAGCACCTGATGTTCAAATGCAATCCATCCTAAATATTATAACATACACTTCCAAAGTTGCTGTTTAGTTCACAGAACTTCAACCTCAAAAGGTAAGCACTTATAACCATGAAGCTGTATTTCTATGAGGTTTCAAGACATCTGAAATTCAAAACTGCAATGTTCAGCCAAAGGGTCTGCATCCCTGTTCTTGTCTGAGGCTGTTCCTGGTATGGGCACTGTGGAAGAAGTTCTAGCCTTTTTATCCCTTGAAAGTCCCTGAAGGCACCAAACCATTAAGAAGCTCCTCCCACATTTTTCCCGCTCTTTTCTGAGCTTGCTTGGTGAAGATTTTGAAAGTATAGAGAGATGGTTTTCTGTAGTGGAGATATTGCAACAATTGCTCACCTAACATGGAAGCACTTACTAACTAAAGAAAAATAGAAATAACTCCTGTTAGGTGAGCACCTGATGTTCAAATGCAATCCATCCTAAATATTATAACATACACTTCCAAAATTGCTGTTTAGTTCACAGAACTTCAACCTCAAAAGGGAAGCACTTACACATATATAAAACGCAGGTGCCAACCTTGAAGCTGTATTTCTGTGAGGTTCCAAGACATCTGAAATTCAAAACTGCAATGTTCAGCCATTGGGTCTGCATCCCTGTTCTTGTCTGAGGCTGTTCCTGTTATGGGCACTGTGGAAGAAGTGCTCGCCTTTTTATCCCTTGAAAGGCCCTGAAGGCACCAAAACATTAAGTAGCTCCTCCCACATTTTTCCCGCTCTTTTCTGAGCTTGATTGGTGAAGATTTTGAAAGTATAGAGAGATGGTTTTCTGTAGTGGGGATATTGCAACAATTGCTCACCTAACATGGAAGCACTTACTAACTAAAGAAAAATAGAAAGAACTCCTGTTAGGTGAACACCTGATGCTCAAATGTAATCCATCCCTAAATATTATACCATGTACTTCCAGAGTTGTTGTTTATTTCACAGAACTTCAAACTCAAAAGGTAAGCACTTACAAGCTTGAAGCTGTATTTCTATGAGGTTTCAAGACATCTGAAATACAAAACTGCAATGTTCAGCCAAAGGGTCTGCATCCCTGTTCTTGTCTGAGGCTGTTCCTGGTATGGGCACTGTGGAAGAAGTTCTAGCCTTTTTATCCCTTGAAAGTCCCTGAAGGCACCAAACCATTAAGAAGCTCCTCCCACATTTTTCCCGCTCTTTTCTGAGCTTGCTTGGTGAAGATTTTGAAAGTATAGAGAGATGGTTTTCTGTAGTGGAGATATTGCAACAATTGCTCACCTAACATGGAAGCACTTACTAACTAAAGAAAAATAGAAAGAACTCCTGTTAGGTGAACACCTGATGCTCAAATGCAATCCATCCCTAAATATTATACCATGTACTTCCAGAGTTGTTGTTTATTTCACAGAACTTCAAACTCAAAAGGTAAGCACTTACAAGCCTGAAGCTGTATTTCTATGAGGTTTCAAGGCATCTGAAATTCAAAACTGCAATGTTTAGCCAAAGGGTCTGCATCCCTGTTCTTGTCAGAGGCTGTTTCTGGTATGGGCACTGTGGAATAAGTGCTCGCCTTTTTATCCCTTGAAAGGCCCTGAAGGCACCAAACCATTAAGTAGCTCCTCCCACATTTTTCCCGCTCTTTTCTGAGCTTGCTTGGTGAAGATTTTGAAAGTATAGAGAGATGGTTTTCTGTAGTGGGGATATTGCAACAATTGCTCACCTAACATGGAAGCACTTACTAACTAAAGAAAAATAGAAAGAACTCCTGTTAGGTGAGCACCTGATGTTCAAATGCAATCCATCCTAAATATTATAACATACACTTCCAAAGTTGCTGTTTAGTTCACAGAACTTCAACCTCAAAAGGTAAGCACTTATAACCATGAAGCTGTATTTCTATGAGGTTTCAAGACATCTGAAATTCAAAACTGCAATGTTCAGCCAAAGGGTCTGCATCCCTGTTCTTGTCTGAGGCTGTTCCTGGTATGGGCACTGTGGAAGAAGTTCTAGCCTTTTTATCCCTTGAAAGTCCCTGAAGGCACCAAACCATTAAGAAGCTCCTCCCACATTTTTCCCGCTTTTTTCTGAGCTTGCTTGGTGAAGATTTTGAAAGTATAGAGAGATGGTTTTCTGTAGTGGAGATATTGCAACAATTGCTCACCTAACATGGAAGCACTTACTAACTAAAGAAAAATAGAAATAACTCCTGTTAGGTGAGCACCTGATGTTCAAATGCAATCCATCCTAAATATTATAACATACACTTCCAAAATTGCTGTTTAGTTCACAGAACTTCAACCTCAAAAGGGAAGCACTTACACATATATAAAACGCAGGTGCCAACCTTGAAGCTGTATTTCTGTGAGGTTCCAAGACATCTGAAATTCAAAACTGCAATGTTCAGCCATTGGGTCTGCATCCCTGTTCTTGTCTGAGGCTGTTCCTGTTATGGGCACTGTGGAAGAAGTGCTCGCCTTTTTATCCCTTGAAAGGCCCTGAAGGCACCAAAACATTAAGTAGCTCCTCCCACATTTTTCCCGCTCTTTTCTGAGCTTGATTGGTGAAGATTTTGAAAGTATAGAGAGATGGTTTTCTGTAGTGGGGATATTGCAACAATTGCTCACCTAACATGGAAGCACTTACTAACTAAAGAAAAATAGAAAGAACTCCTGTTAGGTGAACACCTGATGCTCAAATGTAATCCATCCCTAAATATTATACCATGTACTTCCAGAGTTGTTGTTTATTTCACAGAACTTCAAACTCAAAAGGTAAGCACTTACAAGCTTGAAGCTGTATTTCTATGAGGTTTCAAGACATCTGAAATACAAAACTGCAATGTTCAGCCAAAGGGTCTGCATCCCTGTTCTTGTCTGAGGCTGTTCCTGGTATGGGCACTGTGGAAGAAGTTCTAGCCTTTTTATCCCTTGAAAGTCCCTGAAGGCACCAAACCATTAAGAAGCTCCTCCCACATTTTTCCCGCTCTTTTCTGAGCTTGCTTGGTGAAGATTTTGAAAGTATAGAGAGATGGTTTTCTGTAGTGGAGATATTGCAACAATTGCTCACCTAACATGGAAGCACTTACTAACTAAAGAAAAATAGAAATAACTCCTGTTAGGTGAGCACCTGATGTTCAAATGCAATCCATCCTAAATATTATAACATACACTTCCAAAATTGCTGTTTAGTTCACAGAACTTCAACCTCAAAAGGGAAGCACTTACACATATATAAAACGCAGGTGCCAACCTTGAAGCTGTATTTCTGTGAGGTTCCAAGACATCTGAAATTCAAAACTGCAATGTTCAGCCATTGGGTCTGCATCCCTGTTCTTGTCAGAGGCTGTTTCTGGTATGGGCACTGTGGAAGAAGTGCTCGCCTTTTTATCCCTTGAAAGGCCCTGAAGGCACCAAAACATTAAGTAGCTCCTCCCACGTTTTTCCCGCTCTTTTCTGAGCTTGATTGGTGAAGATTTTGAAAGTATAGAGAGATGGTTTTCTGTAGTGGGGATATTGCAACAATTGCTCACCTAACATGGAAGCACTTACTAACTAAAGAAAAATAGAAAGAACTCCTGTTAGGTGAGCACCTGATGCTCAAATGCAATTATTCTCTAAATATTATAACATACACTTCCAGAGCTGTTGTTTAGTTAACAGAGTTGTTGTTTATTTCACAGAACTTCAAACTCAAAAGGTAAGCACTTACAAGCTTGAAGCTGTATTTCTATGAGGTTTCAAGGCATCTGAAATTCAAAACTGCAATGTTCAGCCAAAGGGTCTGCATCCCTGTTCTTGTCAGAGGCTGTTTCTGGTATGGGCACTGTGGAAGAAGTGCCCACCTTTTTATCCCTTGAAAGGCCCTCAAGGCACCAAACCATTAAGTAGCTCCTCCCACATTTTTCCCGCTCTTTTCCGAGCTTGCTTGGTGAAGATTTTGAAAGTATAGAGAGATGGTTTTCTGTAGTGGGGATAGTGCAACAATTGCTCACCTAACATAGAAGCACTTACTAACTAAAGAAAAATAGAAAGAACTCCTGTTAGGTGAACACCTGATGCTCAAATGCAATCCATCCCTAAATAGTATACCATGTACTTCCAGAGTTGTTGTTTATTTCACAGAACTTCAAACTCAAAAGGTAAGCACTTATAACCATGAAGCTGTATTTCTATGAGGTTTCAAGACATCTGAAATTCAAAACTGCAATGTTCAGCCAGTTGGCCTGCATCACTGTTGTCATCCGAGGCCGTTCCTGCTATGGGCACTGTGGAGAAGGGCCCACCTTTTTATCCCTTGAAAGGCCCTCAAGGCACCAGACCATTAAGTAGCTCCTCCCACATTTTTCCCGCTCTTTTCTGAGGTTGCTTGGTGAAGATTTTAAAAGTATAGAGAGATGGTTTTCTGTAGTGGGGATATTGCAACAATTGCTCACCTAACATGGAAGCACTTACTAACTAAAGAAAAATAGAAAGAACTCCTGATAGGTGACCACCTGATGCTCAAATGCAATCCATCCCTAAATATTATACCATGTACTTCCAGAGTTGTTGTTTATTTCACAGAACTTCAAACTCAAAAGGTAAGCACTTACAAGCTTGAAGCTGTATTTCTATGAGGTTTCAAGGCATCTGAAATTCCAAACTGCAATGTTCAGCCAAAGGGTCTGCATCCCTGTTCTTGTCAGAGGCTGTTTCTGGTATGGGCACTGTGGAATAAGTGCTCGCCTTTTTATCCCTTGAATGGCCCTGAAGGCACCAAACCATTAAGTAGCTCCTCCCACATTTTTCCCGCTCTTTTCTGAGCTTGCTTGGTGAAGATTTTGAAAGTATAGAGAGATGGTTTTCTGTAGTGGGGATATTGCAACAATTGCTCACCTAACATGGAAGCACTTACTAACTAAAGAAAAATAGAAAGAACTCCTGTTAGGTGAGCACCTGATGTTCAAATGCAATCCATCCTAAATATTATAACATACACTTCCAAAGTTGCTGTTTAGTTCACAGAACTTCAACCTCAAAAGGTAAGCACTTATAACCATGAAGCTGTATTTCTATGAGGTTTCAAGACATCTGAAATTCAAAACTGCAATGTTCAGCCAAAGGGTCTGCATCCCTGTTCTTGTCTGAGGCTGTTCCTGGTATGGGCACTGTGGAAGAAGTTCTAGCCTTTTTATCCCTTGAAAGTCCCTGAAGGCACCAAACCATTAAGAAGCTCCTCCCACATGTTTCCCGCTCTTTTCTGAGCTTGCTTGGTGAAGATTTTGAAAGTATAGAGAGATGGTTTTCTGTAGTGGGGATATTGCAACAATTGCTCACCTAACATGGAAGCACTTACAAACTAAAGAAAAATAGAAATAACTCCTGTTAGGTGAGCACCTGATGTTCAAATGCAATCCATCCTAAATATTATAACATACACTTCCAAAATTGCTGTTTAGTTCACAGAACTTCAACCTCAAAAGGGAAGCACTTACACATATATAAAACGCAGGTGCCAACCTTGAAGCTGTATTTCTGTGAGGTTCCAAGACATCTGAAATTCAAAACTGCAATGTTCAGCCATTGGGTCTGCATCCCTGTTCTTGTCTGAGGCTGTTCCTGTTATGGGCACTGTGGAAGAAGTGCTCGCCTTTTTATCCCTTGAAAGGCCCTGAAGGCACCAAAACATTAAGTAGCTCATCCCACATTTTTCCCGCTCTTTTCTGAGCTTGATTGGTGAAGATTTTGAAAGTATAGAGAGATGGTTTTCTGTAGTGGAGATATTGCAACAATTGCTCACCTAACATGGAAGCACTTACTAACTAAAGAAAAATAGAAAGAACTCCTGTTAGGTGAGCACCTGATGTTCAAATGCAACCCATCCCTAAATATTATACCATGTACTTCCAGAGTTGTTGTTTATTTCACAGAACTTCAAACTCAAAAGGTAAGCACTTACAACCATGAAGCTGTATTTCTATGAGGTTTCAAGATATCTGAAATTCAAAACTGCAATGTTCAGCCAGTTGGCCTGCATCACTGTTCTCATCCGAGGCCGTTCCTGCTATGGGCACTGTGGAAGAAGTGCCCACCTTTTTATGCCTTGAAAGGCACTCAAGGCACCAAACCATTAAGTAGCTCCTCCCACATTTTTCCCGCTCTTTTCTGAGCTTGCTTGGTGAAGATTTTGAAAGTATAGAGAGATGGTTTTCTGTAGTAGAGATATTGCAACAATTGCTCACCTAACATGGAAGCACTTACTAACTAAAGAAAAATAGAAAGAACTCCTGTTAGGTGAGCACCTGATGCTCAAATGCAATTATTCTCTAAATATTATAACATACACTTC
Source organism: Ambystoma mexicanum (assembly GCF_040938575.1). Taxonomy (NCBI): domain Eukaryota; kingdom Metazoa; phylum Chordata; class Amphibia; order Caudata; family Ambystomatidae; genus Ambystoma; species Ambystoma mexicanum. Next base: position 1,142,133,201 of record NC_090941.1, on the reverse strand, counting down.
CAGAGCTGTTGTTTAGTTAACAGAACTTCAACCTCAATAGGTAAGCACTTACAAGCTTGAAGCTGTATTTCTATGAGGTTTCAAGACATCTGAAATTCAAAACTGCAATGTTCAGCCAGTTGGCCTGCATCACTGTTCTCATCCGAGGCCGTTCCTGCTATGGGCACTGTGGAAGAAGTGCCCACCTTTTTATCCCTTGAAAGGCCCTCAGGCACCAAACCATTAAGTAGCTCCTCCCACATTTTTCCCGCTCTTTTCTGAGCTTGCTTGGTGAAGATTTTGAAAGTATAGAGAGATGGTTTTCTGTAGTGGGGATATTGCAACAATTGCTCCCCTAACATGGAAGCACTTACTAACTAAAGAAAAATAGAAAGAACTCCTGTTAGGTGAGCACCTGATGTTCAAATGCAATCCATCCTAAATATTATAACATACACTTCCAAAGTTGCTGTTTAGTTCACAGAACTTCAACCTCAAAAGGTAAGCACTTATAACCATGAAGCTATATTTCTATGAGGTTTCAAGACATCTGAAATTCAAAACTGCAATGTTCAGCCAATGGGTCTGCATCCCTGTTCTTGTCTGAGGCTGTTCCTGTTATGGGCACTGTGGAAGAAGTGCTCGCCTTTTTATCCCTTGAAAGGCCCTGAAGGCACCAAACCATTAAGTAGCTCCTCCCACATTTTTCCCGCTCTTTCTGAGCTTGCTTGGTGAAGATTTTGAAAGTATAGAGAGATGCTTTTCTGTAGTGGGGATATTGCAACAATTGCTCACCTAACATGGAAGCACTTACTAACTAAAGAAAAATAGAAAGAACTCCTGTTAGGTGAGCACCTGATGCTCAAATGCAATTATTCTCTAAATATTATAACATACACTTCCAGAGCTGTTGTTTAGTTAACAGAACTTCAAACTCAAAAGGTAAGCACTTATAACCATGAAGCTGTATTTCTATGAGGTTTCAAGACATCTGAAATTCAAAACTGCAATGTTCAGCCAATGGGTCTGCATCCCTGTTCTTGTCTGAGGCTGTTACTGTTATGGGCACTGTGGAAGAAGTGCTCGCCTTTTTATCCCTTGAAAGGCCCTGAAGGCACCAAACCATTAAGAAGCTCCTCCCACATTTTTCCCGCTCTTTTCTGAGCTTGCTTGGTGAAGATTTTGAAAGTATAGAGAGATGGTTTTCTGTAGTGGAGATATTGCAACAATTGCTCACCTAACATGGAAGCACTTACTAACTAAAGAAAAATAGAAAGAACTCCTGTTAGGTGAGCACCTGATGTTCAAATGCAACCCATCCCTAAATATTATACCATGTACTTCCAGAGTTGTTGTTTATTTCACAGAACTTCAAACTCAAAAGGTAAGCACTTACAACCATGAAGCTGTATTTCTATGAGGTTTCAAGATATCTGAAATTCAAAACTGCAATGTTCAGCCAGTTGGCCTGCATCACTGTTCTCATCCGAGGCCGTTCCTGCTATGGGCACTGTGGAAGAAATGCCCACCTTTTTATGCCTTGAAAGGCACTCAAGGCACCAAACCATTAAGTAGCTCCTCCCACATTTTTCCCGCTCTTTTCCGAGCTTGCTTGGTGAAGATTTTGAAAGTATAGAGAGATGGTTTTCTGTAGTGGGGATAGTGCAACAATTGCTCACCTAACATAGAAGCACTTACTAACTAAAGAAAAATAGAAAGAACTCCTGTTAGGTGAACACCTGATGATCAAATGCAATCCATCCCTAAATAGTATACCATGTACTTCCAGAGTTGTTGTTTATTTCACAGAACTTCAAACTCAAAAGGTAAGCACTTATAACCATGAAGCTGTATTTCTATGAGGTTTCAAGACATCTGAAATTCAAAACTGCAATGTTCAGCCAGTTGGCCTGCATCACTGTTGTCATCCGAGGCCGTTCCTGCTATGGGTACTGTGGAGAAGTGCCCACCTTTCTATCCCTTGAAAGGCCCTCAAGGCACCAGACCATTAAGTAGCTCCTCCCATATTTTTCCCGCTCTTTTCTGGGCTTGCTTGGTGAAGATTTTGAAAGTATAGAGAGATGGTTTTCTGTAGTGGAGATATTGCAACAATTGCTCACCTAACATGGAAGCACTTACTAACTAAAGAAAAATAGAAAGAACTCCTGTTAGGTGAACACCTGATGCTCAAATGCAATCCATCCCTAAATATTATACCATGTACTTCCAGAGTTGTTGTTTATTTCACAGAACTTCAAACTCAAAAGGTAAGCACTTACAAGCCTGAAGCTGTATTTCTATGAGGTTTCAAGGCATCTGAAATTCAAAACTGCAATGTTCAGCCAAAGGGTCTGCATCCCTGTTCTTGTCAGAGGCTGTTTCTGGTATGGGCACTGTGGAATAAGTGCTCGCCTTTTTATCCCTTGAAAGGCCCTGAAGGCACCAAACCATTAAGTAGCTCCTCCCACATTTTTCCCGCTCTTTTCTGAGCTTGCTTGGTGAAGATTTTGAAAGTATAGAGAGATGGTTTTCTGTAGTGGGGATATTGCAACAATTGCTCACCTAACATGGAAGCACTTACTAACTAAAGAAAAATAGAAAGAACTCCTGTTAGGTGAGCACCTGATGTTCAAATGCAATCCATCCTAAATATTATAACATACACTTCCAAAGTTGCTGTTTAGTTCACAGAACTTCAACCTCAAAAGGTAAGCACTTATAACCATGAAGCTGTATTTCTATGAGGTTTCAAGACATCTGAAATTCAAAACTGCAATGTTCAGCCAAAGGGTCTGCATCCCTGTTCTTGTCTGAGGCTGTTCCTGGTATGGGCACTGTGGAAGAAGTTCTAGCCTTTTTATCCCTTGAAAGTCCCTGAAGGCACCAAACCATTAAGAAGCTCCTCCCACATTTTTCCCGCTCTTTTCTGAGCTTGCTTGGTGAAGATTTTGAAAGTATAGAGAGATGGTTTTCTGTAGTGGAGATATTGCAACAATTGCTCACCTAACATGGAAGCACTTACTAACTAAAGAAAAATAGAAATAACTCCTGTTAGGTGAGCACCTGATGTTCAAATGCAATCCATCCTAAATATTATAACATACACTTCCAAAATTGCTGTTTAGTTCACAGAACTTCAACCTCAAAAGGGAAGCACTTACACATATATAAAACGCAGGTGCCAACCTTGAAGCTGTATTTCTGTGAGGTTCCAAGACATCTGAAATTCAAAACTGCAATGTTCAGCCATTGGGTCTGCATCCCTGTTCTTGTCTGAGGCTGTTCCTGTTATGGGCACTGTGGAAGAAGTGCTCGCCTTTTTATCCCTTGAAAGGCCCTGAAGGCACCAAAACATTAAGTAGCTCCTCCCACATTTTTCCCGCTCTTTTCTGAGCTTGATTGGTGAAGATTTTGAAAGTATAGAGAGATGGTTTTCTGTAGTGGGGATATTGCAACAATTGCTCACCTAACATGGAAGCACTTACTAACTAAAGAAAAATAGAAAGAACTCCTGTTAGGTGAACACCTGATGCTCAAATGTAATCCATCCCTAAATATTATACCATGTACTTCCAGAGTTGTTGTTTATTTCACAGAACTTCAAACTCAAAAGGTAAGCACTTACAAGCTTGAAGCTGTATTTCTATGAGGTTTCAAGACATCTGAAATACAAAACTGCAATGTTCAGCCAAAGGGTCTGCATCCCTGTTCTTGTCTGAGGCTGTTCCTGGTATGGGCACTGTGGAAGAAGTTCTAGCCTTTTTATCCCTTGAAAGTCCCTGAAGGCACCAAACCATTAAGAAGCTCCTCCCACATTTTTCCCGCTCTTTTCTGAGCTTGCTTGGTGAAGATTTTGAAAGTATAGAGAGATGGTTTTCTGTAGTGGAGATATTGCAACAATTGCTCACCTAACATGGAAGCACTTACTAACTAAAGAAAAATAGAAATAACTCCTGTTAGGTGAGCACCTGATGTTCAAATGCAATCCATCCTAAATATTATAACATACACTTCCAAAATTGCTGTTTAGTTCACAGAACTTCAACCTCAAAAGGGAAGCACTTACACATATATAAAACGCAGGTGCCAACCTTGAAGCTGTATTTCTGTGAGGTTCCAAGACATCTGAAATTCAAAACTGCAATGTTCAGCCAGTGGGTCTGCATCCCTGTTCTTGTCTGAGGCTGTTCCTGTTATGGGCACTGTGGAAGAAGTGCTCGCCTTTTTATCCCTTGAAAGGCCCTGAAGGCACCAAAACATTAAGTAGCTCCTCCCACATTTTTCCCGCTCTTTTCTGAGCTTGATTGGTGAAGATTTTGAAAGTATAGAGAGATGGTTTTCTGTAGTGGGGATATTGCAACAATTGCTCACCTAACATGGAAGCACTTACTAACTAAAGAAAAATAGAAAGAACTCCTGTTAGGTGAGCACCTGATGCTCAAATGCAATTATTCTCTAAATATTATAACATACACTTCCAGAGCTGTTGTTTATTTCACAGAACTTCAAACTCAAAAGGTAAGCACTTACAAGCTTGAAGCTGTATTTCTATGAGGTTTCAAGGCATCTGAAATTCAAAACTGCAATGTTCAGCCAAAGGGTCTGCATCCCTGTTCTTGTCAGAGGCTGTTTCTGGTATGGGCACTGTGGAAGAAGTGCCCACCTTTTTATCCCTTGAAAGGCCCTCAAGGCACCAAACCATTAAGTAGCTCCTCCCACATTTTTCCCGCTCTTTTCCGAGCTTGCTTGGTGAAGATTTTGAAAGTATAGAGAGATGGTTTTCTGTAGTGGGGATAGTGCAACAATTGCTCACCTAACATAGAAGCACTTACTAACTAAAGAAAAATAGAAAGAACTCCGGTTAGGTGAACACCTGATGCTCAAATGCAATCCATCCCTAAATAGTATACCATGTACTTCCAGAGTTGTTGTTTATTTCACAGAACTTCAAACTCAAAAGGTAAGCACTTATAACCATGAAGCTGTATTTCTATGAGGTTTCAAGACATCTGAAATTCAAAACTGCAATGTTCAGCCAGTTGGCCTGCATCACTGTTGTCATCCGAGGCCGTTCCTGCTATGGGCACTGTGGAGAAGGGCCCACCTTTTTATCCCTTGAAAGGCCCTCAAGGCACCAGACCATTAAGTAGCTCCTCCCACATTTTTCCCGCTCTTTTCTGAGGTTGCTTGGTGAAGATTTTGAAAGTATAGAGAGATGGTTTTCTGTAGTGGGGATATTGCAACAATTGCTCACCTAACATGGAAGCACTTACTAACTAAAGAAAAATAGAAAGAACTCCTGATAGGTGACCACCTGATGCTCAAATGCAATCCATCCCTAAATATTATACCATGTACTTCCAGAGTTGTTGTTTATTTCACAGAACTTCAAACTCAAAAGGTAAGCACTTACAAGCTTGAAGCTGTATTTCTATGAGGTTTCAAGGCATCTGAAATTCCAAACTGCAATGTTCAGCCAAAGGGTCTGCATCCCTGTTCTTGTCAGAGGCTGTTTCTGGTATGGGCACTGTGGAATAAGTGCTCGCCTTTTTATCCCTTGAAAGGCCCTGATGGCACCAAACCATTAAGTAGCTCCTCCCACATTTTTCCCGCTCTTTTCTGAGCTTGCTTGGTGAAGATTTTGAAAGTATAGAGAGATGGTTTTCTGTAGTGGGGATATTGCAACAATTGCTCACCTAACATGGAAGCACTTACTAACTAAAGAAAAATAGAAAGAACTCCTGTTAGGTGAGCACCTGATGTTCAAATGCAATCCATCCTAAATATTATAACATACACTTCCAAAGTTGCTGTTTAGTTCACAGAACTTCAACCTCAAAAGGTAAGCACTTATAACCATGAAGCTGTATTTCTATGAGGTTTCAAGACATCTGAAATTCAAAACTGCAATGTTCAGCCAAAGGGTCTGCATCCCTGTTCTTGTCTGAGGCTGTTCCTGGTATGGGCACTGTGGAAGAAGTTCTAGCCTTTTTATCCCTTGAAAGTCCCTGAAGGCACCAAACCATTAAGAAGCCCCTCCCACATTTTTCCCGCTCTTTTCTGAGCTTGCTTGGTGAAGATTTTGAAAGTATAGAGAGATGGTTTTCTGTAGTGGAGATATTGCAACAATTGCTCACCTAACATGGAAGCACTTACTAACTAAAGAAAAATAGAAATAACTCCTGTTAGGTGAGCACCTGATGTTCAAATGCAATCCATCCTAAATATTATAACATACACTTCCAAAATTGCTGTTTAGTTCACAGAACTTCAACCTCAAAAGGGAAGCACTTACACATATATAAAACGCAGGTGCCAACCTTGAAGCTGTATTTCTGTGAGGTTCCAAGACATCTGAAATTCAAAACTGCAATGTTCAGCCATTGGGTCTGCATCCCTGTTCTTGTCTGAGGCTGTTCCTGTTATGGGCACTGTGGAAGAAGTGCTCGCCTTTTTATCCCTTGAAAGGCCCTGAAGGCACCAAAACATTAAGTAGCTCCTCCCACATTTTTCCCGCTCTTTTCTGAGCTTGATTGGTGAAGATTTTGAAAGTATAGAGAGATGGTTTTCTGTAGTGGGGATATTGCAACAATTGCTCACCTAACATGGAAGCACTTACTAACTAAAGAAAAATAGAAAGAACTCCTGTTAGGTGAACACCTGATGCTCAAATGTAATCCATCCCTAAATATTATACCATGTACTTCCAGAGTTGTTGTTTATTTCACAGAACTTCAAACTCAAAAGGTAAGCACTTACAAGCTTGAAGCTGTATTTCTATGAGGTTTCAAGACATCTGAAATACAAAACTGCAATGTTCAGCCAAAGGGTCTGCATCCCTGTTCTTGTCTGAGGCTGTTCCTGGTATGGGCACTGTGGAAGAAGTTCTAGCCTTTTTATCCCTTGAAAGTCCCTGAAGGCACCAAACCATTAAGAAGCTCCTCCCACATTTTTCCCGCTCTTTTCTGAGCTTGCTTGGTGAAGATTTTGAAAGTATAGAGAGATGGTTTTCTGTAGTGGAGATATTGCAACAATTGCTCACCTAACATGGAAGCACTTACTAACTAAAGAAAAATAGAAATAACTCCTGTTAGGTGAGCACCTGATGTTCAAATGCAATCCATCCTAAATATTATAACATACACTTCCAAAATTGCTGTTTAGTTCACAGAACTTCAACCTCAAAAGGGAAGCACTTACACATATATAAAACGCAGGTGCCAACCTTGAAGCTGTATTTCTGTGAGGTTCCAAGACATCTGAAATTCAAAACTGCAATGTTCAGCCAGTGGGTCTGCATCCCTGTTCTTGTCTGAGGCTGTTCCTGTTATGGGCACTGTGGAAGAAGTGCTCGCCTTTTTATCCCTTGAAAGGCCCTGAAGGCACCAAAACATTAAGTAGCTCCTCCCATATTTTTCCCGCTCTTTTCTGAGCTTGATTGGTGAAGATTTTGAAAGTATAGAGAGATGGTTTTCTGTAGTGGGGATATTGCAACAATTGCTCACCTAACATGGAAGCACTTACTAACTAAAGAAAAATAGAAAGAACTCCTGTTAGGTGAGCACCTGATGCTCAAATGCAATTATTCTCTAAATATTATAACATACACTTCCAGAGCTGTTGTTTAGTTAACAGAGTTGTTGTTTATTTCACAGAACTTCAAACTCAAAAGGTAAGCACTTACAAGCTTGAAGCTGTATTTCTATGAGGTTTCAAGGCATCTGAAATTCAAAACTGCAATGTTCAGCCAAAGGGTCTGCATCCCTGTTCTTGTCAGAGGCTGTTTCTGGTATGGGCACTGTGGAAGAAGTGCCCACCTTTTTATCCCTTGAAAGGCCCTCAAGGCACCAAACCATTAAGTAGCTCCTCCCACATTTTTCCCGCTCTTTTCCGAGCTTGCTTGGTGAAGATTTTGAAAGTATAGAGAGATGGTTTTCTGTAGTGGGGATAGTGCAACAATTGCTCACCTAACATAGAAGCACTTACTAACTAAAGAAAAATAGAAAGAACTCCTGTTAGGTGAACACCTGATGCTCAAATGCAATCCATCCCTAAATAGTATACCATGTACTTCCAGAGTTGTTGTTTATTTCACAGAACTTCAAACTCAAAAGGTAAGCACTTATAACCATGAAGCTGTATTTCTATGAGGTTTCAAGACATCTGAAATTCAAAACTGCAATGTTCAGCCAGTGGGTCTGCATCCCTGTTCTTGTCTGAGGCTGTTCCTGTTATGGGCACTGTGGAAGAAGTGCTCGCCTTTTTATCCCTTGAAAGGCCCTGAAGGCACCAAAACATTAAGTAGCTCCTCCCACATTTTTCCCGCTCTTTTCTGAGCTTGATTGGTGAAGATTTTGAAAGTATAGAGAGATGGTTTTCTGTAGTGGGGATATTGCAACAATTGCTCACCTAACATGGAAGCACTTACTAACTAAAGAAAAATAGAAAGAACTCCTGTTAGGTGAGCACCTGATGCTCAAATGCAATTATTCTCTAAATATTATAACATACACTTCCAGAGCTGTTGTTTAGTTAACAGAGTTGTTGTTTATTTCACATAACTTCAAACTCAAAAGGTAAGCACTTACAAGCTTGAAGCTGTATTTCTATGAGGTTTCAAGATATCTGAAATTCAAAACTGCAATGTTCAGCCAGTTGGCCTGCATCACTGTTCTCATCCGATGCCGTTCCTGCTATGGGCACTGTGGAAGAAGTGCCCACCTTGTTATGCCTTGAAAGGCACTCAAGGCACCAAACCATTAAGTAGCTCCTCCCACATTTTTCCCGCTCTTTTCTGAGCTTGCTTGGTGAAGATTTTGAAAGTATAGAGAGATGGTTTTCTGTAGTAGAGATATTGCAACAATTGCTCACCTAACATGGAAGCACTTACTAACTAAAGAAAAATAGAAAGAACTCCTGTTAGGTGAGCACCTGATGCTCAAATGCAATTATTCTCTAAATATTATAACATACACTTCCAGAGCTGTTGTTTAGTTAACAGAACTTCAACCTCAATAGGTAAGCACTTACAAGCTTGAAGCTGTATTTCTATGAGGTTTCAAGACATCTGAAATTCAAAACTGCAATGTTCAGCCAGTTGGCCTGCATCACTGTTCTCATCCGAGGCCGTTCCTGCTATGGGCACTGTGGAAGAAGTGCCCACCTTTTTATCCCTTGAAAGGCCCTCAGGCACCAAACCATTAAGTAGCTCCTCCCACATTTTTCCCGCTCTTTTCTGAGCTTGCTTGGTGAAGATTTTGAAAGTATAGAGAGATGGTTTTCTGTAGTGGGGATATTGCAACAATTGCTCCCCTAACATGGAAGCACTTACTAACTAAAGAAAAATAGAAAGAACTCCTGTTAGGTGAGCACCTGATGTTCAAATGCAATCCATCCTAAATATTATAACATACACTTCCAAAGTTGCTGTTTAGTTCACAGAACTTCAACCTCAAAAGGTAAGCACTTATAACCATGAAGCTATATTTCTATGAGGTTTCAAGACATCTGAAATTCAAAACTGCAATGTTCAGCCAATGGGTCTGCATCCCTGTTCTTGTCTGAGGCTGTTCCTGTTATGGGCACTGTGGAAGAAGTGCTCGCCTTTTTATCCCTTGAAAGGCCCTGAAGGCACCAAACCATTAAGTAGCTCCTCCCACATTTTTCCCGCTCTTTCTGAGCTTGCTTGGTGAAGATTTTGAAAGTATAGAGAGATGCTTTTCTGTAGTGGGGATATTGCAACAATTGCTCACCTAACATGGAAGCACTTACTAACTAAAGAAAAATAGAAAGAACTCCTGTTAGGTGAGCACCTGATGCTCAAATGCAATTATTCTCTAAATATTATAACATACACTTCCAGAGCTGTTGTTTAGTTAACAGAACTTCAAACTCAAAAGGTAAGCACTTATAACCATGAAGCTGTATTTCTATGAGGTTTCAAGACATCTGAAATTCAAAACTGCAATGTTCAGCCAATGGGTCTGCATCCCTGTTCTTGTCTGAGGCTGTTACTGTTATGGGCACTGTGGAAGAAGTGCTCGCCTTTTTATCCCTTGAAAGGCCCTGAAGGCACCAAACCATTAAGAAGCTCCTCCCACATTTTTCCCGCTCTTTTCTGAGCTTGCTTGGTGAAGATTTTGAAAGTATAGAGAGATGGTTTTCTGTAGTGGAGATATTGCAACAATTGCTCACCTAACATTGAAGCACTTACTAACTAAAGAAAAATAGAAAGAACTCCTGTTAGGTGAGCACCTGATGTTCAAATGCAACCCATCCCTAAATATTATACCATGTACTTCCAGAGTTGTTGTTTATTTCACAGAACTTCAAACTCAAAAGGTAAGCACTTACAACCATGAAGCTGTATTTCTATGAGGTTTCAAGATATCTGAAATTCAAAACTGCAATGTTCAGCCAGTTGGCCTGCATCACTGTTCTCATCCGAGGCCGTTCCTGCTATGGGCACTGTGGAAGAAATGCCCACCTTTTTATGCCTTGAAAGGCACTCAAGGCACCAAACCATTAAGTAGCTCCTCCCACATTTTTCCCGCTCTTTTCCGAGCTTGCTTGGTGAAGATTTTGAAAGTATAGAGAGATGGTTTTCTGTAGTGGGGATAGTGCAACAATTGCTCACCTAACATAGAAGCACTTACTAACTAAAGAAAAATAGAAAGAACTCCTGTTAGGTGAACACCTGATGATCAAATGCAATCCATCCCTAAATAGTATACCATGTACTTCCAGAGTTGTTGTTTATTTCACAGAACTTCAAACTCAAAAGGTAAGCACTTATAACCATGAAGCTGTATTTCTATGAGGTTTCAAGACATCTGAAATTCAAAACTGCAATGTTCAGCCAGTTGGCCTGCATCACTGTTGTCATCCGAGGCCGTTCCTGCTATGGGTACTGTGGAGAAGTGCCCACCTTTCTATCCCTTGAAAGGCCCTCAAGGCACCAGACCATTAAGTAGCTCCTCCCATATTTTTCCCGCTCTTTTCTGGGCTTGCTTGGTGAAGATTTTGAAAGTATAGAGAGATGGTTTTCTGTAGTGGAGATATTGCAACAATTGCTCACCTAACATGGAAGCACTTACTAACTAAAGAAAAATAGAAAGAACTCCTGTTAGGTGAACACCTGATGCTCAAATGCAATCCATCCCTAAATATTATACCATGTACTTCCAGAGTTGTTGTTTATTTCACAGAACTTCAAACTCAAAAGGTAAGCACTTACAAGCCTGAAGCTGTATTTCTATGAGGTTTCAAGGCATCTGAAATTCAAAACTGCAATGTTCAGCCAAAGGGTCTGCATCCCTGTTCTTGTCAGAGGCTGTTTCTGGTATGGGCACTGTGGAATAAGTGCTCGCCTTTTTATCCCTTGAAAGGCCCTGAAGGCACCAAACCATTAAGTAGCTCCTCCCACATTTTTCCCGCTCTTTTCTGAGCTTGCTTGGTGAAGATTTTGAAAGTATAGAGAGATGGTTTTCTGTAGTGGAGATATTGCAACAATTGCTCACCTAACATGGAAGCACTTACTAACTAAAGAAAAATAGAAAGAACTCCTGTTAGGTGAGCACCTGATGTTCAAATGCAATCCATCCTAAATATTATAACATACACTTCCAAAGTTGCTGTTTAGTTCACAGAACTTCAACCTCAAAAGGTAAGCACTTATAACCATGAAGCTGTATTTCTATGAGGTTTCAAGACATCTGAAATTCAAAACTGCAATGTTCAGCCAAAGGGTCTGCATCCCTGTTCTTGTCTGAGGCTGTTCCTGGTATGGGCACTGTGGAAGAAGTTCTAGCCTTTTTATCCCTTGAAAGTCCCTGAAGGCACCAAACCATTAAGAAGCTCCTCCCACATTTTTCCCGCTCTTTTCTGAGCTTGCTTGGTGAAGATTTTGAAAGTATAGAGAGATGGTTTTCTGTAGTGGAGATATTGCAACAATTGCTCACCTAACATGGAAGCACTTACTAACTAAAGAAAAATAGAAATAACTCCTGTTAGGTGAGCACCTGATGTTCAAATGCAATCCATCCTAAATATTATAACATACACTTCCAAAATTGCTGTTTAGTTCACAGAACTTCAACCTCAAAAGGGAAGCACTTACACATATATAAAACGCAGGTGCCAACCTTGAAGCTGTATTTCTGTGAGGTTCCAAGACATCTGAAATTCAAAACTGCAATGTTCAGCCATTGGGTCTGCATCCCTGTTCTTGTCTGAGGCTGTTCCTGTTATGGGCACTGTGGAAGAAGTGCTCGCCTTTTTATCCCTTGAAAGGCCCTGAAGGCACCAAAACATTAAGTAGCTCCTCCCACATTTTTCCCGCTCTTTTCTGAGCTTGATTGGTGAAGATTTTGAAAGTATAGAGAGATGGTTTTCTGTAGTGGGGATATTGCAACAATTGCTCACCTAACATGGAAGCACTTACTAACTAAAGAAAAATAGAAAGAACTCCTGTTAGGTGAACACCTGATGCTCAAATGTAATCCATCCCTAAATATTATACCATGTACTTCCAGAGTTGTTGTTTATTTCACAGAACTTCAAACTCAAAAGGTAAGCACTTACAAGCTTGAAGCTGTATTTCTATGAGGTTTCAAGACATCTGAAATACAAAACTGCAATGTTCAGCCAAAGGGTCTGCATCCCTGTTCTTGTCTGAGGCTGTTCCTGGTATGGGCACTGTGGAAGAAGTTCTAGCCTTTTTATCCCTTGAAAGTCCCTGAAGGCACCAAACCATTAAGAAGCTCCTCCCACATTTTTCCCGCTCTTTTCTGAGCTTGCTTGGTGAAGATTTTGAAAGTATAGAGAGATGGTTTTCTGTAGTGGAGATATTGCAACAATTGCTCACCTAACATGGAAGCACTTACTAACTAAAGAAAAATAGAAATAACTCCTGTTAGGTGAGCACCTGATGTTCAAATGCAATCCATCCTAAATATTATAACATACACTTCCAAAATTGCTGTTTAGTTCACAGAACTTCAACCTCAAAAGGGAAGCACTTACACATATATAAAACGCAGGTGCCAACCTTGAAGCTGTATTTCTGTGAGGTTCCAAGACATCTGAAATTCAAAACTGCAATGTTCAGCCAGTGGGTCTGCATCCCTGTTCTTGTCTGAGGCTGTTCCTGTTATGGGCACTGTGGAAGAAGTGCTCGCCTTTTTATCCCTTGAAAGGCCCTGAAGGCACCAAAACATTAAGTAGCTCCTCCCACATTTTTCCCGCTCTTTTCTGAGCTTGATTGGTGAAGATTTTGAAAGTATAGAGAGATGGTTTTCTGTAGTGGGGATATTGCAACAATTGCTCACCTAACATGGAAGCACTTACTAACTAAAGAAAAATAGAAAGAACTCCTGTTAGGTGAGCACCTGATGCTCAAATGCAATTATTCTCTAAATATTATAACATACACTTCCAGAGCTGTTGTTTATTTCACAGAACTTCAAACTCAAAAGGTAAGCACTTACAAGCTTGAAGCTGTATTTCTATGAGGTGTCAAGGCATCTGAAATTCAAAACTGCAATGTTCAGCCAAAGGGTCTGCATCCCTGTTCTTGTCAGAGGCTGTTTCTGGTATGGGCACTGTGGAAGAAGTGCCCACCTTTTTATCCCTTGAAAGGCCCTCAAGGCACCAAACCATTAAGTAGCTCCTCCCACATTTTTCCCGCTCTTTTCCGAGCTTGCTTGGTGAAGATTTTGAAAGTATAGAGAGATGGTTTTCTGTAGTGGGGATAGTGCAACAATTGCTCACCTAACATAGAAGCACTTACTAACTAAAGAAAAATAGAAAGAACTCCTGTTAGGTGAACACCTGATGCTCAAATGCAATCCATCCCTAAATAGTATACCATGTACTTCCAGAGTTGTTGTTTATTTCACAGAACTTCAAACTCAAAAGGTAAGCACTTATAACCATGAAGCTGTATTTCTATGAGGTTTCAAGACATCTGAAATTCAAAACTGCAATGTTCAGCCAGTTGGCCTGCATCACTGTTGTCATCCGAGGCCGTTCCTGCTATGGGCACTGTGGAGAAGGGCCCACCTTTTTATCCCTTGAAAGGCCCTCAAGGCACCAGACCATTAAGTAGCTCCTCCCACATTTTTCCCGCTCTTTTCTGAGGTTGCTTGGTGAAGATTTTGAAAGTATAGAGAGATGGTTTTCTGTAGTGGGGATATTGCAACAATTGCTCACCTAACATGGAAGCACTTACTAACTAAAGAAAAATAGAAAGAACTCCTGATAGGTGACCACCTGATGCTCAAATGCAATCCATCCCTAAATATTATACCATGTACTTCCAGAGTTGTTGTTTATTTCACAGAACTTCAAACTCAAAAGGTAAGCACTTACAAGCTTGAAGCTGTATTTCTATGAGGTTTCAAGGCATCTGAAATTCCAAACTGCAATGTTCAGCCAAAGGGTCTGCATCCCTGTTCTTGTCAGAGGCTGTTTCTGGTATGGGCACTGTGGAATAAGTGCTCGCCTTTTTATCCCATGAAAGGCCCTGATGGCACCAAACCATTAAGTAGCTCCTCCCACATTTTTCCCGCTCTTTTCTGAGCTTGCTTGGTGAAGATTTTGAAAGTATAGAGAGATGGTTTTCTGTAGTGGGGATATTGCAACAATTGCTCACCTAACATGGAAGCACTTACTAACTAAAGAAAAATAGAAAGAACTCCTGTTAGGTGAGCACCTGATGTTCAAATGCAATCCATCCTAAATATTATAACATACACTTCCAAAGTTGCTGTTTAGTTCACAGAACTTCAACCTCAAAAGGTAAGCACTTATAACCATGAAGCTGTATTTCTATGAGGTTTCAAGACATCTGAAATTCAAAACTGCAATGTTCAGCCAAAGGGTCTGCATCCCTGTTCTTGTCTGAGGCTGTTCCTGGTATGGGCACTGTGGAAGAAGTTCTAGCCTTTTTATCCCTTGAAAGTCCCTGAAGGCACCAAACCATTAAGAAGCTCCTCCCACATTTTTCCCGCTCTTTTCTGAGCTTGCTTGGTGAAGATTTTGAAAGTATAGAGAGATGGTTTTCTGTAGTGGAGATATTGCAACAATTGCTCACCTAACATGGAAGCACTTACTAACTAAAGAAAAATAGAAATAACTCCTGTTAGGTGAGCACCTGATGTTCAAATGCAATCCATCCTAAATATTATAACATACACTTCCAAAATTGCTGTTTAGTTCACAGAACTTCAACCTCAAAAGGGAAGCACTTACACATATATAAAACGCAGGTGCCAACCTTGAAGCTGTATTTCTGTGAGGTTCCAAGACATCTGAAATTCAAAACTGCAATGTTCAGCCATTGGGTCTGCATCCCTGTTCTTGTCTGAGGCTGTTCCTGTTATGGGCACTGTGGAAGAAGTGCTCGCCTTTTTATCCCTTGAAAGGCCCTGAAGGCACCAAAACATTAAGTAGCTCCTCCCACATTTTTCCCGCTCTTTTCTGAGCTTGATTGGTGAAGATTTTGAAAGTATAGAGAGATGGTTTTCTGTAGTGGGGATATTGCAACAATTGCTCACCTAACATGGAAGCACTTACTAACTAAAGAAAAATAGAAAGAACTCCTGTTAGGTGAACACCTGATGCTCAAATGTAATCCATCCCTAAATATTATACCATGTACTTCCAGAGTTGTTGTTTATTTCACAGAACTTCAAACTCAAAAGGTAAGCACTTACAAGCTTGAAGCTGTATTTCTATGAGGTTTCAAGACATCTGAAATACAAAACTGCAATGTTCAGCCAAAGGGTCTGCATCCCTGTTCTTGTCTGAGGCTGTTCCTGGTATGGGCACTGTGGAAGAAGTTCTAGCCTTTTTATCCCTTGAAAGTCCCTGAAGGCACCAAACCATTAAGAAGCTCCTCCCACATTTTTCCCGCTCTTTTCTGAGCTTGCTTGGTGAAGATTTTGAAAGTATAGAGAGATGGTTTTCTGTAGTGGAGATATTGCAACAATTGCTCACCTAACATGGAAGCACTTACTAACTAAAGAAAAATAGAAAGAACTCCTGTTAGGTGAGCACCTGATGTTCAAATGCAATCCATCCTAAATATTATAACATACACTTCCAAAATTGCTGTTTAGTTCACAGAACTTCAACCTCAAAAGGGAAGCACTTACACATATATAAAACGCAGGTGCCAACCTTGAAGCTGTATTTCTGTGAGGTTCCAAGACATCTGAAATTCAAAACTGCAATGTTCAGCCAGTGGGTCTGCATCCCTGTTCTTGTCTGAGGCTGTTCCTGTTATGGGCACTGTGGAAGAAGTGCTCGCCTTTTTATCCCTTGAAAGGCCCTGAAGGCACCAAAACATTAAGTAGCTCCTCCCACATTTTTCCCGCTCTTTTCTGAGCTTGATTGGTGAAGATTTTGAAAGTATAGAGAGATGGTTTTCTGTAGTGGGGATATTGCAACAATTGCTCACCTAACATGGAAGCACTTACTAACTAAAGAAAAATAGAAAGAACTCCTGTTAGGTGAGCACCTGATGCTCAAATGCAATTATTCTCTAAATATTATAACATACACTTCCAGAGCTGTTGTTTAGTTAACAGAGTTGTTGTTTATTTCACAGAACTTCAAACTCAAAAGGTAAGCACTTACAAGCTTGAAGCTGTATTTCTATGAGGTTTCAAGGCATCTGAAATTCAAAACTGCAATGTTCAGCCAAAGGGTCTGCATCCCTGTTCTTGTCAGAGGCTGTTTCTGGTATGGGCACTGTGGAAGAAGTGCCCACCTTTTTATCCCTTGAAAGGCCCTCAAGGCACCAAACCATTAAGTAGCTCCTCCCACATTTTTCCCGCTCTTTTCCGAGCTTGCTTGGTGAAGATTTTGAAAGTATAGAGAGATGGTTTTCTGTAGTGGGGATAGTGCAACAATTGCTCACCTAACATAGAAGCACTTACTAACTAAAGAAAAATAGAAAGAACTCCTGTTAGGTGAACACCTGATGCTCAAATGCAATCCATCCCTAAATAGTATACCATGTACTTCCAGAGTTGTTGTTTATTTCACAGAACTTCAAACTCAAAAGGTAAGCACTTATAACCATGAAGCTGTATTTCTATGAGGTTTCAAGACATCTGAAATTCAAAACTGCAATGTTCAGCCAGTGGGTCTGCATCCCTGTTCTTGTCTGAGGCTGTTCCTGTTATGGGCACTGTGGAAGAAGTGCTCGCCTTTTTATCCCTTGAAAGGCCCTGAAGGCACCAAAACATTAAGTAGCTCCTCCCACATTTTTCCCGCTCTTTTCTGAGCTTGATTGGTGAAGATTTTGAAAGTATAGAGAGATGGTTTTCTGTAGTGGGGATATTGCAACAATTGCTCACCTAACATGGAAGCACTTACTAACTAAAGAAAAATAGAAAGAACTCCTGTTAGGTGAGCACCTGATGCTCAAATGCAATTATTCTCTAAATATTATAACATACACTTCCAGAGCTGTTGTTTAGTTAACAGAGTTGTTGTTTATTTCACAGAACTTCAAACTCAAAAGGTAAGCACTTACAAGCTTGAAGCTGTATTTCTATGAGGTTTCAAGGCATCTGAAATTCAAAACTGCAATGTTCAGCCAAAGGGTCTGCATCCCTGTTCTTGTCAGAGGCTGTTTCTGGTATGGGCACTGTGGAAGAAGTGCCCACCTTTTTATCCC
The DNA here is from genome assembly GCF_040938575.1 of Ambystoma mexicanum. Lineage (NCBI taxonomy): Eukaryota > Metazoa > Chordata > Amphibia > Caudata > Ambystomatidae > Ambystoma > Ambystoma mexicanum. Next base: position 1,142,115,533 of record NC_090941.1, on the reverse strand, counting down.
TTGAAAGGCCCTCAAGGCACCAAACCATTAAGTAGCTCCTCCCACATTTTTCCCGCTCTTTTCCGAGCTTGCTTGGTGAAGATTTTGAAAGTATAGAGAGATGGTTTTCTGTAGTGGGGATAGTGCAACAATTGCTCACCTAACATAGAAGCACTTACTAACTAAAGAAAAATAGAAAGAACTCCTGTTAGGTGAACACCTGATGCTCAAATGCAATCCATCCCTAAATAGTATACCATGTACTTCCAGAGTTGTTGTTTATTTCACAGAACTTCAAACTCAAAAGGTAAGCACTTATAACCATGAAGCTGTATTTCTATGAGGTTTCAAGACATCTGAAATTCAAAACTGCAATGTTCAGCCAGTTGGCCTGCATCACTGTTGTCATCCGAGGCCGTTCCTGCTATGGGCACTGTGGAGAAGGGCCCACCTTTTTATCCCTTGAAAGGCCCTCAAGGCACCAGACCATTAAGTAGCTCCTCCCACATTTTTCCCGCTCTTTTCTGAGGTTGCTTGGTGAAGATTTTGAAAGTATAGAGAGATGGTTTTCTGTAGTGGGGATATTGCAACAATTGCTCACCTAACATGGAAGCACTTACTAACTAAAGAAAAATAGAAAGAACTCCTGATAGGTGACCACCTGATGCTCAAATGCAATCCATCCCTAAATATTATACCATGTACTTCCAGAGTTGTTGTTTATTTCACAGAACTTCAAACTCAAAAGGTAAGCACTTACAAGCTTGAAGCTGTATTTCTATGAGGTTTCAAGGCATCTGAAATTCCAAACTGCAATGTTCAGCCAAAGGGTCTGCATCCCTGTTCTTGTCAGAGGCTGTTTCTGGTATGGGCACTGTGGAATAAGTGCTCGCCTTTTTATCCCTTGAAAGGCCCTGATGGCACCAAACCATTAAGTAGCTCCTCCCACATTTTTCCCGCTCTTTTCTGAGCTTGCTTGGTGAAGATTTTGAAAGTATAGAGAGATGGTTTTCTGTAGTGGGGATATTGCAACAATTGCTCACCTAACATGGAAGCACTTACTAACTAAAGAAAAATAGAAAGAACTCCTGTTAGGTGAGCACCTGATGTTCAAATGCAATCCATCCTAAATATTATAACATACACTTCCAAAGTTGCTGTTTAGTTCACAGAACTTCAACCTCAAAAGGTAAGCACTTATAACCATGAAGCTGTATTTCTATGAGGTTTCAAGACATCTGAAATTCAAAACTGCAATGTTCAGCCAAAGGGTCTGCATCCCTGTTCTTGTCTGAGGCTGTTCCTGGTATGGGCACTGTGGAAGAAGTTCTAGCCTTTTTATCCCTTGAAAGTCCCTGAAGGCACCAAACCATTAAGAAGCTCCTCCCACATTTTTCCCGCTCTTTTCTGAGCTTGCTTGGTGAAGATTTTGAAAGTATAGAGAGATGGTTTTCTGTAGTGGAGATATTGCAACAATTGCTCACCTAACATGGAAGCACTTACTAACTAAAGAAAAATAGAAATAACTCCTGTTAGGTGAGCACCTGATGTTCAAATGCAATCCATCCTAAATATTATAACATACACTTCCAAAATTGCTGTTTAGTTCACAGAACTTCAACCTCAAAAGGGAAGCACTTACACATATATAAAACGCAGGTGCCAACCTTGAAGCTGTATTTCTGTGAGGTTCCAAGACATCTGAAATTCAAAACTGCAATGTTCAGCCATTGGGTCTGCATCCCTGTTCTTGTCTGAGGCTGTTCCTGTTATGGGCACTGTGGAAGAAGTGCTCGCCTTTTTATCCCTTGAAAGGCCCTGAAGGCACCAAAACATTAAGTAGCTCCTCCCACATTTTTCCCGCTCTTTTCTGAGCTTGATTGGTGAAGATTTTGAAAGTATAGAGAGATGGTTTTCTGTAGTGGGGATATTGCAACAATTGCTCACCTAACATGGAAGCACTTACTAACTAAAGAAAAATAGAAAGAACTCCTGTTAGGTGAACACCTGATGCTCAAATGTAATCCATCCCTAAATATTATACCATGTACTTCCAGAGTTGTTGTTTATTTCACAGAACTTCAAACTCAAAAGGTAAGCACTTACAAGCTTGAAGCTGTATTTCTATGAGGTTTCAAGACATCTGAAATACAAAACTGCAATGTTCAGCCAAAGGGTCTGCATCCCTGTTCTTGTCTGAGGCTGTTCCTGGTATGGGCACTGTGGAAGAAGTTCTAGCCTTTTTATCCCTTGAAAGTCCCTGAAGGCACCAAACCATTAAGAAGCTCCTCCCACATTTTTCCCGCTCTTTTCTGAGCTTGCTTGGTGAAGATTTTGAAAGTATAGAGAGATGGTTTTCTGTAGTGGAGATATTGCAACAATTGCTCACCTAACATGGAAGCACTTACTAACTAAAGAAAAATAGAAATAACTCCTGTTAGGTGAGCACCTGATGTTCAAATGCAATCCATCCTAAATATTATAACATACACTTCCAAAATTGCTGTTTAGTTCACAGAACTTCAACCTCAAAAGGGAAGCACTTACACATATATAAAACGCAGGTGCCAACCTTGAAGCTGTATTTCTGTGAGGTTCCAAGACATCTGAAATTCAAAACTGCAATGTTCAGCCAGTGGGTCTGCATCCCTGTTCTTGTCTGAGGCTGTTCCTGTTATGGGCACTGTGGAAGAAGTGCTCGCCTTTTTATCCCTTGAAAGGCCCTGAAGGCACCAAAACATTAAGTAGCTCCTCCCACATTTTTCCCGCTCTTTTCTGAGCTTGATTGGTGAAGATTTTGAAAGTATAGAGAGATGGTTTTCTGTAGTGGGGATATTGCAACAATTGCTCACCTAACATGGAAGCACTTACTAACTAAAGAAAAATAGAAAGAACTCCTGTTAGGTGAGCACCTGATGCTCAAATGCAATTATTCTCTAAATATTATAACATACACTTCCAGAGCTGTTGTTTAGTTAACAGAGTTGTTGTTTATTTCACAGAACTTCAAACTCAAAAGGTAAGCACTTACAAGCTTGAAGCTGTATTTCTATGAGGTTTCAAGGCATCTGAAATTCAAAACTGCAATGTTCAGCCAAAGGGTCTGCATCCCTGTTCTTGTCAGAGGCTGTTTCTGGTATGGGCACTGTGGAAGAAGTGCCCACCTTTTTATCCCTTGAAAGGCCCTCAAGGCACCAAACCATTAAGTAGCTCCTCCCACATTTTTCCCGCTCTTTTCCGAGCTTGCTTGGTGAAGATTTTGAAAGTATAGAGAGATGGTTTTCTGTAGTGGGGATAGTGCAACAATTGCTCACCTAACATAGAAGCACTTACTAACTAAAGAAAAATAGAAAGAACTCCTGTTAGGTGAACACCTGATGCTCAAATGCAATCCATCCCTAAATAGTATACCATGTACTTCCAGAGTTGTTGTTTATTTCACAGAACTTCAAACTCAAAAGGTAAGCACTTATAACCATGAAGCTGTATTTCTATGAGGTTTCAAGACATCTGAAATTCAAAACTGCAATGTTCAGCCAGTTGGCCTGCATCACTGTTGTCATCCGAGGCCGTTCCTGCTATGGGCACTGTGGAGAAGGGCCCACCTTTTTATCCCTTGAAAGGCCCTCAAGGCACCAGACCATTAAGTAGCTCCTCCCACATTTTTCCCGCTCTTTTCTGAGGTTGCTTGGTGAAGATTTTGAAAGTATAGAGAGATGGTTTTCTGTAGTGGGGATATTGCAACAATTGCTCACCTAACATGGAAGCACTTACTAACTAAAGAAAAATAGAAAGAACTCCTGATAGGTGACCACCTGATGCTCAAATGCAATCCATCCCTAAATATTATACCATGTACTTCCAGAGTTGTTGTTTATTTCACAGAACTTCAAACTCAAAAGGTAAGCACTTACAAGCTTGAAGCTGTATTTCTATGAGGTTTCAAGGCATCTGAAATTCCAAACTGCAATGTTCAGCCAAAGGGTCTGCATCCCTGTTCTTGTCAGAGGCTGTTTCTGGTATGGGCACTGTGGAATAAGTGCTCGCCTTTTTATCCCTTGAAAGGCCCTGATGGCACCAAACCATTAAGTAGCTCCTCCCACATTTTTCCCGCTCTTTTCTGAGCTTGCTTGGTGAAGATTTTGAAAGTATAGAGAGATGGTTTTCTGTAGTGGGGATATTGCAACAATTGCTCACCTAACATGGAAGCACTTACTAACTAAAGAAAAATAGAAAGAACTCCTGTTAGGTGAGCACCTGATGTTCAAACGCAATCCATCCTAAATATTATAACATACACTTCCAAAGTTGCTGTTTAGTTCACAGAACTTCAACCTCAAAAGGTAAGCACTTATAACCATGAAGCTGTATTTCTATGAGGTTTCAAGACATCTGAAATTCAAAACTGCAATGTTCAGCCAAAGGGTCTGCATCCCTGTTCTTGTCTGAGGCTGTTCCTGGTATGGGCACTGTGGAAGAAGTTCTAGCCTTTTTATCCCTTGAAAGTCCCTGAAGGCACCAAACCATTAAGAAGCTCCTCCCACATTTTTCCCGCTCTTTTCTGAGCTTGCTTGGTGAAGATTTTGAAAGTATAGAGAGATGGTTTTCTGTAGTGGAGATATTGCAACAATTGCTCACCTAACATGGAAGCACTTACTAACTAAAGAAAAATAGAAATAACTCCTGTTAGGTGAGCACCTGATGTTCAAATGCAATCCATCCTAAATATTATAACATACACTTCCAAAATTGCTGTTTAGTTCACAGAACTTCAACCTCAAAAGGGAAGCACTTACACATATATAAAACGCAGGTGCCAACCTTGAAGCTGTATTTCTGTGAGGTTCCAAGACATCTGAAATTCAAAACTGCAATGTTCAGCCATTGGGTCTGCATCCCTGTTCTTGTCTGAGGCTGTTCCTGTTATGGGCACTGTGGAAGAAGTGCTCGCCTTTTTATCCCTTGAAAGGCCCTGAAGGCACCAAACCATTAAGAAGCTCCTCCCACATTTTTCCCGCTCTTTTCTGAGCTTGCTTGGTGAAGATTTTGAAAGTATAGAGAGATGGTTTTCTGTAGTGGAGATATTGCAACAATTGCTCACCTAACATGGAAGCACTTACTAACTAAAGAAAAATAGAAAGAACTCCTGTTAGGTGAACACCTGATGCTCAAATGCAATCCATCCCTAAATATTATACCATGTACTTCCAGAGTTGTTGTTTATTTCACAGAACTTCAAACTCAAAAGGTAAGCACTTACAAGCCTGAAGCTGTATTTCTATGAGGTTTCAAGGCATCTGAAATTCAAAACTGCAATGTTTAGCCAAAGGGTCTGCATCCCTGTTCTTGTCAGAGGCTGTTTCTGGTATGGGCACTGTGGAATAAGTGCTCGCCTTTTTATCCCTTGAAAGGCCCTGAAGGCACCAAACCATTAAGTAGCTCCTCCCACATTTTTCCCGCTCTTTTCTGAGCTTGCTTGGTGAAGATTTTGAAAGTATAGAGAGATGGTTTTCTGTAGTGGGGATATTGCAACAATTGCTCACCTAACATGGAAGCACTTACTAACTAAAGAAAAATAGAAAGAACTCCTGATAGGTGACCACCTGATGCTCAAATGCAATCCATCCCTAAATATTATACCATGTACTTCCAGAGTTGTTGTTTATTTCACAGAACTTCAAACTCAAAAGGTAAGCACTTACAAGCTTGAAGCTGTATTTCTATGAGGTTTCAAGGCATCTGAAATTCCAAACTGCAATGTTCAGCCAAAGGGTCTGCATCCCTGTTCTTGTCAGAGGCTGTTTCTGGTATGGGCACTGTGGAATAAGTGCTCGCCTTTTTATCCCTTGAAAGGCCCTGATGGCACCAAACCATTAAGTAGCTCCTCCCACATTTTTCCCGCTCTTTTCTGAGCTTGCTTGGTGAAGATTTTGAAAGTATAGAGAGATGGTTTTCTGTAGTGGGGATATTGCAACAATTGCTCACCTAACATGGAAGCACTTACTAACTAAAGAAAAATAGAAAGAACTCCTGTTAGGTGAGCACCTGATGTTCAAACGCAATCCATCCTAACTATTATAACATACACTTCCAAAGTTGCTGTTTAGTTCACAGAACTTCAACCTCAAAAGGTAAGCACTTATAACCATGAAGCTGTATTTCTATGAGGTTTCAAGACATCTGAAATTCAAAACTGCAATGTTCAGCCAAAGGGTCTGCATCCCTGTTCTTGTCTGAGGCTGTTCCTGGTATGGGCACTGTGGAAGAAGTTCTAGCCTTTTTATCCCTTGAAAGTCCCTGAAGGCACCAAACCATTAAGAAGCTCCTCCCACATTTTTCCCGCTCTTTTCTGAGCTTGCTTGGTGAAGATTTTGAAAGTATAGAGAGATGGTTTTCTGTAGTGGAGATATTGCAACAATTGCTCACCTAACATGGAAGCACTTACTAACTAAAGAAAAATAGAAATAACTCCTGTTAGGTGAGCACCTGATGTTCAAATGCAATCCATCCTAAATATTATAACATACACTTCCAAAATTGCTGTTTAGTTCACAGAACTTCAACCTCAAAAGGGAAGCACTTACACATATATAAAACGCAGGTGCCAACCTTGAAGCTGTATTTCTGTGAGGTTCCAAGACATCTGAAATTCAAAACTGCAATGTTCAGCCATTGGGTCTGCATCCCTGTTCTTGTCTGAGGCTGTTCCTGTTATGGGCACTGTGGAAGAAGTGATCGCCTTTTTATCCCTTGAAAGGCCCTGAAGGCACCAAAACATTAAGTAGCTCCTCCCACATTTTTCCCGCTCTTTTCTGAGCTTGATTGGTGAAGATTTTGAAAGTATAGAGAGATGGTTTTCTGTAGTGGGGATATTGCAACAATTGCTCACCTAACATGGAAGCACTTACTAACTAAAGAAAAATAGAAAGAACTCCTGTTAGGTGAACACCTGATGCTCAAATGTAATCCATCCCTAAATATTATACCATGTACTTCCAGAGTTGTTGTTTATTTCACAGAACTTCAAACTCAAAAGGTAAGCACTTACAAGCTTGAAGCTGTATTTCTATGAGGTTCCAAGACATCTGAAATTCAAAACTGCAATGTTCAGCCATTGGGTCTGCATCCCTGTTCTTGTCAGAGGCTGTTTCTGGTATGGGCACTGTGGAAGAAGTGCTCGCCTTTTTATCCCTTGAAAGGCCCTGAAGGCACCAAAACATTAAGTAGCTCCTCCCACGTTTTTCCCGCTCTTTTCTGAGCTTGATTGGTGAAGATTTTGAAAGTATAGAGAGATGGTTTTCTGTAGTGGAGATATTGCAACAATTGCTCACCTAACATGGAAGCACTTACTAACTAAAGAAAAATAGAAAGAACTCCTGTTAGGTGAACACCTGATGCTCAAATGCAATCCATCCCTAAATATTATACCATGTACTTCCAGAGTTGTTGTTTATTTCACAGAACTTCAAACTCAAAAGGTAAGCACTTACAAGCCTGAAGCTGTATTTCTATGAGGTTTCAAGGCATCTGAAATTCAAAACTGCAATGTTTAGCCAAAGGGTCTGCATCCCTGTTCTTGTCAGAGGCTGTTTCTGGTATGGGCACTGTGGAATAAGTGCTCGCCTTTTTATCCCTTGAAAGGCCCTGAAGGCACCAAACCATTAAGTAGCTCCTCCCACATTTTTCCCGCTCTTTTCTGAGCTTGCTTGGTGAAGATTTTGAAAGTATAGAGAGATGGTTTTCTGTAGTGGGGATATTGCAACAATTGCTCACCTAACATGGAAGCACTTACTAACTAAAGAAAAATAGAAAGAACTCCTGTTAGGTGAGCACCTGATGTTCAAATGCAATCCATCCTAAATATTATAACATACACTTCCAAAGTTGCTGTTTAGTTCACAGAACTTCAACCTCAAAAGGTAAGCACTTATAACCATGAAGCTGTATTTCTATGAGGTTTCAAGACATCTGAAATTCAAAACTGCAATGTTCAGCCAAAGGGTCTGCATCCCTGTTCTTGTCTGAGGCTGTTCCTGGTATGGGCACTGTGGAAGAAGTTCTAGCCTTTTTATCCCTTGAAAGTCCCTGAAGGCACCAAACCATTAAGAAGCTCCTCCCACATTTTTCCCGCTCTTTTCTGAGCTTGCTTGGTGAAGATTTTGAAAGTATAGAGAGATGGTTTTCTGTAGTGGAGATATTGCAACAATTGCTCACCTAACATGGAAGCACTTACTAACTAAAGAAAAATAGAAATAACTCCTGTTAGGTGAGCACCTGATGTTCAAATGCAATCCATCCTAAATATTATAACATACACTTCCAAAATTGCTGTTTAGTTCACAGAACTTCAACCTCAAAAGGGAAGCACTTACACATATATAAAACGCAGGTGCCAACCTTGAAGCTGTATTTCTGTGAGGTTCCAAGACATCTGAAATTCAAAACTGCAATGTTCAGCCAGTTGGCCTGCATCACTGTTGTCATCCGAGGCCGTTCCTGCTATGGGCACTGTGGAGAAGGGCCCACCTTTTTATCCCTTGAAAGGCCCTCAAGGCACCAGACCATTAAGTAGCTCCTCCCACATTTTTCCCGCTCTTTTCTGAGGTTGCTTGGTGAAGATTTTGAAAGTATAGAGAGATGGTTTTCTGTAGTGGGGATATTGCAACAATTGCTCACCTAACATGGAAGCACTTACTAACTAAAGAAAAATAGAAAGAACTCCTGATAGGTGACCACCTGATGCTCAAATGCAATCCATCCCTAAATATTATACCATGTACTTCCAGAGTTGTTGTTTATTTCACAGAACTTCAAACTCAAAAGGTAAGCACTTACAAGCTTGAAGCTGTATTTCTATGAGGTTTCAAGACATCTGAAATACAAAACTGCAATGTTCAGCCAAAGGGTCTGCATCCCTGTTCTTGTCTGAGGCTGTTCCTGGTATGGGCACTGTGGAAGAAGTTCTAGCCTTTTTATCCCTTGAAAGTCCCTGAAGGCACCAAACCATTAAGAAGCTCCTCCCACATTTTTCCCGCTCTTTTCTGAGCTTGCTTGGTGAAGATTTTGAAAGTATAGAGAGATGGTTTTCTGTAGTGGAGATATTGCAACAATTGCTCACCTAACATGGAAGCACTTACTAACTAAAGAAAAATAGAAATAACTCCTGTTAGGTGAGCACCTGATGTTCAAATGCAATCCATCCTAAATATTATAACATACACTTCCAAAATTGCTGTTTAGTTCACAGAACTTCAACCTCAAAAGGGAAGCACTTACACATATATAAAACGCAGGTGCCAACCTTGAAGCTGTATTTCTGTGAGGTTCCAAGACATCTGAAATTCAAAACTGCAATGTTCAGCCATTGGGTCTGCATCCCTGTTCTTGTCAGAGGCTGTTTCTGGTATGGGCACTGTGGAAGAAGTGCTCGCCTTTTTATCCCTTGAAAGGCCCTGAAGGCACCAAAACATTAAGTAGCTCCTCCCACGTTTTTCCCGCTCTTTTCTGAGCTTGATTGGTGAAGATTTTGAAAGTATAGAGAGATGGTTTTCTGTAGTGGAGATATTGCAACAATTGCTCACCTAACATGGAAGCACTTACTAACTAAAGAAAAATAGAAATAACTCCTGTTAGGTGAGCACCTGATGTTCAAATGCAATCCATCCTAAATATTATAACATACACTTCCAAAATTGCTGTTTAGTTCACAGAACTTCAACCTCAAAAGGGAAGCACTTACACATATATAAAACGCAGGTGCCAACCTTGAAGCTGTATTTCTGTGAGGTTCCAAGACATCTGAAATTCAAAACTGCAATGTTCAGCCATTGGGTCTGCATCCCTGTTCTTGTCTGAGGCTGTTCCTGTTATGGGCACTGTGGAAGAAGTGCTCGCCTTTTTATCCCTTGAAAGGCCCTGAAGGCACCAAAACATTAAGTAGCTCCTCCCACATTTTTCCCGCTCTTTTCTGAGCTTGATTGGTGAAGATTTTGAAAGTATAGAGAGATGGTTTTCTGTAGTGGGGATATTGCAACAATTGCTCACCTAACATGGAAGCACTTACTAACTAAAGAAAAATAGAAAGAACTCCTGTTAGGTGAACACCTGATGCTCAAATGTAATCCATCCCTAAATATTATACCATGTACTTCCAGAGTTGTTGTTTATTTCACAGAACTTCAAACTCAAAAGGTAAGCACTTACAAGCTTGAAGCTGTATTTCTATGAGGTTTCAAGACATCTGAAATACAAAACTGCAATGTTCAGCCAAAGGGTCTGCATCCCTGTTCTTGTCTGAGGCTGTTCCTGGTATGGGCACTGTGGAAGAAGTTCTAGCCTTTTTATCCCTTGAAAGTCCCTGAAGGCACCAAACCATTAAGAAGCTCCTCCCACATTTTTCCCGCTCTTTTCTGAGCTTGCTTGGTGAAGATTTTGAAAGTATAGAGAGATGGTTTTCTGTAGTGGAGATATTGCAACAATTGCTCACCTAACATGGAAGCACTTACTAACTAAAGAAAAATAGAAAGAACTCCTGTTAGGTGAACACCTGATGCTCAAATGCAATCCATCCCTAAATATTATACCATGTACTTCCAGAGTTGTTGTTTATTTCACAGAACTTCAAACTCAAAAGGTAAGCACTTACAAGCCTGAAGCTGTATTTCTATGAGGTTTCAAGGCATCTGAAATTCAAAACTGCAATGTTTAGCCAAAGGGTCTGCATCCCTGTTCTTGTCAGAGGCTGTTTCTGGTATGGGCACTGTGGAATAAGTGCTCGCCTTTTTATCCCTTGAAAGGCCCTGAAGGCACCAAACCATTAAGTAGCTCCTCCCACATTTTTCCCGCTCTTTTCTGAGCTTGCTTGGTGAAGATTTTGAAAGTATAGAGAGATGGTTTTCTGTAGTGGGGATATTGCAACAATTGCTCACCTAACATGGAAGCACTTACTAACTAAAGAAAAATAGAAAGAACTCCTGTTAGGTGAGCACCTGATGTTCAAATGCAATCCATCCTAAATATTATAACATACACTTCCAAAGTTGCTGTTTAGTTCACAGAACTTCAACCTCAAAAGGTAAGCACTTATAACCATGAAGCTGTATTTCTATGAGGTTTCAAGACATCTGAAATTCAAAACTGCAATGTTCAGCCAAAGGGTCTGCATCCCTGTTCTTGTCTGAGGCTGTTCCTGGTATGGGCACTGTGGAAGAAGTTCTAGCCTTTTTATCCCTTGAAAGTCCCTGAAGGCACCAAACCATTAAGAAGCTCCTCCCACATTTTTCCCGCTCTTTTCTGAGCTTGCTTGGTGAAGATTTTGAAAGTATAGAGAGATGGTTTTCTGTAGTGGAGATATTGCAACAATTGCTCACCTAACATGGAAGCACTTACTAACTAAAGAAAAATAGAAATAACTCCTGTTAGGTGAGCACCTGATGTTCAAATGCAATCCATCCTAAATATTATAACATACACTTCCAAAATTGCTGTTTAGTTCACAGAACTTCAACCTCAAAAGGGAAGCACTTACACATATATAAAACGCAGGTGCCAACCTTGAAGCTGTATTTCTGTGAGGTTCCAAGACATCTGAAATTCAAAACTGCAATGTTCAGCCATTGGGTCTGCATCCCTGTTCTTGTCTGAGGCTGTTCCTGTTATGGGCACTGTGGAAGAAGTGCTCGCCTTTTTATCCCTTGAAAGGCCCTGAAGGCACCAAAACATTAAGTAGCTCCTCCCACATTTTTCCCGCTCTTTTCTGAGCTTGATTGGTGAAGATTTTGAAAGTATAGAGAGATGGTTTTCTGTAGTGGGGATATTGCAACAATTGCTCACCTAACATGGAAGCACTTACTAACTAAAGAAAAATAGAAAGAACTCCTGTTAGGTGAACACCTGATGCTCAAATGTAATCCATCCCTAAATATTATACCATGTACTTCCAGAGTTGTTGTTTATTTCACAGAACTTCAAACTCAAAAGGTAAGCACTTACAAGCTTGAAGCTGTATTTCTATGAGGTTTCAAGACATCTGAAATACAAAACTGCAATGTTCAGCCAAAGGGTCTGCATCCCTGTTCTTGTCTGAGGCTGTTCCTGGTATGGGCACTGTGGAAGAAGTTCTAGCCTTTTTATCCCTTGAAAGTCCCTGAAGGCACCAAACCATTAAGAAGCTCCTCCCACATTTTTCCCGCTCTTTTCTGAGCTTGCTTGGTGAAGATTTTGAAAGTATAGAGAGATGGTTTTCTGTAGTGGAGATATTGCAACAATTGCTCACCTAACATGGAAGCACTTACTAACTAAAGAAAAATAGAAATAACTCCTGTTAGGTGAGCACCTGATGTTCAAATGCAATCCATCCTAAATATTATAACATACACTTCCAAAATTGCTGTTTAGTTCACAGAACTTCAACCTCAAAAGGGAAGCACTTACACATATATAAAACGCAGGTGCCAACCTTGAAGCTGTATTTCTGTGAGGTTCCAAGACATCTGAAATTCAAAACTGCAATGTTCAGCCATTGGGTCTGCATCCCTGTTCTTGTCAGAGGCTGTTTCTGGTATGGGCACTGTGGAAGAAGTGCTCGCCTTTTTATCCCTTGAAAGGCCCTGAAGGCACCAAAACATTAAGTAGCTCCTCCCACGTTTTTCCCGCTCTTTTCTGAGCTTGATTGGTGAAGATTTTGAAAGTATAGAGAGATGGTTTTCTGTAGTGGGGATATTGCAACAATTGCTCACCTAACATGGAAGCACTTACTAACTAAAGAAAAATAGAAAGAACTCCTGTTAGGTGAGCACCTGATGCTCAAATGCAATTATTCTCTAAATATTATAACATACACTTCCAGAGCTGTTGTTTAGTTAACAGAGTTGTTGTTTATTTCACAGAACTTCAAACTCAAAAGGTAAGCACTTACAAGCTTGAAGCTGTATTTCTATGAGGTTTCAAGGCATCTGAAATTCAAAACTGCAATGTTCAGCCAAAGGGTCTGCATCCCTGTTCTTGTCAGAGGCTGTTTCTGGTATGGGCACTGTGGAAGAAGTGCCCACCTTTTTATCCCTTGAAAGGCCCTCAAGGCACCAAACCATTAAGTAGCTCCTCCCACATTTTTCCCGCTCTTTTCCGAGCTTGCTTGGTGAAGATTTTGAAAGTATAGAGAGATGGTTTTCTGTAGTGGGGATAGTGCAACAATTGCTCACCTAACATAGAAGCACTTACTAACTAAAGAAAAATAGAAAGAACTCCTGTTAGGTGAACACCTGATGCTCAAATGCAATCCATCCCTAAATAGTATACCATGTACTTCCAGAGTTGTTGTTTATTTCACAGAACTTCAAACTCAAAAGGTAAGCACTTATAACCATGAAGCTGTATTTCTATGAGGTTTCAAGACATCTGAAATTCAAAACTGCAATGTTCAGCCAGTTGGCCTGCATCACTGTTGTCATCCGAGGCCGTTCCTGCTATGGGCACTGTGGAGAAGGGCCCACCTTTTTATCCCTTGAAAGGCCCTCAAGGCACCAGACCATTAAGTAGCTCCTCCCACATTTTTCCCGCTCTTTTCTGAGGTTGCTTGGTGAAGATTTTGAAAGTATAGAGAGATGGTTTTCTGTAGTGGGGATATTGCAACAATTGCTCACCTAACATGGAAGCACTTACTAACTAAAGAAAAATAGAAAGAACTCCTGATAGGTGACCACCTGATGCTCAAATGCAATCCATCCCTAAATATTATACCATGTACTTCCAGAGTTGTTGTTTATTTCACAGAACTTCAAACTCAAAAGGTAAGCACTTACAAGCTTGAAGCTGTATTTCTATGAGGTTTCAAGGCATCTGAAATTCCAAACTGCAATGTTCAGCCAAAGGGTCTGCATCCCTGTTCTTGTCAGAGGCTGTTTCTGGTATGGGCACTGTGGAATAAGTGCTCGCCTTTTTATCCCTTGAATGGCCCTGAAGGCACCAAACCATTAAGTAGCTCCTCCCACATTTTTCCCGCTCTTTTCTGAGCTTGCTTGGTGAAGATTTTGAAAGTATAGAGAGATGGTTTTCTGTAGTGGGGATATTGCAACAATTGCTCACCTAACATGGAAGCACTTACTAACTAAAGAAAAATAGAAAGAACTCCTGTTAGGTGAGCACCTGATGTTCAAATGCAATCCATCCTAAATATTATAACATACACTTCCAAAGTTGCTGTTTAGTTCACAGAACTTCAACCTCAAAAGGTAAGCACTTATAACCATGAAGCTGTATTTCTATGAGGTTTCAAGACATCTGAAATTCAAAACTGCAATGTTCAGCCAAAGGGTCTGCATCCCTGTTCTTGTCTGAGGCTGTTCCTGGTATGGGCACTGTGGAAGAAGTTCTAGCCTTTTTATCCCTTGAAAGTCCCTGAAGGCACCAAACCATTAAGAAGCTCCTCCCACATTTTTCCCGCTCTTTTCTGAGCTTGCTTGGTGAAGATTTTGAAAGTATAGAGAGATGGTTTTCTGTAGTGGGGATATTGCAACAATTGCTCACCTAACATGGAAGCACTTACAAACTAAAGAAAAATAGAAATAACTCCTGTTAGGTGAGCACCTGATGTTCAAATGCAATCCATCCTAAATATTATAACATACACTTCCAAAATTGCTGTTTAGTTCACAGAACTTCAACCTCAAAAGGGAAGCACTTACACATATATAAAACGCAGGTGCCAACCTTGAAGCTGTATTTCTGTGAGGTTCCAAGACATCTGAAATTCAAAACTGCAATGTTCAGCCATTGGGTCTGCATCCCTGTTCTTGTCTGAGGCTGTTCCTGTTATGGGCACTGTGGAAGAAGTGCTCGCCTTTTTATCCCTTGAAAGGCCCTGAAGGCACCAAAACATTAAGTAGCTCATCCCACATTTTTCCCGCTCTTTTCTGAGCTTGATTGGTGAAGATTTTGAAAGTATAGAGAGATGGTTTTCTGTAGTGGAGATATTGCAACAATTGCTCACCTAACATGGAAGCACTTACTAACTAAAGAAAAATAGAAAGAACTCCTGTTAGGTGAGCACCTGATGTTCAAATGCAACCCATCCCTAAATATTATACCATGTACTTCCAGAGTTGTTGTTTATTTCACAGAACTTCAAACTCAAAAGGTAAGCACTTACAACCATGAAGCTGTATTTCTATGAGGTTTCAAGATATCTTAAATTCAAAACTGCAATGTTCAGCCAGTTGGCCTGCATCACTGTTCTCATCCGAGGCCGTTCCTGCTATGGGCACTGTGGAAGAAGTGCCCACCTTTTTATGCCTTGAAAGGCACTCAAGGCACCAAACCATTAAGTAGCTCCTCCCACATTTTTCCCGCTCTTTTCTGAGCTTGCTTGGTGAAGATTTTGAAAGTATAGAGAGATGGTTTTCTGTAGTAGAGATATTGCAACAATTGCTCACCTAACATGGAAGCACTTACTAACTAAAGAAAAATAGAAAGAACTCCTGTTAGGTGAGCACCTGATGCTCAAATGCAATTATTCTCTAAATATTATAACATACACTTCCAGAGCTGTTGTTTAGTTAACAGAACTTCAACCTCAATAGGTAAGCACTTACAAGCTTGAAGCTGTATTTCTATGAGGTTTCAAGACATCTGAAATTCAAAACTGCAATGTTCAGCCAGTTGGCCTGCATCACTGTTCTCATCCGAGGCCGTTCCTGCTATGGGCACTGTGGAAGAAGTGCCCACCTTTTTATCCCTTGAAAGGCCCTCAGGCACCAAACCATTAAGTAGCTCCTCCCACATTTTTCCCGCTCTTTTCTGAGCTTGCTTGGTGAAGATTTTGAAAGTATAGAGAGATGCTTTTCTGTAGTGGGGATATTGCAACAATTGCTCCCCTAACATGGAAGCACTTACTAACTAAAGAAAAATAGAAAGAACTCCTGTTAGGTGAGCACCTGATGTTCAAATGCAATCCATCCTAAATATTATAACATACACTTCCAAAGTTGCTGTTTAGTTCACAGAACTTCAACCTCAAAAGGTAAGCACTTATAACCATGAAGCTATATTTCTATGAGGTTTCAAGACATCTGAAATTCAAAACTGCAATGTTCAGCCAATGGGTCTGCATCCCTGTTCTTGTCTGAGGCTGTTCCTGTTATGGGCACTGTGGAAGAAGTGCTCGCCTTTTTATCCCTTGAAAGGCCCTGAAGGCACCAAACCATTAAGTAGCTCCTCCCACATTTTTCCCGCTCTTTCTGAGCTTGCTTGGTGAAGATTTTGAAAGTATAGAGAGATGCTTTTCTGTAGTGGGGATATTGCAACAATTGCTCACCTAACATGGAAGCACTTACTAACTAAAGAAAAATAGAAAGAACTCCTGTTAGGTGAGCACCTGATGCTCAAATGCAATTATTCTCTAAATATTATAACATACACTTCCAGAGCTGTTGTTTAGTTAACAGAACTTCAAACTCAAAAGGTAAGCACTTATAACCATGAAGCTGTATTTCTATGAGGTTTCAAGACATCTGAAATTCAAAACTGCAATGTTCAGCCAATGGGTCTGCATCCCTGTTCTTGTCTGAGGCTGTTACTGTTATGGGCACTGTGGAAGAAGTGCTCGCCTTTTTATCCCTTGAAAGGCCCTGAAGGCACCAAACCATTAAGAAGCTCCTCCCACATTTTTCCCGCTCTTTTCTGAGCTTGCTTGGTGAAGATTTTGAAAGTATAGAGAGATGGTTTTCTGTAGTGGAGATATTGCAACAATTGCTCACCTAACATGGAAGCACTTACTAACTAAAGAAAAATAGAAAGAACTCCTGTTAGGTGAGCACCTGATGTTCAAATGCAACCCATCCCTAAATATTATACCATGTACTTCCAGAGTTGTTGTTTATTTCACAGAACTTCAAACTCAAAAGGTAAGCACTTACAACCATGAAGCTGTATTTCTATGAGGTTTCAAGATATCTGAAATTCAAAACTGCAATGTTCAGCCAGTTGGCCTGCATCACTGTTCTCATCCGAGGCCGTTCCTGCTATGGGCACTGTGGAAGAAATGCCCACCTTTTTATGCCTTGAAAGGCACTCAAGGCACCAAACCATTAAGTAGCTCCTCCCACATTTTTCCCGCTCTTTTCCGAGCTTGCTTGGTGAAGATTTTGAAAGTATAGAGAGATGGTTTTCTGTAGTGGGGATAGTGCAACAATTGCTCACCTAACATAGAAGCACTTACTAACTAAAGAAAAATAGAAAGAACTCCTGTTAGGTGAACACCTGATGATCAAATGCAATCCATCCCTAAATAGTATACCATGTACTTCCAGAGTTGTTGTTTATTTCACAGAACTTCAAACTCAAAAGGTAAGCACTTATAACCATGAAGCTGTATTTCTATGAGGTTTCAAGACATCTGAAATTCAAAACTGCAATGTTCAGCCAGTTGGCCTGCATCACTGTTGTCATCCGAGGCCGTTCCTGCTATGGGTACTGTGGAGAAGTGCCCACCTTTCTATCCCTTGAAAGGCCCTCAAGGCACCAGACCATTAAGTAGCTCCTCCCATATTTTTCCCGCTCTTTTCTGGGCTTGCTTGGTGAAGATTTTGAAAGTATAGAGAGATGGTTTTCTGTAGTGGAGATATTGCAACAATTGCTCACCTAACATGGAAGCACTTACTAACTAAAGAAAAATAAAAAGAACTCCTGTTAGGTGAACACCTGATGCTCAAATGCAATCCATCCCTAAATATTATACCATGTACTTCCAGAGTTGTTGTTTATTTCACAGAACTTCAAACTCAAAAGGTAAGCACTTACAAGCCTGAAGCTGTATTTCTATGAGGTTTCAAGGCATCTGAAATTCAAAACTGCAATGTTCAGCCAAAGGGTCTGCATCCCTGTTCTTGTCAGAGGCTGTTTCTGGTATGGGCACTGTGGAATAAGTGCTCGCCTTTTTATCCCTTGAAAGGCCCTGAAGGCACCAAACCATTAAGTAGCTCCTCCCACATTTTTCCCGCTCTTTTCTGAGCTTGCTTGGTGAAGATTTTGAAAGTATAGAGAGATGGTTTTCTGTAGTGGGGATATTGCAACAATTGCTCACCTAACATGGAAGCACTTACTAACTAAAGAAAAATAGAAAGAACTCCTGTTAGGTGAGCACCTGATGTTCAAATGCAATCCATCCTAAATATTATAACATACACTTCCAAAGTTGCTGTTTAGTTCACAGAACTTCAACCTCAAAAGGTAAGCACTTATAACCATGAAGCTGTATTTCTATGAGGTTTCAAGACATCTGAAATTCAAAACTGCAATGTTCAGCCAAAGGGTCTGCATCCCTGTTCTTGTCTGAGGCTGTTCCTGGTATGGGCACTGTGGAAGAAGTTCTAGCCTTTTTATCCCTTGAAAGTCCCTGAAGGCACCAAACCATTAAGAAGCTCCTCCCACATTTTTCCCGCTCTTTTCTGAGCTTGCTTGGTGAAGATTTTGAAAGTATAGAGAGATGGTTTTCTGTAGTGGAGATATTGCAACAATTGCTCACCTAACATGGAAGCACTTACTAACTAAAGAAAAATAGAAATAACTCCTGTTAGGTGAGCACCTGATGTTCAAATGCAATCCATCCTAAATATTATAACATACACTTCCAAAATTGCTGTTTAGTTCACAGAACTTCAACCTCAAAAGGGAAGCACTTACACATATATAAAACGCAGGTGCCAACCTTGAAGCTGTATTTCTGTGAGGTTCCAAGACATCTGAAATTCAAAACTGCAATGTTCAGCCATTGGGTCTGCATCCCTGTTCTTGTCTGAGGCTGTTCCTGTTATGGGCACTGTGGAAGAAGTGCTCGCCTTTTTATCCCTTGAAAGGCCCTGAAGGCACCAAAACATTAAGTAGCTCCTCCCACATTTTTCCCGCTCTTTTCTGAGCTTGATTGGTGAAGATTTTGAAAGTATAGAGAGATGGTTTTCTGTAGTGGAGATATTGCAACAATTGCTCACCTAACATGGAAGCACTTACTAACTAAAGAAAAATAGAAAGAACTCCTGTTAGGTGAGCACCTGATGTTCAAATGCAACCCATCCCTAAATATTATACCATGTACTTCCAGAGTTGTTGTTTATTTCACAGAACTTCAAACTCAAAAGGTAAGCACTTACAACCATGAAGCTGTATTTCTATGAGGTTTCAAGATATCTGAAATTCAAAACTGCAATGTTCAGCCAGTTGGCCTGCATCACTGTTCTCATCCGAGGCCGTTCCTGCTATGGGCACTGTGGAAGAAGTGCCCACCTTTTTATGCCTTGAAAGGCACTCAAGGCACCAAACCATTAAGTAGCTCCTCCCACATTTTTCCCGCTCTTTTCTGAGCTTGCTTGGTGAAGATTTTGAAAGTATAGAGAGATGGTTTTCTGTAGTAGAGATATTGCAACAATTGCTCACCTAACATGGAAGCACTTACTAACTAAAGAAAAATAGAAAGAACTCCTGTTAGGTGAGCACCTGATGCTCAAATGCAATTATTCTCTAAATATTATAACATACACTTCCAGAGCTGTTGTTTAGTTAACAGAACTTCAACCTCAATAGGTAAGCACTTACAAGCTTGAAGCTGTATTTCTATGAGGTTTCAAGACATCTGAAATTCAAAACTGCAATGTTCAGCCAGTTGGCCCGCATCACTGTTCTCATCCGAGGCCGTTCCTGCTATGGGCACTGTGGAAGAAGTGCCCACCTTTTTATCCCTTGAAAGGCCCTCAGGCACCAAACCATTAAGTAGCTCCTCCCACATTTTTCCCGCTCTTTTCTGAGCTTGCTTGGTGAAGATTTTGAAAGTATAGAGAGATGGTTTTCTGTAGTGGGGATATTGCAACAATTGCTCCCCTAACATGGAAGCACTTACTAACTAAAGAAAAATAGAAAGAACTCCTGTTAGGTGAGCACCTGATGTTCAAATGCAATCCATCCTAAATATTATAACATACACTTCCAAAGTTGTTGTTTATTTCACAGAACTTCAAACTCAAAAGGTAAGCACTTACAAGCTTGAAGCTGTATTTCTATGAGGTTTCAAGGCATCTGAAATTCCAAACTGCAATGTTCAGCCAAAGGGTCTGCATCCCTGTTCTTGTCAGAGGCTGTTTCTGGTATGGGCACTGTGGAATAAGTGCTCGCCTTTTTATCCCTTGAATGGCCCTGAAGGCACCAAACCATTAAGTAGCTCCTCCCACATTTTTCCCGCTCTTTTCTGAGCTTGCTTGGTGAAGATTTTGAAAGTATAGAGAGATGGTTTTCTGTAGTGGGGATATTGCAACAATTGCTCACCTAACATGGAAGCACTTACTAACTAAAGAAAAATAGAAAGAACTCCTGTTAGGTGAGCACCTGATGTTCAAATGCAATCCATCCTAAATATTATAACATACACTTCCAAAGTTGCTGTTTAGTTCACAGAACTTCAACCTCAAAAGGTAAGCACTTATAACCATGAAGCTGTATTTCTATGAGGTTTCAAGACATCTGAAATTCAAAACTGCAATGTTCAGCCAAAGGGTCTGCATCCCTGTTCTTGTCTGAGGCTGTTCCTGGTATGGGCACTGTGGAAGAAGTTCTAGCCTTTTTATCCCTTGAAAGTCCCTGAAGGCACCAAACCATTAAGAAGCTCCTCCCACATTTTTCCCGCTCTTTTCTGAGCTTGCTTGGTGAAGATTTTGAAAGTATAGAGAGATGGTTTTCTGTAGTGGGGATATTGCAACAATTGCTCACCTAACATGGAAGCACTTACAAACTAAAGAAAAATAGAAATAACTCCTGTTAGGTGAGCACCTGATGTTCAAATGCAATCCATCCTAAATATTATAACATACACTTCCAAAATTGCTGTTTAGTTCACAGAACTTCAACCTCAAAAGGGAAGCACTTACACATATATAAAACGCAGGTGCCAACCTTGAAGCTGTATTTCTGTGAGGTTCCAAGACATCTGAAATTCAAAACTGCAATGTTCAGCCATTGGGTCTGCATCCCTGTTCTTGTCTGAGGCTGTTCCTGTTATGGGCACTGTGGAAGAAGTGCTCGCCTTTTTATCCCTTGAAAGGCCCTGAAGGCACCAAAACATTAAGTAGCTCATCCCACATTTTTCCCGCTCTTTTCTGAGCTTGATTGGTGAAGATTTTGAAAGTATAGAGAGATGGTTTTCTGTAGTGGAGATATTGCAACAATTGCTCACCTAACATGGAAGCACTTACTAACTAAAGAAAAATAGAAAGAACTCCTGTTAGGTGAGCACCTGATGTTCAAATGCAACCCATCCCTAAATATTATACCATGTACTTCCAGAGTTGTTGTTTATTTCACAGAACTTCAAACTCAAAAGGTAAGCACTTACAACCATGAAGCTGTATTTCTATGAGGTTTCAAGATATCTGAAATTCAAAACTGCAATGTTCAGCCAGTTGGCCTGCATCACTGTTCTCATCCGAGGCCGTTCCTGCTATGGGCACTGTGGAAGAAGTGCCCACCTTTTTATGCCTTGAAAGGCACTCAAGGCACCAAACCATTAAGTAGCTCCTCCCACATTTTTCCCGCTCTTTTCTGAGCTTGCTTGGTGAAGATTTTGAAAGTATAGAGAGATGGTTTTCTGTAGTAGAGATATTGCAACAATTGCTCACCTAACATGGAAGCACTTACTAACTAAAGAAAAATAGAAAGAACTCCTGTTAGGTGAGCACCTGATGCTCAAATGCAATTATTCTCTAAATATTATAACATACACTTCCAGAGCTGTTGTTTAGTTAACAGAACTTCAACCTCAATAGGTAAGCACTTACAAGCTTGAAGCTGTATTTCTATGAGGTTTCAAGACATCTGAAATTCAAAACTGCAATGTTCAGCCAGTTGGCCTGCATCACTGTTCTCATCCGAGGCCGTTCCTGCTATGGGCACTGTGGAAGAAGTGCCCACCTTTTTATCCCTTGAAAGGCCCTCAGGCACCAAACCATTAAGTAGCTCCTCCCACATTTTTCCCGCTCTTTTCTGAGCTTGCTTGGTGAAGATTTTGAAAGTATAGAGAGATGGTTTTCTGTAGTGGGGATATTGCAACAATTGCTCCCCTAACATGGAAGCACTTACTAACTAAAGAAAAATAGAAAGAACTCCTGTTAGGTGAGCACCTGATGTTCAAATGCAATCCATCCTAAATATTATAACATACACTTCCAAAGTTGCTGTTTAGTTCACAGAACTTCAACCTCAAAAGGTAAGCACTTATAACCATGAAGCTATATTTCTATGAGGTTTCAAGACATCTGAAATTCAAAACTGCAATGTTCAGCCAATGGGTCTGCATCCCTGTTCTTGTCTGAGGCTGTTCCTGTTATGGGCACTGTGGAAGAAGTGCTCGCCTTTTTATCCCTTGAAAGGCCCTGAAGGCACCAAACCATTAAGTAGCTCCTCCCACATTTTCCCGCTCTTTCTGAGCTTGCTTGGTGAAGATTTTGAAAGTATAGAGAGATGCTTTTCTGTAGTGGGGATATTGCAACAATTGCTCACCTAACATGGAAGCACTTACTAACTAAAGAAAAATAGAAAGAACTCCTGTTAGGTGAGCACCTGATGCTCAAATGCAATTATTCTCTAAATATTATAACATACACTTCCAGAGCTGTTGTTTAGTTAACAGAACTTCAAACTCAAAAGGTAAGCACTTATAACCATGAAGCTGTATTTCTATGAGGTTTCAAGACATCTGAAATTCAAAACTGCAATGTTCAGCCAATGGGTCTGCATCCCTGTTCTTGTCTGAGGCTGTTACTGTTATGGGCACTGTGGAAGAAGTGCTCGCCTTTTTATCCCTTGAAAGGCCCTGAAGGCACCAAACCATTAAGAAGCTCCTCCCACATTTTTCCCGCTCTTTTCTGAGCTTGCTTGGTGAAGATTTTGAAAGTATAGAGAGATGGTTTTCTGTAGTGGAGATATTGCAACAATTGCTCACCTAACATGGAAGCACTTACTAACTAAAGAAAAATAGAAAGAACTCCTGTTAGGTGAGCACCTGATGTTCAAATGCAACCCATCCCTAAATATTATACCATGTACTTCCAGAGTTGTTGTTTATTTCACAGAACTTCAAACTCAAAAGGTAAGCACTTACAACCATGAAGCTGTATTTCTATGAGGTTTCAAGATATCTGAAATTCAAAACTGCAATGTTCAGCCAGTTGGCCTGCATCACTGTTCTCATCCGAGGCCGTTCCTGCTATGGGCACTGTGGAAGAAATGCCCACCTTTTTATGCCTTGAAAGGCACTCAAGGCACCAAACCATTAAGTAGCTCCTCCCACATTTTTCCCGCTCTTTTCCGAGCTTGCTTGGTGAAGATTTTGAAAGTATAGAGAGATGGTTTTCTGTAGTGGGGATAGTGCAACAATTGCTCACCTAACATAGAAGCACTTACTAACTAAAGAAAAATAGAAAGAACTCCTGTTAGGTGAACACCTGATGATCAAATGCAATCCATCCCTAAATAGTATACCATGTACTTCCAGAGTTGTTGTTTATTTCACAGAACTTCAAACTCAAAAGGTAAGCACTTATAACCATGAAGCTGTATTTCTATGAGGTTTCAAGACATCTGAAATTCAAAACTGCAATGTTCAGCCAGTTGGCCTGCATCACTGTTGTCATCCGAGGCCGTTCCTGCTATGGGTACTGTGGAGAAGTGCCCACCTTTCTATCCCTTGAAAGGCCCTCAAGGCACCAGACCATTAAGTAGCTCCTCCCATATTTTTCCCGCTCTTTTCTGGGCTTGCTTGGTGAAGATTTTGAAAGTATAGAGAGATGGTTTTCTGTAGTGGAGATATTGCAACAATTGCTCACCTAACATGGAAGCACTTACTAACTAAAGAAAAATAAAAAGAACTCCTGTTAGGTGAACACCTGATGCTCAAATGCAATCCATCCCTAAATATTATACCATGTACTTCCAGAGTTGTTGTTTATTTCACAGAACTTCAAACTCAAAAGGTAAGCACTTACAAGCCTGAAGCTGTATTTCTATGAGGTTTCAAGGCATCTGAAATTCAAAACTGCAATGTTCAGCCAAAGGGTCTGCATCCCTGTTCTTGTCAGAGGCTGTTTCTGGTATGGGCACTGTGGAATAAGTGCTCGCCTTTTTATCCCTTGAAAGGCCCTGAAGGCACCAAACCATTAAGTAGCTCCTCCCACATTTTTCCCGCTCTTTTCTGAGCTTGCTTGGTGAAGATTTTGAAAGTATAGAGAGATGGTTTTCTGTAGTGGGGATATTGCAACAATTGCTCACCTAACATGGAAGCACTTACTAACTAAAGAAAAATAGAAAGAACTCCTGTTAGGTGAGCACCTGATGTTCAAATGCAATCCATCCTAAATATTATAACATACACTTCCAAAGTTGCTGTTTAGTTCACAGAACTTCAACCTCAAAAGGTAAGCACTTATAACCATGAAGCTGTATTTCTATGAGGTTTCAAGACATCTGAAATTCAAAACTGCAATGTTCAGCCAAAGGGTCTGCATCCCTGTTCTTGTCTGAGGCTGTTCCTGGTATGGGCACTGTGGAAGAAGTTCTAGCCTTTTTATCCCTTGAAAGTCCCTGAAGGCACCAAACCATTAAGAAGCTCCTCCCACATTTTTCCCGCTCTTTTCTGAGCTTGCTTGGTGAAGATTTTGAAAGTATAGAGAGATGGTTTTCTGTAGTGGAGATATTGCAACAATTGCTCACCTAACATGGAAGCACTTACTAACTAAAGAAAAATAGAAATAACTCCTGTTAGGTGAGCACCTGATGTTCAAATGCAATCCATCCTAAATATTATAACATACACTTCCAAAATTGCTGTTTAGTTCACAGAACTTCAACCTCAAAAGGGAAGCACTTACACATATATAAAACGCAGGTGCCAACCTTGAAGCTGTATTTCTGTGAGGTTCCAAGACATCTGAAATTCAAAACTGCAATGTTCAGCCATTGGGTCTGCATCCCTGTTCTTGTCTGAGGCTGTTCCTGTTATGGGCACTGTGGAAGAAGTGCTCGCCTTTTTATCCCTTGAAAGGCCCTGAAGGCACCAAAACATTAAGTAGCTCCTCCCACATTTTTCCCGCTCTTTTCTGAGCTTGATTGGTGAAGATTTTGAAAGTATAGAGAGATGGTTTTCTGTAGTGGAGATATTGCAACAATTGCTCACCTAACATGGAAGCACTTACTAACTAAAGAAAAATAGAAAGAACTCCTGTTAGGTGAGCACCTGATGTTCAAATGCAATCCATCCTAAATATTATAACATACACTTCCAAAGTTGCTGTTTAGTTCACAGAACTTCAACCTCAAAAGGGAAGCACTTACACATATATAAAACGCAGGTGCCAACCTTGAAGCTGTATTTCTGTGAGGTTCCAAGACATCTGAAATTCAAAACTGCA
This sequence comes from Ambystoma mexicanum, assembly GCF_040938575.1. Lineage (NCBI taxonomy): Eukaryota > Metazoa > Chordata > Amphibia > Caudata > Ambystomatidae > Ambystoma > Ambystoma mexicanum. The sequence goes on along the minus strand of NC_090941.1, from coordinate 1,142,090,118 downwards.
ATGTTCAGCCAGTGGGTCTGCATCCCTGTTCTTGTCTGAGGCTGTTCCTGTTATGGGCACTGTGGAAGAAGTGCTCGCCTTTTTATCCCTTGAAAGGCCCTGAAGGCACCAAAACATTAAGTAGCTCCTCCCACATTTTTCCCGCTCTTTTCTGAGCTTGATTGGTGAAGATTTTGAAAGTATAGAGAGATGGTTTTCTGTAGTGGGGATATTGCAACAATTGCTCACCTAACATGGAAGCACTTACTAACTAAAGAAAAATAGAAAGAACTCCTGTTAGGTGAACACCTGATGCTCAAATGTAATCCATCCCTAAATATTATACCATGTACTTCCAGAGTTGTTGTTTATTTCACAGAACTTCAAACTCAAAAGGTAAGCACTTACAAGCTTGAAGCTGTATTTCTATGAGGTTTCAAGACATCTGAAATACAAAACTGCAATGTTCAGCCAAAGGGTCTGCATCCCTGTTCTTGTCTGAGGCTGTTCCTGGTATGGGCACTGTGGAAGAAGTTCTAGCCTTTTTATCCCTTGAAAGTCCCTGAAGGCACCAAACCATTAAGAAGCTCCTCCCACATTTTTCCCGCTCTTTTCTGAGCTTGCTTGGTGAAGATTTTGAAAGTATAGAGAGATGGTTTTCTGTAGTGGAGATATTGCAACAATTGCTCACCTAACATGGAAGCACTTACTAACTAAAGAAAAATAGAAATAACTCCTGTTAGGTGAGCACCTGATGTTCAAATGCAATCCATCCTAAATATTATAACATACACTTCCAAAATTGCTGTTTAGTTCACAGAACTTCAACCTCAAAAGGGAAGCACTTACACATATATAAAACGCAGGTGCCAACCTTGAAGCTGTATTTCTGTGAGGTTCCAAGACATCTGAAATTCAAAACTGCAATGTTCAGCCAGTGGGTCTGCATCCCTGTTCTTGTCTGAGGCTGTTCCTGTTATGGGCACTGTGGAAGAAGTGCTCGCCTTTTTATCCCTTGAAAGGCCCTGAAGGCACCAAAACATTAAGTAGCTCCTCCCACATTTTTCCCGCTCTTTTCTGAGCTTGATTGGTGAAGATTTTGAAAGTATAGAGAGATGGTTTTCTGTAGTGGGGATATTGCAACAATTGCTCACCTAACATGGAAGCACTTACTAACTAAAGAAAAATAGAAAGAACTCCTGTTAGGTGAGCACCTGATGCTCAAATGCAATTATTCTCTAAATATTATAACATACACTTCCAGAGCTGTTGTTTAGTTAACAGAGTTGTTGTTTATTTCACAGAACTTCAAACTCAAAAGGTAAGCACTTACAAGCTTGAAGCTGTATTTCTATGAGGTTTCAAGGCATCTGAAATTCAAAACTGCAATGTTCAGCCAAAGGGTCTGCATCCCTGTTCTTGTCAGAGGCTGTTTCTGGTATGGGCACTGTGGAATAAGTGCTCGCCTTTTTATCCCTTGAAAGGCCCTGAAGGCACCAAACCATTAAGTAGCTCCTCCCACATTTTTCCCGCTCTTTTCTGAGCTTGCTTGGTGAAGATTTTGAAAGTATAGAGAGATGGTTTTCTGTAGTGGGGATATTGCAACAATTGCTCACCTAACATGGAAGCACTTACTAACTAAAGAAAAATAGAAAGAACTCCTGTTAGGTGAGCACCTGATGTTCAAATGCAATCCATCCTAAATATTATAACATACACTTCCAAAGTTGCTGTTTAGTTCACAGAACTTCAACCTCAAAAGGTAAGCACTTATAACCATGAAGCTGTATTTCTATGAGGTTTCAAGACATCTGAAATTCAAAACTGCAATGTTCAGCCAAAGGGTCTGCATCCCTGTTCTTGTCTGAGGCTGTTCCTGGTATGGGCACTGTGGAAGAAGTTCTAGCCTTTTTATCCCTTGAAAGTCCCTGAAGGCACCAAACCATTAAGAAGCTCCTCCCACATTTTTCCCGCTCTTTTCTGAGCTTGCTTGGTGAAGATTTTGAAAGTATAGAGAGATGGTTTTCTGTAGTGGAGATATTGCAACAATTGCTCACCTAACATGGAAGCACTTACTAACTAAAGAAAAATAGAAATAACTCCTGTTAGGTGAGCACCTGATGTTCAAATGCAATCCATCCTAAATATTATAACATACACTTCCAAAATTGCTGTTTAGTTCACAGAACTTCAACCTCAAAAGGGAAGCACTTACACATATATAAAACGCAGGTGCCAACCTTGAAGCTGTATTTCTGTGAGGTTCCAAGACATCTGAAATTCAAAACTGCAATGTTCAGCCATTGGGTCTGCATCCCTGTTCTTGTCTGAGGCTGTTCCTGTTATGGGCACTGTGGAAGAAGTGCTCGCCTTTTTATCCCTTGAAAGGCCCTGAAGGCACCAAAACATTAAGTAGCTCCTCCCACATTTTTCCCGCTCTTTTCTGAGCTTGATTGGTGAAGATTTTGAAAGTATAGAGAGATGGTTTTCTGTAGTGGGGATATTGCAACAATTGCTCACCTAACATGGAAGCACTTACTAACTAAAGAAAAATAGAAAGAACTCCTGTTAGGTGAACACCTGATGCTCAAATGTAATCCATCCCTAAATATTATACCATGTACTTCCAGAGTTGTTGTTTATTTCACAGAACTTCAAACTCAAAAGGTAAGCACTTACAAGCTTGAAGCTGTATTTCTATGAGGTTTCAAGACATCTGAAATACAAAACTGCAATGTTCAGCCAAAGGGTCTGCATCCCTGTTCTTGTCTGAGGCTGTTCCTGGTATGGGCACTGTGGAAGAAGTTCTAGCCTTTTTATCCCTTGAAAGTCCCTGAAGGCACCAAACCATTAAGAAGCTCCTCCCACATTTTTCCCGCTCTTTTCTGAGCTTGCTTGGTGAAGATTTTGAAAGTATAGAGAGATGGTTTTCTGTAGTGGAGATATTGCAACAATTGCTCACCTAACATGGAAGCACTTACTAACTAAAGAAAAATAGAAATAACTCCTGTTAGGTGAGCACCTGATGTTCAAATGCAATCCATCCTAAATATTATAACATACACTTCCAAAATTGCTGTTTAGTTCACAGAACTTCAACCTCAAAAGGGAAGCACTTACACATATATAAAACGCAGGTGCCAACCTTGAAGCTGTATTTCTGTGAGGTTCCAAGACATCTGAAATTCAAAACTGCAATGTTCAGCCAGTGGGTCTGCATCCCTGTTCTTGTCTGAGGCTGTTCCTGTTATGGGCACTGTGGAAGAAGTGCTCGCCTTTTTATCCCTTGAAAGGCCCTGAAGGCACCAAAACATTAAGTAGCTCCTCCCACATTTTTCCCGCTCTTTTCTGAGCTTGATTGGTGAAGATTTTGAAAGTATAGAGAGATGGTTTTCTGTAGTGGGGATATTGCAACAATTGCTCACCTAACATGGAAGCACTTACTAACTAAAGAAAAATAGAAAGAACTCCTGTTAGGTGAGCACCTGATGCTCAAATGCAATTATTCTCTAAATATTATAACATACACTTCCAGAGCTGTTGTTTATTTCACAGAACTTCAAACTCAAAAGGTAAGCACTTACAAGCTTGAAGCTGTATTTCTATGAGGTTTCAAGGCATCTGAAATTCAAAACTGCAATGTTCAGCCAAAGGGTCTGCATCCCTGTTCTTGTCAGAGGCTGTTTCTGGTATGGGCACTGTGGAAGAAGTGCCCACCTTTTTATCCCTTGAAAGGCCCTCAAGGCACCAAACCATTAAGTAGCTCCTCCCACATTTTTCCCGCTCTTTTCCGAGCTTGCTTGGTGAAGATTTTGAAAGTATAGAGAGATGGTTTTCTGTAGTGGGGATAGTGCAACAATTGCTCACCTAACATAGAAGCACTTACTAACTAAAGAAAAATAGAAAGAACTCCGGTTAGGTGAACACCTGATGCTCAAATGCAATCCATCCCTAAATAGTATACCATGTACTTCCAGAGTTGTTGTTTATTTCACAGAACTTCAAACTCAAAAGGTAAGCACTTATAACCATGAAGCTGTATTTCTATGAGGTTTCAAGACATCTGAAATTCAAAACTGCAATGTTCAGCCAGTTGGCCTGCATCACTGTTGTCATCCGAGGCCGTTCCTGCTATGGGCACTGTGGAGAAGGGCCCACCTTTTTATCCCTTGAAAGGCCCTCAAGGCACCAGACCATTAAGTAGCTCCTCCCACATTTTTCCCGCTCTTTTCTGAGGTTGCTTGGTGAAGATTTTGAAAGTATAGAGAGATGGTTTTCTGTAGTGGGGATATTGCAACAATTGCTCACCTAACATGGAAGCACTTACTAACTAAAGAAAAATAGAAAGAACTCCTGATAGGTGACCACCTGATGCTCAAATGCAATCCATCCCTAAATATTATACCATGTACTTCCAGAGTTGTTGTTTATTTCACAGAACTTCAAACTCAAAAGGTAAGCACTTACAAGCTTGAAGCTGTATTTCTATGAGGTTTCAAGGCATCTGAAATTCCAAACTGCAATGTTCAGCCAAAGGGTCTGCATCCCTGTTCTTGTCAGAGGCTGTTTCTGGTATGGGCACTGTGGAATAAGTGCTCGCCTTTTTATCCCTTGAAAGGCCCTGATGGCACCAAACCATTAAGTAGCTCCTCCCACATTTTTCCCGCTCTTTTCTGAGCTTGCTTGGTGAAGATTTTGAAAGTATAGAGAGATGGTTTTCTGTAGTGGGGATATTGCAACAATTGCTCACCTAACATGGAAGCACTTACTAACTAAAGAAAAATAGAAAGAACTCCTGTTAGGTGAGCACCTGATGTTCAAATGCAATCCATCCTAAATATTATAACATACACTTCCAAAGTTGCTGTTTAGTTCACAGAACTTCAACCTCAAAAGGTAAGCACTTATAACCATGAAGCTGTATTTCTATGAGGTTTCAAGACATCTGAAATTCAAAACTGCAATGTTCAGCCAAAGGGTCTGCATCCCTGTTCTTGTCTGAGGCTGTTCCTGGTATGGGCACTGTGGAAGAAGTTCTAGCCTTTTTATCCCTTGAAAGTCCCTGAAGGCACCAAACCATTAAGAAGCCCCTCCCACATTTTTCCCGCTCTTTTCTGAGCTTGCTTGGTGAAGATTTTGAAAGTATAGAGAGATGGTTTTCTGTAGTGGAGATATTGCAACAATTGCTCACCTAACATGGAAGCACTTACTAACTAAAGAAAAATAGAAATAACTCCTGTTAGGTGAGCACCTGATGTTCAAATGCAATCCATCCTAAATATTATAACATACACTTCCAAAATTGCTGTTTAGTTCACAGAACTTCAACCTCAAAAGGGAAGCACTTACACATATATAAAACGCAGGTGCCAACCTTGAAGCTGTATTTCTGTGAGGTTCCAAGACATCTGAAATTCAAAACTGCAATGTTCAGCCATTGGGTCTGCATCCCTGTTCTTGTCTGAGGCTGTTCCTGTTATGGGCACTGTGGAAGAAGTGCTCGCCTTTTTATCCCTTGAAAGGCCCTGAAGGCACCAAAACATTAAGTAGCTCCTCCCACATTTTTCCCGCTCTTTTCTGAGCTTGATTGGTGAAGATTTTGAAAGTATAGAGAGATGGTTTTCTGTAGTGGGGATATTGCAACAATTGCTCACCTAACATGGAAGCACTTACTAACTAAAGAAAAATAGAAAGAACTCCTGTTAGGTGAACACCTGATGCTCAAATGTAATCCATCCCTAAATATTATACCATGTACTTCCAGAGTTGTTGTTTATTTCACAGAACTTCAAACTCAAAAGGTAAGCACTTACAAGCTTGAAGCTGTATTTCTATGAGGTTTCAAGACATCTGAAATACAAAACTGCAATGTTCAGCCAAAGGGTCTGCATCCCTGTTCTTGTCTGAGGCTGTTCCTGGTATGGGCACTGTGGAAGAAGTTCTAGCCTTTTTATCCCTTGAAAGTCCCTGAAGGCACCAAACCATTAAGAAGCTCCTCCCACATTTTTCCCGCTCTTTTCTGAGCTTGCTTGGTGAAGATTTTGAAAGTATAGAGAGATGGTTTTCTGTAGTGGAGATATTGCAACAATTGCTCACCTAACATGGAAGCACTTACTAACTAAAGAAAAATAGAAATAACTCCTGTTAGGTGAGCACCTGATGTTCAAATGCAATCCATCCTAAATATTATAACATACACTTCCAAAATTGCTGTTTAGTTCACAGAACTTCAACCTCAAAAGGGAAGCACTTACACATATATAAAACGCAGGTGCCAACCTTGAAGCTGTATTTCTGTGAGGTTCCAAGACATCTGAAATTCAAAACTGCAATGTTCAGCCAGTGGGTCTGCATCCCTGTTCTTGTCTGAGGCTGTTCCTGTTATGGGCACTGTGGAAGAAGTGCTCGCCTTTTTATCCCTTGAAAGGCCCTGAAGGCACCAAAACATTAAGTAGCTCCTCCCACATTTTTCCCGCTCTTTTCTGAGCTTGATTGGTGAAGATTTTGAAAGTATAGAGAGATGGTTTTCTGTAGTGGGGATATTGCAACAATTGCTCACCTAACATGGAAGCACTTACTAACTAAAGAAAAATAGAAAGAACTCCTGTTAGGTGAGCACCTGATGCTCAAATGCAATTATTCTCTAAATATTATAACATACACTTCCAGAGCTGTTGTTTAGTTAACAGAGTTGTTGTTTATTTCACAGAACTTCAAACTCAAAAGGTAAGCACTTACAAGCTTGAAGCTGTATTTCTATGAGGTTTCAAGGCATCTGAAATTCAAAACTGCAATGTTCAGCCAAAGGGTCTGCATCCCTGTTCTTGTCAGAGGCTGTTTCTGGTATGGGCACTGTGGAAGAAGTGCCCACCTTTTTATCCCTTGAAAGGCCCTCAAGGCACCAAACCATTAAGTAGCTCCTCCCACATTTTTCCCGCTCTTTTCCGAGCTTGCTTGGTGAAGATTTTGAAAGTATAGAGAGATGGTTTTCTGTAGTGGGGATAGTGCAACAATTGCTCACCTAACATAGAAGCACTTACTAACTAAAGAAAAATAGAAAGAACTCCTGTTAGGTGAACACCTGATGCTCAAATGCAATCCATCCCTAAATAGTATACCATGTACTTCCAGAGTTGTTGTTTATTTCACAGAACTTCAAACTCAAAAGGTAAGCACTTATAACCATGAAGCTGTATTTCTATGAGGTTTCAAGACATCTGAAATTCAAAACTGCAATGTTCAGCCAGTGGGTCTGCATCCCTGTTCTTGTCTGAGGCTGTTCCTGTTATGGGCACTGTGGAAGAAGTGCTCGCCTTTTTATCCCTTGAAAGGCCCTGAAGGCACCAAAACATTAAGTAGCTCCTCCCACATTTTTCCCGCTCTTTTCTGAGCTTGATTGGTGAAGATTTTGAAAGTATAGAGAGATGGTTTTCTGTAGTGGGGATATTGCAACAATTGCTCACCTAACATGGAAGCACTTACTAACTAAAGAAAAATAGAAAGAACTCCTGTTAGGTGAGCACCTGATGCTCAAATGCAATTATTCTCTAAATATTATAACATACACTTCCAGAGCTGTTGTTTAGTTAACAGAGTTGTTGTTTATTTCACATAACTTCAAACTCAAAAGGTAAGCACTTACAAGCTTGAAGCTGTATTTCTATGAGGTTTCAAGATATCTGAAATTCAAAACTGCAATGTTCAGCCAGTTGGCCTGCATCACTGTTCTCATCCGAGGCCGTTCCTGCTATGGGCACTGTGGAAGAAGTGCCCACCTTTTTATGCCTTGAAAGGCACTCAAGGCACCAAACCATTAAGTAGCTCCTCCCACATTTTTCCCGCTCTTTTCTGAGCTTGCTTGGTGAAGATTTTGAAAGTATAGAGAGATGGTTTTCTGTAGTAGAGATATTGCAACAATTGCTCACCTAACATGGAAGCACTTACTAACTAAAGAAAAATAGAAAGAACTCCTGTTAGGTGAGCACCTGATGCTCAAATGCAATTATTCTCTAAATATTATAACATACACTTCCAGAGCTGTTGTTTAGTTAACAGAACTTCAACCTCAATAGGTAAGCACTTACAAGCTTGAAGCTGTATTTCTATGAGGTTTCAAGACATCTGAAATTCAAAACTGCAATGTTCAGCCAGTTGGCCTGCATCACTGTTCTCATCCGAGGCCGTTCCTGCTATGGGCACTGTGGAAGAAGTGCCCACCTTTTTATCCCTTGAAAGGCCCTCAGGCACCAAACCATTAAGTAGCTCCTCCCACATTTTTCCCGCTCTTTTCTGAGCTTGCTTGGTGAAGATTTTGAAAGTATAGAGAGATGGTTTTCTGTAGTGGGGATATTGCAACAATTGCTCCCCTAACATGGAAGCACTTACTAACTAAAGAAAAATAGAAAGAACTCCTGTTAGGTGAGCACCTGATGTTCAAATGCAATCCATCCTAAATATTATAACATACACTTCCAAAGTTGCTGTTTAGTTCACAGAACTTCAACCTCAAAAGGTAAGCACTTATAACCATGAAGCTATATTTCTATGAGGTTTCAAGACATCTGAAATTCAAAACTGCAATGTTCAGCCAATGGGTCTGCATCCCTGTTCTTGTCTGAGGCTGTTCCTGTTATGGGCACTGTGGAAGAAGTGCTCGCCTTTTTATCCCTTGAAAGGCCCTGAAGGCACCAAACCATTAAGTAGCTCCTCCCACATTTTTCCCGCTCTTTCTGAGCTTGCTTGGTGAAGATTTTGAAAGTATAGAGAGATGCTTTTCTGTAGTGGGGATATTGCAACAATTGCTCACCTAACATGGAAGCACTTACTAACTAAAGAAAAATAGAAAGAACTCCTGTTAGGTGAGCACCTGATGCTCAAATGCAATTATTCTCTAAATATTATAACATACACTTCCAGAGCTGTTGTTTAGTTAACAGAACTTCAAACTCAAAAGGTAAGCACTTATAACCATGAAGCTGTATTTCTATGAGGTTTCAAGACATCTGAAATTCAAAACTGCAATGTTCAGCCAATGGGTCTGCATCCCTGTTCTTGTCTGAGGCTGTTACTGTTATGGGCACTGTGGAAGAAGTGCTCGCCTTTTTATCCCTTGAAAGGCCCTGAAGGCACCAAACCATTAAGAAGCTCCTCCCACATTTTTCCCGCTCTTTTCTGAGCTTGCTTGGTGAAGATTTTGAAAGTATAGAGAGATGGTTTTCTGTAGTGGAGATATTGCAACA